>NC_043004.1:74489449-74506266 GCF_006345805.1 Octopus sinensis | reverse complement strand
ACCACTGGGTCATTGTGCCTCCACTATATATATATATATATATATAGAGAGAGAGAGAGAGAGAGAGAGAAAGAGAGAGAGATGTGTATGTATAGATAGATATAGATGTATATGTATGTATATATATATATATGTGTATGTATATGTGTATATATGTGTGTGTATGTATATATATATGTATATATATATATATATGTATATATATATGTATATATACAAATATATATTGTCTGTATTTATGTATATATATGTGTGTATTTATAAATATATATGTATGTATGTATTTATAAATATATATGCATTCGATTGGAAGTTGTGTTAACCTCATGAAAGGATGGTTTCATCCAAGGAAATACTGATTCAATACCTAGTACTTGGGGGGAATAAATTTCTTTGAAATAGTAGGTATATGTAAAAAACATATGGTCTGCTATAATGAATCCATAAATGCATATAAAACATCCAAGGGTATATTTTTCCCCTCTGAAGACATTATTCTCAGATTATATGAATTTAATATTTACTTAAATTTACTGAGTATTAATTGAAACAGCTGTAGGGATGATGATTAATTTGCTGTTGATAATAAACAATTATTAACTTCCCAGTCTCCATTTTCTCTTTTTTCTTTCATACATACATACATATATAACTCCTTTTTTTTCTCTCCTTCTTTCTCTCCTTGTTTTCTGTGTCCCTTTCTGTAGAAGAGCGTAGGCTCAAAACATAAAAGACTTTTTCTATTCCTGAGCGTTATACTAATACATCTGTTTGTTTTGTACACCACCCGTCTTCGTCTTTTGTGTTTATTCCATAAACTCTCCCTATATATATATTCATTCATATATAGATATGTATGTATTTATGTCTGTGTTATATGCTTTCATTTCCTCAATAAGGTCTGCATTCCTAAACAATGGATGTGTGACAGTGACGATGACTGCGGTGATAAATCAGATGAAACACGCGAGGTATGCCTTCAAATTGAGTGTTCAAAAAAAGAGAGAAAATTCCGCTGCAACAATTTATTATGCATTCCAATATGGCGAGTCTGCAATGGAAGAGATAATTGTGGAGATGGTTCAGATGAAAATACTCATCACCTTTGTAAGTTTGGTTTTGTTATTCACCTGTTGCCCCTCACCCTCAGAATTACTCTAAAATCAATGAGGCTTTCAATGTGTTGATCATCAGCTCTTGCCCAGTTATAGAAAGCAATTTGTGGCAATGTCTAGTTGTGCTTATTTAGCAAATAACTTCAATGTGGGACCAGGACAGTTATGCCATGGGAGAATAATTTTGGCCATTCAAGAACACACTTTTACATTGGCATTTTGTTTATTTCCCGACAGCGTTGTTGTTCTTGTTGATGATGGTCATGGTGGTGGTGGTGGTGATGAGTACCATCTTGAATTCTAGGGCTTATAGGACCAGTTGCCCAATTCCCATGGCGTGTGGGTGACCAAGGCCATAGCAGTCCCATCCACCGCAATGGGGTGCCGGTCTGTCGTTGCAAGGTTACACATTTTCAGCTGGGTGCACAGAAGCAACAAGAAATAAAGTGCTTTGCTCAAGAACCCAACACACCAACAGTTCTAGGAATCAAAGCCACAATCTTGCAGCCCAGAAGACAGCACACAAACAACTTGGCCATATGCCTTCCCCTTCACCATTCCCACTTTTCTTCAAAGATGAACAATCAAGCCATTAGATTCCATTTGAATTTACTTCTCTCATATTCAAGCCGTGCCTTCGTGGTTTGTGTATTCGGCCTATGATCTGTTGACTTGGTTAACTGGAGCCTTTGTTGCCATCACCAGTGGAGTGCCAGTTAGTTTGCATATCCAAGCAGTTCTTTCCCTGCCGTTCTTTCTTTCACAGACCCAATCAGGATCCTCTCTACACTAATCTAGTGCTACCTTCCTGTCAGCCTTCTTCTTGCACTTTCTCTCCATACTGGCTCTTTACGGTATCACAATATCAACCAGACTATCAGGCGCTGTTAGACACCACTGGTCACAATGCGCTTCCAGTTCTGTCTTGATGACATTGTTCTTTTTCACTTTGACCGAAATTGCTTTACTAAATTGTTTACGCATTGTCATGGAGGCCATCCAAGTAGCCTTTTCCGATCTTTTGGATACCACCCGGACTCGCTCTTCAGATAATTTAAATAGAAATAATCTAAGGGAGCTAACTCAAAGTGACCAGTTCCATGTATTTGAACAACATAGACAAATAAAACTGGCAATTCATTGGTTACAACGATTAGTATTCCGGTTGATCTGATCAATGGAACAGCCTGCTTGTAAAATATATGTAAGTGGCTGAGTACTCCACAGACACGTGCACCTTTGTTGTAGTTCTCAGGGAGATTCAGTGTAACACAGAATGTGACAAGGCTGGTCCCTTTCAAATAAAGGTGCAACTCATTTTTACCAGCAGAGTGGACTGGAGTAACATGAAATGAAGTGTCTTGCTCAAGGGCATAAGGCATTGCCAGGAATCGAACTTATGATCAGGATTTAAATATCCCAACCCTGAAGCCATGTGCCTTCACACTACATAAACCACTACGGGTATGTCAAATGCCATGCAGGATAAATTCTTGGTTTCTTAAAATCATCGCTGCTCCTAGAAGATGTTTAATAGTTACCAAACAGCAATGAAGACCAGCTCCACTTAAAAGAGAGGGAGAAAATCACATGATAGTCCATGTCTGTCCTTTCATCTCTGGACAATAAGCTTGTCCTTTTCCTTAATGGTATGTCTAAGGCAGCGAGCTGGCAGAATCATTAGCATGCCTGGTGAAATGCTTAGCGGTATTTCATCTGCCAATTCGTTCTGAGTTCAAATTCCGCCAAGGTCGACTTTGCCTTTCATCCTTTCGGGGTCGATAAATTAAGTACCATTTATGCACTGGTGTCGATATAATCGACTTAATCCGGTTGTCTGTCCTTGTTTGTCCTCTCGTGTTTAGCCCCTTGTGGGTAGTAAAGAAATAGAACAGGTATCTCAACTGTGGACATTTGAACTCTTGAAATTATCTCCCGTGCTCCAGTATGGTCGGTTTTCATTACCATTTCCTAAGGCAGAGATAATTTTAATGATCTTTTATTGTTTCAGTCATTAGACTGCGGCCATACTGGAGCAATGCCTTAAAGAACTTTCAGTTGAATAAATTGACCCCAGTACATTTTTTTAAAGCCTGCTACATATTCCAGCAGTCTGCTTTTGCCAAACTGCTAAGTTATGGGACATAAACACACCAACAACGGTTGTCAAGCAGTGGGAGGGTAGGACAAACACAGACACAAGCACACACACACACACACACACACACACATATATATATATATATATATATACACTACCGTCAGAAATTAATTAGCACCCTTGATTTGCTCTTCACTCAAGGTATGTGCTGTCACCTAGTGGCCATATCTCGAACTATTGCTTTGTTGCGAGTTCACTGTTGCGCAGAACGATGACGTAACTTTGTTTGCAGAGCAGTTTGAGAGTCTACAGCCTTATGATGTTGACATAGCAGTGCAACAACAACTTGGAGTGCGGATGCAGACAAATCTTCCTTTGTTTAATAGATATAGGTAGCACCTCGCAAGGACCGAAATCACACCATACTAAGTTTTCTCATCGCGTAAGACATTTTGAACAGCTGATAGGTTAATTGATTTAACCTATTTAATGTAGAAATTTGAGAAGTGCTAATTAATTTCTGACGCAAGTGTATATATATATATATATATGCAAAATATGTATGATGGGCTGCTTTTAGTTTCCATCTACCAAATCCACTCACAAGGCTTGGTTGGCCCAAGGCTATAGTAGAAGCACTTACCCAAGATGTCATGCACTGGGACTGAACCTGGGACCATGTGGTTGGGAAGCAAACCTCCTTCTGCCCAGACATGCTTATCCCTATATTGCATCAAGAACTTATGTTCTATGGTATTTGATACACCTGTACTTGCTCTGTAAATGTTGGATACCCTAGGCCACCCACCCATTCTGTCACCCTTCAATTCTATGCCCTTTCTCTTTCTCTCAATACTATCACTAATTCTTGTCCTCCCACCCTGTCAAACTTTCCCAGCTTCCCCTCTTACCATTCCCTCATTCCCCTGCCCCATATCATTGTTCACACTCTCTCCTCTTCTCCTTTCATTATACAAACTACTTTAAGCCCTTGGCAGCCTTGTCCATTTATAAGACAGCATCACTGGTGCTGCTGTCACAGGGAAACAGGCACCCAGTTCACTCTGTGGAATGGTTGGCGGCAGGAAGGAAAGAATGCCAAAAAGAAGGCATTGGTACAGGCACATGACTCTGTCAAATTGTTTGCTTCCTTTGAGCAGGGAACATGTATGTTAGATGATGATGATGATGATGATAGTGGTGGTGGTGGTGGTGAGAAGGAGGAGGAGGTGGAGTATGTGTGGGCAACTGAATAACGCAGCATCTCCACTTCCAAACTTCACTGTGCTCCATGTTAAAAGCCATTTGTTAATTGAGCCACCAAGACTTCCAGTAAATAGCAAAACTGCAGTGATTTTTCATTAAACCATTATTAATCTGCTTTCCTTAGGCGAACCAAAGGAAGAAATATGTGAACAAGATCAGTTCAAGTGTACAACTAAAGAGTGCATCGATTCATTCAAAGTATGCAACGAAATAGCTGACTGTGCAGATAAATCTGACGAAATAGGATGCAGTAAGTATCATTTTATTTTTCACCAAGCAACCCTCAACAAGAATATTTAAGAAAATATTCAACAAAAAGTATTAGGAATTCAATAAAAATCATGTTTGTTTGGTATAGTATATATATATATATACACACAGAAACAGATATATTTAAGAGTTTGCAAAGAATTTGAGATGAACCAACTTATTTTCTAGCATTTTTTATTTTGTGTGTAGCTAAGGATTGTTTACTATATTAAGGGACAGTGTGGGGGATTGGTTGGGATAGGTGGAAGGAAGAGCAATGTGCAATTAAAAGAATTTTTTTTGTTTCTGAGCTAGTCTGTCATGGTTCAGTGGTTTTGGGGACTGGTCTTAAAGGTCAGAATGGTGTGTGTGTGTGTGTGTGTCTGTGTACGTCTCCATGTGCGTGTGTATATACATATGTTTGTGTTTGTGTGTGGGAGCCGTTTTTGATTGGTCCCAGAGTTTGTGGTGTGTGTAAATGTGTCTGTGTGTGTTTTATATTTGGTAGGATGGTGTGTGTGTGTGTGTGTGTGTGTGCACGTTTGTATGTGTGTATGTGTGTGATTAATATTTGTTAGGATGTTGTGTGTGCACATGTGTGTGTCTATGTGATTTTATTACTGGGGTACGCCAACATAACATGGCAGTCCTGGACACAGATCGTGTCGTATAGCCAGCTGGAGACGATGTCTCCTGGGGCTAAATTACAGCAACATTAGTCCTAAACCAGGACTGCCATGTTATATTTAATATAGTAAAGATTATAGTAATCTTTACTATATTAAATAATAATTATATAAAAACTCCAGGTGGGATCTTGGAAAGCTTATCTATAACTTGTATATTTCTTTATGTTCTACAGTTAAAAATGCTGGTGCCGTCAACTGCAGCATTGATAATGGAGGGTGTCCCCACAATTGCACGGATCTCGAAGGAGGTGGTATGATATGTTCCTGTCGAAGCGGTTTCAAAATGAAAGATGGAAAGACAAAAGAATGCGTGGGTAGGTAGAATAATACACCTGTCTTTGGGGTTCCCTCACCTGTCTTTGTATTTTGCATTTTGTTCTTTGAACAGTTTTGAACCATTTGTAGAAAGAAATTGTCTGCTTTGCTAAATTCTTGTGGATGTTGTAGTTATACTGTCAATTAAGAGAGGGATTTTCCATTGGAGTTGAAGGGCCAACAGAGATACCACAAACGCATTTTATCCCGTCTTGATGGTGTTGATGATGATGACAACGATGAGGGAAATGATGATGATGACAATGACAACAACGACCACGATGAGGATGAGGATGAGGTTGATAATGGTGATGGTGATGATGATGCGGAGGAGGAAGAGGAGGAGGAAGATGGTGGGGGGATGGTGATGGTGATGCTGATGCTGATGATGATGCGGAGGAGGAAGATGGTGATGGTGATGGTGACAGATGATGATGATGATGATGATGATGGTGGTGGTGGTATTGATGATAATGGATGATGGTGATGATGATGGATGATGGTGATGGTGGTGGTGCTGATGATAATGGATGATGGTGATGGTGATGATGATGCAGAGGAGGATGATTGTCAAGGTCTTTAACTTTCTGCCACTTTCTGCAGACATAAAACAGAATCAAGATGGAAGTAAGGCAACCGTAAGGCATTGATTTAAATTGGAAATTCTCTTTTTCAGATGTTAACGAGTGTGAACTTTCAAATAACAAATGTCCTCAGCTCTGCAACAACATAAAGGGTTCCTACAAATGCCTGTGCCACGAAGGGTTCCAAGATCCTTTATTACCCACTCCCAAATGTAAATACACAAGTAAGTAAATTAACATACCTGTGTGTGTGATTATATGATTATGAGATTGTGGCTTCATGATCCTAAGAATGTGGTTTCGATTCCTGGACTGGGCAACGCATTGTGTTCTTGAGCAAGACACTTCATTTTGTGTTGCTCCAGTCAACTCAGCTGGCAAAAGTGA
Organism: Octopus sinensis; assembly: GCF_006345805.1. Classification (NCBI taxonomy): domain Eukaryota; kingdom Metazoa; phylum Mollusca; class Cephalopoda; order Octopoda; family Octopodidae; genus Octopus; species Octopus sinensis. The sequence continues at coordinate 74,499,560 of NC_043004.1, read as the reverse complement.
GTTATCTTGCAACAGACCAGTGTCCCATCCAGGGGAGAAGTATACACACCATGGGAACTGGGAAACCGACCCTCATGAGTGTATCTGACTCAGCAAGGATCTTTATCCTGTCTATCCCATCCACACGGGGACCTTTGTATCCAGTTTTCTGAAGTACATGTCTGGTCATGAGGAAATATTATTTTACTCAGAAACAGATGAGGGTTGGCAACAGGAAGGACATCCAGCCACAGAAAATTCACCTCAACAAATTCCTGTCCAACCCATGCCAGCAAGGAAAAGTGGGCATTAACCCTTTAGCATTCAGATTAATCTGTCAAATATAATACTTATTTAGTCACATTGTTTCGAATTAATCCTGCTTTATCTCATAGCTTTGAGATTCTGAGGATATAATTGTTTATTTTCAGAATGACATTGTAGGGTAGGTGTGAGGGGCTGGATTTGGCCAATTTAAATATTTGGGCCAGATACGGCCAGTTAAATGCTAAAGGGTTAAAACGATGATGTTGATGGTGTTTATGTTGTTTTTTTACAGAGGAAGGCAAAATAAGCATCTTCATGTCTGTGGGTAGCGGCATCCGAAGATTTGATCCCATAATCAAAGAATACATGAGCACCTTACTCTCCATACAAAAATCGCAGGGTTTAGCGGTCGACATTGAACGGTCAACCCTTTACTGGACAGATATGATCAGCAAAACAGTGATGCGTTCTTATATTTCTCAAAAATCTGATAATGTTGGAATCCCACAAGACCTGAAGATCAGTAATCTAGACGAACCAAATGGCATTTCCATTGACTGGACATCAGGGTAAATAACATTATAGCCAACAGCAAAGTATTCTTTTCTTATTCATTATTTCATTATTTCTGCAAAATTTGTTTTTGTGTTTACAAAATAACTCTGTGTATGTGTGTGTGGTGTGTGTGTGTGCATGTGCGTATGTGTGTGTGTGTGTGCATGTGTGTGTGGCACCTTGAGCAAGTGTCTTCTACTTTAGGCCCAGGCTGACCAAAGCCTTGAGGTTAGTAAGTAGATTTGCTAAGTGGAAACTGAAAAACTATATATTTATATTTATATATATATATATATATATAAATGTGTGTATGTGTGTAGGTGCATACGGGTTTGTGTGTGTACATATATGTGTCTATGTATGTGTGTGTGTGTGTGTGGTGTGTGTGTGTGTGTGTGTGTGTGTGTGTATGTATGAACTTACGATTTGTTCAAATATGTTTGTGACATATTTTAACTTCTAAAGGCAAATTCAGTGCAGTTTACCATGGAGAAAAAATTCTTGCTTATGGTAAATGGTGTGAAAACACATCTGCTCGGTGTCTCCTCCTAACAAATTCCTAGATGTGTTTCTGGCACCTTAACCTTCCTCAGAAGGAGATACCAAGAGAGATAACCCTGGGCAGATTAGAAAGCCATAGCTTTATCTTAGACCAGCTAAGCACCAGGCCAGAGCAGATACAATAGTAGCAGCACTAAGCAGAAATTAGATTCGTTCAAAAATATATTTTAACTGACACATTTTCACTTCTAAAGGCAATTTCACTGCAGTTTACCACGGAGAAGAATTCTTAGGCATTAGAGGAATCAGATGTGGTGCGCAAGACTGTGCTGGTATGGTCATGTGATACATATGGACGAGGACAGCTGTGTAAAGAAGCGTTGTTCTCTAACTGTAGAGGGAACCTGTGGTAGAGGTAGACCCAGGAAGACATAGGACAAGATGGTGAAGCATGACCTTTGAACTTTGAACCTCACAAAATCAATGACTAGTGACCGAGACCATTGGTGATGTGCTCTGCTTAAGAGGATCTGTCAAGCTAAGTGCAGCCATGCTGGTGGCACATAAAAAAAATCAACTTTTGAATGTTGGGCGTCATAGAGGCAAAGTGGCTGAGTGCCTTTCAAGTGTTGGGCCTCATGGATGTATAGTGGCTGAGTTCCTTTTGAGTGGGCCTCATGGAGGTGAGGTGGATGAATTCTTTTCAAGTGGTGGGCCTCATGGGGGCAAAGTGGTCAAGCTCCTTTTGAGTGTTGGGCCTCATGGAAGCAATGACCAAGACCTTTGACATTATGTCATGTTTGAGAAAACCCATCAAGCGGAGCAAAATCACTGTCATGGTAGATACCAGTGTCATGCAAATCGCACCTGTGCCAGTGGTCCATAAAAGCATCCATTAGAATCTTGGTGGGGTTGGCATTAGGAAGGACATCCAGTCATAGAAAACCATGCCAAATCAGACTGGAGCCTGGTGCAGCTTTCCAGAGTGCCAGCCCAGTCAAAGCACCCAACCCATGCCAACATGGACAACGGTGTTAAATGATGATGATGATGATGATGATGATGATGGTGATGGTAAAAGGAGTAAGAATGTCTTATCTGCTCAGTGTCTTCCCTGGTGAACTCCTTGGTTAAAATGCAGCGAATTTGCCTTTAGAGGTTAAAATATGTCACAAACGTATTGGAACAAACCTAAAGTTTGTTTATTTCTAATTACTGCCTAGCACTCCTACTACTGCAAGTATAAGTATATGTGTGTGTGTATATATATAATGTATATATATAATATATACATGTATATATATATATATACATATATATATATATATATATTATATATATATATATATATATATATATATATATATATATATAATATGTATGTGTATATATATATATATGTATGTGTATATATATATAATATATATATATATATATGTATGTGTATATATATATAAACATGTATGTGTATATATATATGCATATATGTATATATATATGTACGTATATATGCTGATACCTTGTTGAAACCATTCTGTACACAATAAAGTGGTTGGCATCAGGAAGGGCATCCAGCCATAGAACCCTTGCCAAAACCGACAATTGGGGCCAGTTGCAGCTTGCCAGCTCCTGTCAAACCATCCAACCCATGCCAGCATGGAAAATAGACATTGAAAGAAGATGATGATGTTGATGATGATTATGATGCCTATATATATCTTTTATCTTTTATATATTAGTCACAACACATACAAAAGGCATGAACCAAAAGCCTTTGTCTAGAGAAAAGACAGAAAGTGACATGTGATCTCTAGTTCTCTCCCCCACCCCCACCTTTTCACTTGTGTTATATATGTCAGACCTACCTTATGTCAGATCCTAATAGCTGGCCATTAGGGTCTGACAAGCTGTATGTAAAGCTAAGCACTTTTGTAGGATGTGAAATCTGGGTAAGCCAATGAACCATCCATAACTAACTTTATCTAAATACTGTACTGCTCTATGACTTAGAGTGTGGGTTCTCTTTCAGATTTATGATTTACTGACAATATGTGTGTGTGTGTGTGTGTGTGTGTGTGTGTGTGAATGGTTGTGTGGTAAGATCCTTGCTTCTCAATCACACAGTTCCAAGTTCAGTCCCACTATGTGTGTGTGTGTGTGTGTGTACATATGTGTGTATTTGTGCATGAAGACCTTTCACCAAGTGTCTATGAACAAAATTCCATTCTCAAAGCAGCAGTCCATCTGATGCCATGATTGAGGAATAGAAGCCAGGAATACACACAAAAACAATCTTCTTAACTAAATGGTCGTATCTTATTTTAATTTGATAAGCAGGTGCCATTTATTCTTTTCTTTGACTTTTATCATTCCTGATAAATTTTCAATAACTTCAGCAGCAATAATGTTAATTTCATATTTTCCTCTTTTTATAACAGGAATGTTTACTGGACTGACTCCAAAAAGAAAACAATATCTGTGGCGGCTAAAGATGGAAGATACAGATACACTTTAATCAAAACAGAACTTCGTAGACCTTATGCTATTGTCGTTAACTCACAGACTGGGTAGGCATTTTCATTCAAGAGACACATTATTGATCACTCATTATATTCTTGAGGTATTTTCACCTGCCCTGTTTTGAAGCCATAACGAAACACCAACCTCAAAGACAACACTAATTTTGACTGGAATATTTGCAAACATAAAGATTTTCTCTTTCTTTTTTTTCATATATCAATGATTTCACATATTTCATCAGAATGTTTTGTCATTGGCTTAGTGACATACGGATCATGTTGATCAGTTATAGCAAACATATTTTATTTTGCATTTACAGATGGTGGGGTTGGTTGTGACCCTTATGTTACCATTGGTGGTTGGGTTGTAATTGTTGAGTTAGTGAACAAACATGTATTTTATTGGTTGTGTGAATAATTGGAAGCAAAATCCATGAACATTTGACTGAAATATTTATTGTTGCACATAAAGACGATTGTGATTGGACAGTCATCAGGTGAAGGGGATGCTCTGAGAATGAAGCTGCCAGAACAAGACTCGGCTGGGCAAAGTCCAGGGAGCTTCTACCTTTGCTGGTAACGAAGGGCCTCTCCTGCAGAGTGAAAGGCAGATTTTATGGTGCTTATGTGCGAACAGCCATGCTACATGTCAGTGAAACATGGGCTGTGACTGCATGGGCCGGCAAAGCTTGAAAGAAATGAAGCTGGTGTGTTTCACTGGATGTGCAATGTCAGTGTGCATGTACGACAGAGTGTTTCTCAGGAGAAAAACTGGGTAGAAGAGGCACCAGATGTATAAGAGGCACCAGATGTACAAGAGCACCAGATGTACAAGAGGCACCAGATGTACAAGTGGCACTAGATGTACAAGTGGCACTAGATGTACAAGAGGCACCAGATGTACAAGAGGCACCAGATGTATAAGAGCACCAGATGTACAAGAGGCACCAGATGTACAAGTGGCACCAGATGTACAAGAGGTACCAGATGTATAAGAGGCACCAGATATATAGGAGGCACCAAATGTAGTGTGCAACAGAGGAGAGTGCACTGGTATGGACATGTGATGCTTATGAATGAGGGCAGCTGCATAAAGAAGTGCCAATCACTAACTGTGCAGGAACCAGAAGAAGCAGTAGACCCAGGAAGATGTGGAACGAGGTGATGAAATATGATCTTTGGATGTTGTGTCTCACAGACGTGACGACAAGTGACAACATTTTGGCCATGTAGCATTTATAGTGTCTTGCCATGAAACTTGTCTTTGTTGCCATTTTCAACATTTAGAGAATGTTCAAACATTTATGGAATGGCACTTGTGACACTCAAACATTTAGGGGATGGCACTTCAAACATTTAGAAAATGGCACTCGTAAAACTCAAACTGTTGTCACTAGAAAATTTGATGCGTTTTTATTCGTCTGCACACGCTTTGTTGCAAGTACAATGTAAGATACATGTGTTTTTTTTTTCAGTAGATGTTTAACCATCAGGCAGACTGACAGACTGACAGACTGACATACTGACAGACTGCTGAGCAGGGGTCAGTACTCTCAGTGATAAACATTTCAGAAACTGGGATAAGCTCTAACTGATGAGTTTAAGGGTTTTAACTTTTAAAGCTTTTGCATAAACATATACAGACGTGGCTATGTGGTTAAGCAATTTGCACCCCCATACAACATGGTTTGGAGTTCAGTCCCATTGCATAGCACCTTGGGCAAATGTCTTCTACAATAGCCCTAGGCCAACCACAGCCTTGTGAGTGGATTTGATTAGACTGAGACTGAAAGAAATCTGTTATATTGCAAGTTACTAGGTGGCGCTGTCAATGCAGGTACCACTTAAAAAAGCATCCCATCCACACTGTAAAGTGGTTGGCATTTGGAAGGGATTCCAGCTGTAAAAACCTTGCCAAAACTGACCTCACCTGTGCTTGTGCCACGTAAAAAGCACCCAGTCCACTCTACAGGGTGGTCGGGGTTAGGAAGGGCATCCAGCTGTAAAAGTTCTGCCAAAACAGACACAGAAGTCTGGTGCAGGCTTCTACTTGGTTGGCTCCTGTCAAACCATCCCACCCATGCCAGTATGGAAGGCAGACATTAAATGATAATGATGATGATGATGAGGATGATGATGATGATGGTATATATATATATATATATATATATATATATATATATATATATATAATATATGATATATATGTATATATATACAGAAAGAGAGAGAGAAAGAGGGTTCATGGCCTGGTGGCCTAGTAATTAAGGTATTGCACTCACAGTCACACCATCATGGGTTCAGTTCCTATTGTGTTCTTGACCAAAAGACGTCATTTCACTATTTTACGTTGCTCTGCAATCACTTCATTGTCTGACATTGTACACCTGTCCAGGCACACTTACACACCTGTACAAGCACACTTGCGCACCTGTACAAGCAATGTCGATTCGATAGAGGGAGGGAGTTAAAGTACAGCTTATATATGTTTGATCCCTATAAACAAATCATCTGCAAATTCCACTGTGCCACTAACCGGGTGTATTTAAGGGGTGTGAATCAACTTGCTTTGTACTTTCTTGGGAAACCCCAGCATTTCTAGGGATTTTCTGTTGTTATGTAACCCAAAGCAAGGAGGACAATAGGTAAAAACAAAAGTTCCTCACCTGAATTTAGTAGTTGCATATTTTCCATTAGTTCTCCATCAATGCTCCTAACTCCCCCAATATTTGATGAAATATTCATATGCACTGATCAGTTGATCTCTTCATCATGGCATCATTTTTGCTTCCCATGGATTATAATTGTATGTGACCCATTAGGGTTATGCCAGGTTGCTCTTTTCCTTCGAATGCTCCACCAGTATTCTTTATTTTCATGCATGTGTGTATGCTTCTTCCTCTTCCTTCTCTCTCTCCCGTCATCATCATAACTTTTATGCTTGTTTCCCATGCACTTTTTCAGCTGGATGTACTGGACAGATATAAACAGTTACAACCCAAGATAGAAAGGTCTTGGATGACTGGTGAGAGAAGACAGGTTCTAGTGAACAAAGAACTGGCACGACCAAGTGGAATTGCCATCGATTACTTCATGAACAATCGTGTGTTCTGGTCTGATTCCAAATTCAACAGAATCCTGTCAATGAAACCGGATGGCACCGACCAAGTGGTTGTTATTGGAAATGGTATCAGATTTATTTATTTTTGCTTATGAAGGGGCAAGGGATAGGGGCAGTGGTTGGGAAGCAAGCTTCTTACCACACAGCCACAAATAAATCTTTTTTCATAGAGTAAATCAATTTTGTTTCCTATACAATGATGTATGTACACTATTTGAAGGTATAAAAAATGCATGGGTACATTTGATGGGTACCCTAATTTCAGCAGTGCATATTCAGGTAAAGAAGGTTTTAGTGCATTAAAACTTATGCGTGATCTAACTTGGGTTCAATGGGGATATTTTTTGAGACAAATTTTTTGGGGAAAAAGGTGTATCTTGCATGGCATCAAATACAGTGTGTACATATTCTCTTTATTCTTTATTTGTTTCAGTCATTTGACTGTGGCCATGCTGGAGCACTGCCTTTAGTCGAGCAAATCAACCCCAGGACTAATTCTTTGTAAGCCTAGTACTTAGTGGTTCAGCAAAAGAGGCCGATAGAATAAGTTATGCAGACATAAACATACCAGCATATATATATATATGATACATTGTTTTTCCACCCTCCTTTGTTTTCTTTCCTCGTTTGTTTCTGAAGAAGAGCACAGGTTCAAAACATCAAAGATTATTCCATTTTTCTTGAGCATCAAACATATACCCGTTGTCATTTCAGCAATTAACCCAGTGAGTATTGACCTGTATGAAAGTGAAATATACTGGGTGTCCCAAAATGAAGGCAAACTGATGCAAATGGATAAATTTGGACGAGGTATAAATGTTACTCTGAGAGACCAACTCTTTTCTCCAAGCAGTGTTAATTGCATTCCCACCATACAAGTATCCAAAAGGTAAGTGATCTCTCTTTCTATCTTATTCCATCTCTCTCCCTCCTCCCTCCCTCCCTCTCTCCCTCTCTTCTCTCTTCCTCTCTCTCTCTCCTCCATCTCTCTGAATTTCTGTTTCATTGTGTATGTCTGTATAGTGGATTTTTTTATTCATTGCCTGTCACCAAGCCTAACATGTACACTCATCTTGAACTCCTTATGCTGCCTCTCTCTCTCTCTCTCTCTCTCTCTCTCTCTCTCTCTCTCTCTCCCTCCTCCCTCCTTCCCTGTTCTCTCCCTTCCATTCTCTCTTCCTCTCTCTAATCCATCTTCCCTGAATTTCTCTCTTTCACTGTGTATGTATGCATAGTGGGTTTTTTTATTCATTGCCTGTCACCAAGCCTAGCATGCATGCTCATCTTGAACTCCTCATGCTGACTCTCTCCCTCTCCCTTTCTCTCTCTCTCTCTCTCTCTCTCTCTCTCTTTCCTGTTCTTCTTTCTATACAATGTAATGTAAGTCAGAAGAAATCGCTCGACCAACCATCAAACCAACCAACCAGCCAACCAACCAACCAACCAACATTTATTTATATATAAATCAGCTTCTAGTTACATACAGACGTTTGTTATTTTGTGTTTGTTTTGTGTAGTCACAAGCGAATGTGCTTCAGAAAAGACATGCAGCCACCTCTGCCTCCTGATTCCAAAGGGTTATCGGTGCGCATGTCCTGATGGCTCCAAGTTTATTGAAGGGTCCACTACAATGTGTGATGCAGGTAAGAATAGCATTTTTGTGATTAAGCTAATTTTTTTAATTATAATTAATATTGAATAAATTAATATTAAAAAATAATTAATATTTATAATCATTAGTAGTAAATGATGCATAATTAGTGATATGGATTAATTGGAACCATATAGGAAAACCTTTGTATTAATATGGCCCCTGAAATTAATCAGGTAAATTATCGATAGTTATATAGGTGTGCGGAAAGTAGCTGTATGGTAACAATTTTACTCCCCAACTTCACGGTTCCGGGTTCAGTCCCACGTGTGGCACCTCTGAATGCATCTCCTACTCTACCCTCAGGCCAACTAAAGCCTTCTCGTTGCATTTGGTAGATGGAATGGAATCTGGAAGAAGCCCTTGTGTGTGTGTGTGTGCGTGTGTTCATGTCTTTGTGTCTGTGTTTGTCCTTCACCACACTTGACAACTGGTGTTGGTTTGTTATATATACTCCTCATAACAGAGGCTAATAGAATAAGGGCCAGGTTTTTTAAAATGTAAGTACTAGGCTCAATTCATTGAAATAAAATCATCAAGGTGGTGCCCCAGCATGGCCACAGTCTAATGACTGAATCTAGTAAAAGACAAACAATAAAAGATATTTAATGGCTTAGGAAGGGCATCCAGCTGTAGAAACTCTGCCGATCAAGATTGGAGCCTGGTGCAGCCATTTGGCTCGCTAGCCCACAGTCAAAATCGTCCAACCATGCTAGCATGGAAAGCGTACGTTAAACGATGATGATGATGGTTTATAACATTTTTTTTTCCATAATGAGATAATAAACCAAGGCTGTGTAGATTTTAGAACATTATAAATATTTATAAATATTCTAAAATCTACACAGCCTTAGTTTGTTATCTCATTACGGAAAAAAAAATGTTATATACACATGCTGATATATGACCTAAGTTGGACCCCTTATTCGCATAATCACCGAACCCGGAACTTAACTATGGTCTATCCATAGCACTTATTAGCATTACCTGACACCTTTGGATCTCACTAACACCATTACTACTCATAACCCATATATATACATCTAAACCCATGCTAGCATGGAGAACGGACGTTAAACGATTGATGATGATATATACACATATACATAAATATACTTATATATACTTATATATACATATATATATATATATATTTATATATACATATATATATATTATATTATATATACATATATATATAAAGGATATATATATATATATACACATATACATAAATATACTTAATATATATATATATAATATACTTATATATACATATTAATATATATATATATATTATAGGAGGCGCAATGGCCTAGTGGTTAGGGCAGCGGACTTGCGTCGGAGGGTCGCGGTTTCGATTCCCAGACCGGGCGTTGTGTGTGTGTTATTGAGCGAAAAAAAACACTAAAAGCTCCACGAGGCTCCGGCAGGAGGTGTGATCCCTGCTGTACTCTTTCACCACTCTAAAGGCGGTGCTCCAGCATGGCCACAGTCAAATGACTGGCAACAAGTACA
>NC_043004.1:74416949-74484449 GCF_006345805.1 Octopus sinensis | reverse complement strand
CTAACATTGTGTATACTTTTAGGAAATGTTACAATATCTCCTTTCCCTTTGACATAATTCAAACAAAATTAATGTTATTGTATTGCATCTTGGGAAGGTCACTATATCAATAAACACAAACACTGGTTTTATTGCACTTTATTTGTCAATTGGTTAAATAGTTAAGAAATGAAACAGAGCCAGTGTGTGTGTTTATTATTGGCATAATGACCCTCTTAAAATACATCATAATATGTTTCAATACATGAAATCACATCAAAAATCATGCAAACCAAATACAAAGATGGAACTAATATTCAAAATATTTATCTTTTTCATTTTACTTTCTTTCTTTAAACAGAGGTCACAGCAATTACAGTTCCTATTGTTCTACTGCTGATCATGGGAGCTTGACTCTAGCTGGTTATTACCTCATTAAAAAACGCAGGTAAGAATATTTAAAAAGACTCAACAAGAACTCAGAGAGTGTGGCATTTATTTATATTTTTCTTTCACACAGCCATCTTTTCCCTCCCAAATCCACCCACCCATCATCTCTGCCCACTGTTCTTGGGATGGTCTTGGAAGTAGACTCTTCAGACATCTCTTTTATAAGGTTAAGTTAAAGTTCCATTCTTGGGTCATGTCGCCTCATAAGGGCTAGTGTACTGGTCTCTATGGCGTATATATATTCCCCACCTAGATGGGACACCACTCCATTGCAGGGTTATTCATTTTTGCCTGCTGTGTGTGCTGGAGCGATGTGGAATGAAATGTTTTGTTCAAGAACACAACACATCACCCAATCCAAGAATCAAAATCACAATCTTATGTCCAACACCTCTAACCACTCATCCACGTGCCTCCACACCTCCTTCATAGGGTCCTCCCACACAAACAGCTCTTATTACAATTTCTGACTGGTGACACGTAAAAGCACCAACCGATCGTGGCCGTTTGCCAGCCTGCTCTGGCTCCTGTGCCGGTGGCATGTAAAAAACACCCACTACACTCACGGAGTGGTTGGCGTTAGGAAGGGCATCCAGCTGTAGAAACACTGCCAAATCAGACTGGAGCCTGGTGCTGCCTCCATGGCTTACCAGACCCCAGTCGAACCGTCCAACCCATGCTAGCATGGAAAATGGACGTTAAACGATGATAATAATGATGATGATGATGATGATGATGATGATGATGATGATGATTCCCAAGCATGACCAACTGAGACTGTGGATATTATCCGACCATTTCATTCTCGGTCTGGCCCTTGGTCTATGCTTACGTCTCTTGCCAGTTGGCTCAGTTTCAAAAGTCCATCTTGTACTTCTTTACTGTCACATTCTAATCACATTGTGCCCAGACAGGGCTATGACCTCACAAAACAAAGATTTCCCTGATCTCCGTGTCATGTACCCTTCATGTTTAAATTCGCTAATTGTTCCCAGCTGGAGCAAAAAATTAAGCACACATTTCATTGCAATGACTCGTCATTCTCATTATTGTCATTGTCACCATCAATGCCACCACCACCACCACCACCACCACCAGTGCTGCCGCTGTCTTCATCATCGTCATCGTATCATCATTCACTTTTCTATGGTCGCATGAGTCTTATGGCATGCTATTGAAGTAGATTTTATGGTAGGATGCCCTTCCTGTCACAGACCCTCACCTGTTTCTAAGCAACATATTTCCACATGACCAGACATGAATTCACAGAATATTTGAAATGAATAAGTCACTTATTACAATCACACAATGTCAAGAAAAGGACACAAGCACACATGCACACACACACACACACACACACACACACACACACACACACATACACACACACAGAGGCATATATCCATGACAACTAGGATTGTGAAAAATAACCCCTGAAACTAAACACTTCAAACTGTTTAGTTGGTGCAATCATAAGAAGCAATTTATATTGGAGGCATGGATTTCCCCTCTTGCTTATGAGTGAACAGAAATCATACATAAATTGACACCTTTTGGACTTAACTGGAACTGGTCCAAATGAGATAACACCATCTTGCACAGAAGGGATTTTGCTTCAAAGAATTTTATTTCAGGGCTTTTCACAACCCTGGCGGACCAATACTGTATTCTTACCTCCATCGGGAAAGAAGTTATGTGTCTCTGGTCAGTAGGTCTGATGTGTTACTGATATTGCTAAGAGCATAAGAGGCATGAAACCTATGGTAACTTTCTGACCAGCCATAACTAACGACTACTTTAAATATTATTGCTCAAAAGGTTATTTACAGTGTGCTTTTTATGGGCTTATGAACAGCTCTGTGTGTGTGTGTGTGTGTTTGTATACGTGACAACCTTCTTTAAGTTTTCATCAAACAAATCCTCTCACAAGGCTTTCGTTGGCCTGGAACTTTAGCAGAAGACACTTGACCAAGGTGCCATGCAATGGGACTGAACCCCAAACCATGTTGTTGGTTGGAAAATAATCTGAACCACACTTCATTAAAATTGGTTTCTTGTTTGTTTGTTTTCCATTTGCCACATTTTTACTACTTCATTTAATTGAATTTTTTTTTTCTTTCTTTTATTTCCGAACTGCGTAGGATATTTTCCATGGGTTTGTTCTCTAGGGGTCAAGATGAGCCCCATGATCCTTCAGGAGTCGTAGCTTACCGTGACAATGGAAACATCCAAATTGATTCCCCAAATTATGAAAATGCAGCAGAAATGGAGATTGTGAGTATTGAACTTTAATCTGCTTCTTTGTTTCCTGTATTCATAACGAAGGCCCGTGGTGGCCTAATTGCTAAGGTGCTGCACCTGGCCACAAAACCTGGTTTTGTTTCCTAAACCAGCAAAACATATCATTTCACATTGCAACAGGCAGGTGTCCCATCCAGTTAAGGTGCATGGCTTAGTGATTAGGGTATTCAGCTTGCAATCATAAGGTCCTGAGTTCATCTCATGCTGTGTCCTTCAGCAAGACACTTTACTTCACATTACTCCAGTCCATTCTGCTGGTAAAAATGAGTTGTACCTGTATTTCAAAGAGCTAGCCTTGTCACACTGAATCTGCCTGACAACTATGTGAAGTGTATGTGTGTATGTGGAGTACTCAGCCACTTGCACATTAATTTCATAAGCAGGTTGTTCCATTGATCCGATCAACTGAATCACTCATAATTGATGAAGTGTCAGCTAACATTGTCGACTTGGTCACTTACACCATGCCAAAAAGTTGATCTGCTTGTACATGAACTGCCCGAGAAAGCTGTAGAAAATCACCTGACACAGAGGTCCTCACTCAAGCTGATCTGCCAAGCATTTACACACTTTCGAGGAGTACATAAGTCTGGTGGGCAGGCCACCTTGTTTGAATGCATGACACATGATTTCTCAAGGGATTGTTTTATAGCAAACTGGTGGAATACAAGCACATGTAAGGTGGAGAGAAAAAGCACTTCAAGAATTGACTCAAAGCCTCACTGAAGAGCTTTGGGATCAACTCTGACCCCTGGGGGACACAAGCACAAGTCCTGCCTGGTGTAGTGGCACCAGCAGAGGTACTACCCCTTACAATCAGAACACGAAGTAAACGTGAACTGCTCAAGTCCAGTGCCAACTCCTTGCCTTCAGACTCAGCAGAACCATCAGAGTCCAACCCGCAGCAGAACCTTCTGAGCATGCATTGGACTGGTCAGCCACAGCCAGACACACCATGTCCTGTTTTTCTCTCCCATGTAATGTCCTTGGTCAACAAGATCAACAAGGACAAATAAACTAATTATAATACATATATGTGACAGGCTTCCTTGCAGTTTCCATCTACACACATGAAGTGCAGTATTTAAAAGTCTGTTTGATTATATTTCTTTCCATAATGTACAAATCTTTTACATATAAGTCTTTTCTCTCACATTGCAGGCCTCAATTGAAAATGAATACAGCTTACCAGATCCTACGACACCAACAAATTTCAGCAACCCAATGTTTGGAATGGATACACCAGCAAAAGAACTGAAACCATCAAAAACAGATGAGAAACCACCCGGAAGTCCTAAAGATAAGAAAGCTAAAAAGGAGAACCTTTATGTGACTCTAATGACATCGAAAGCTCTTGACCCGACGGAGGATACGGAGAGAGATACGGCAGATTTAGTAACAAGGGGGGATCACTGAGTCATAAAGCCCAGCTAAAGACATTGAGCCATATGCATCTACCTCTCCTGAAACTTTTTTACATTCCAGCAACACAAAGAACACTAAATTTCCATTGGACAATTTTGAAAACATTTAAAATATTCAAAAAGCTGTGATTCTTGCAAAACTCAGAGAAAAAAAACGAGTCATTTTGTTTTTCTGGTGGGGAGAGCACAGGTGACTTCTCAGCACCCTTGGACCTTTTTCTCTTTAGTATATGGCTCCTCCAGCCCCTCCCTCTCACTCACTGCCTCCCCCCATCCCCCACCTACTAGAAATTAAAAAATAACTAAAAAAAAGGAAATATTGGTATTCCTGAGCTGAAAAGTATTGTGGCAAAAGAAGGAGAAGAAGGAAGGAAGGAAGCAGATTTGATGGGAATTGTTATGTCTCGTTGTGTCCCAACTCTCTTTTCTCAAATGTTTTGGAAGAAAATAAAAAAAAATGTAAACCTTTGTTAAAGCTATTATGATTTGCAGTTCACAATGGTGCTGGAATGGTAAGTGCCAGAAAGCATTTGGCAAGTTAAAAAAGTATTTTAACATTGGACTTATCGTTAACGCATTTTGATCCAAAGTTGGATATGGATTTGGCTACAGATGCAAGTGATTACGATGTAGGAGCCATGCTTCTGCACAAATATGACGATGGGAGTAAAAAAGCGATCATTAATTATGCACCAACCCAATATCTATATCTATCTATCTATCTATCTATATATCTATCTATCTATCTCTCTCTCTCTCTCTCTCTCTCTATATATATATATATATATATATATATATATATATATATAAATATTTGAGTAGTTGAATGAATTATCTTATTATGGATAATTCGGTTAACCGGTACCTGGGTAGCAAATTCACGTCAGAAAAACACGGTTGAAGCTACATGCCAAGGGCAGAGATCACGTGCTTTCGTGTGGAAATTTGTGTGTTTTTTTAAATAAAATCACAAATGGAAAAAAGAGAAACGAACAGGCAATACAGCGAGAAAATTATTGAAAATAACCGTTAAGAAATATGAATGTATAAATGCCCTCGGGCAAGCTGCATGGGGCATGTACACTCGCTCATATCTGCGAAAATGTGAACATACGCACATCTGAAGGCGGCGAGCTGGCAGAAGAAACGTTAGCACCCCGGGTGAAATGCGTAGCTGTATTTCGTCTGCCGTTACGTTCTGAGTTCAAGAGGTCGACTTTGCCTTTCATCCTTTCGGGGTCGATAAATTAAGTACCATTTACGCACTGAGGTCGATATAATCGACTTAATCCGTTGTCTGTCCTGTTTGTCCCTTCTGTGTTTAGCCCCTTGTGGGCAGTAGAGAAATAGAAAATGTGAGCATACGCACATGTGAGGTTGGGGGCACTCGTTATTGGATTAGTGCATAATTATTGCGGCTTTTTCAGGAAATTTTATTTAACAAAATTTAACAAAAACATCTTTAAGTGACGGTCTGACCGTCTGCCAAGCAAATGGGAAGCAGTAATTGAAGTAGATGGTGAATATGCCCCGGAATAATCATTTGAAGATGTTTGAAAAAAAAAAACGCAATAATTATGCACCAACCCATTAATGATCTACTTGGTGTTTGTAAGAATGGAGAGATTAACAGGAAACTTGAGTCATCTTAAAGTAAATTATGTTAACATTTACTCAAAATTAATTCCCACTGCATTGCGCGAGAGTGCATTTATATGCGTGTAGGCATCTTGAGAGTCTTTCAGAAATTCTATTAATGATCTCCTCATTAGTCCACAGAATAGACAGGGATTCCTCGGAGTAGAGACGGCATCTGGAAATTGTATATCTTCAATCAGTCGCCATACAAAATCGGCCAAAGATGTTGAATGTCTCTTAATGATATTTTAAAATCTGGCAACATGGTTGCAATAACGATTCTTAAATGAATTAGCCGTCTACTCGATGTTAACACATGCCCCCACCCCGCCTTGTGTGCACTGTACATTTATATACAAGATTTGTATTCATATAAAGATTCATCAAAGGACATTTTGATTTTACCCAGCATGAGCATTTGTCGCATTTGTCGTTGTTACCATGTTAGCTGTATTATAAGTATTTCTTCTATTACAATTTTGCCGTAATTGGTGTTTTTCATTGCGGTCTACATCTTAGTATTGAGATGCGAATGTGCGCTAGATCCAATAGGTGTTTAATTGAACTGTTGTCGCATTTTGCTGTTGTTTATGTGGTGCATAAGCTGCAGAAAATTAGCAAAGTTGGCGTAGGATACCTTCACTGTGTGACGATTTAAAATACCGATTAGAATTAGGAAAATATTTGTCCAAAGAAACAAAAAATATTCCAGCGATCTTGGTTGAAACATATATACGACAGGCTTCTTTCAGTTTTTGTCAACTAAACCCACTCACAAGGATTTGGCCGGGTCGAAGCTACAGTAGAAGATACTTGCCGGAGAAGGCATTGAACCTAGAACCATGTGGTTGAGAAACAAACTTCTTACCACACATCCACGCCTGCGAAAAAATTTCAAAAAGTTCTGGAGGTTGGAAATAGATTTAAAGATATCCGTTTAGTGTTGTCTTCAGCTCTGATGATGGGAGAACATTGACTAAGAAAGAATATAAGAATCTGGTGATTAAACAGAGCTGGGACATGAGAAAAAAACGTAGGGAGGCGATTTACAGATCACTAAGTGAAGGCAGTATAATTCAGCAGAGATAGGTAATGAAAGAGTCAACACCTTATTTAGTGCCGATTTTATCCGGACCAGACAGATATTTGAATATTATTTCATCACAGCTTTGATATTTACTCAATGAATAACATGAAACTAGAAACGTGAACGTTAAATGCAGTCTTCCGCCGAGCTATAGTTATCGAGGCAAGTAATCAATTATGTCCCTTGAATGGCATTTTGCTTTGTGAGTTACCTCCCTTAACATGTTTTTTCCACGTTGCTTTTGATGTAAATTTATTATAAGTTAAAATTTGGGTGCCTTTGTTATTATTATCATTGATATTTATTGTTTTATCTGCGTTGCTGTAACCTCCTATGGCAGACTGACTCATCAATACTTCGAGCAAACACCTTCGTTTTAAAGAGAATTATTTCAATATTTAATTGATAAAAATATTTAACTCACGAAACACAGATACCGTTACGTTTCATGTATAATTTTGTTTTTATATTTTTCCAAGAGCATATGAAAACGATATTAATAATAAAACTATAGCATTGATGCGTAAAAAGAAATGTAAAAAACTTCAAAACATTTGTTTAATGTTTACAAAATTGCTGTGTTTATATGAAAATTACTCGGCCATTGAACAAATGTTTGTTGAGAAAATTGTTTCAAAAATTTTAATAATCGGTTTTGTAAAGATTTTGTAAAGCAAGTTATACTACGTGGAAGTAATATACTAGCTGAATCCTCAGAATTCAAATTCCAGTATATGCGATTTACGAATTTACGGCAACAGTTTTTTCACTATGAACAAACATCAACGTTTTAAGTAGAACTTTTACCAAAACTATAAGTTGTCCAGTTCTTTAGATGAAGCGACTTAATCTTGTTTAAATTTTTAAAATTATGATTAAGACTGCGAGCTGGCAGAATCGGCAGCACGCCCGGCGAAATGCTTAGCAGTATTTCATCTGCCGCTACGTTCTGAGTTCAAATTCCGCCGATGTCGCCTTTGCCTTTCATCCCTTCGGGGTCGATTAAATAAGTACCAGTTACGCACTGGGGTCGATATAATCGACTTAATTCGTTTGTCTGTCCTTGTTTGTCCCCTCTGTGTTTAGCCCCTTGTGGGTAGTAAAGAAATAGGTATATATTCCGCTGAGATCGATTTTGCCTTCCATCCTTTTAGAGTTGATAACTTAAGTACCAGTGAAACACTGGAGTCGATGTGATCGCCATACCTACTCCACACAAATTTCAGGCCTTGTGCCTATTGTAGAAAAGATTATTGTTGTTATTATTATTATTATTATTATTATTATTAAGGTGCTGGGTAAAATTATTATTAAGGCACAGGAAAAGATTATTATTATTATTAGCACACTGGATGAAATGCTTTACATTTTGTTGTCAGTCTTTACGTTCTGAATTCAAATTCCACCAAGGTTGACTTTGCCTTTCACTCTTTAGGGGTCGATAAATGAAGTACCAGTTGCATACTCGGGTCGATGTAATTGACTAGTTCCCTCCTCCAAAATTTCAGGCCTTGTGCCCTTAGTAGAAAGGATTGTTATTATTATTTGGCTATTATCCAACTGTTCCCCACCCACTACTGGTTGGTTATTTTATTGATCTGGAAAGGAAGGAGAGCAAAGTCGACTTCTGCAGGATTTGAATTTTGAGACAGAGAACTGAATTCTTGTGAGTCTTCATGGCCAACACTCTAAAGACTGAAAACTCATGAACGACTTTCTTAAAATCACTAGAACAGAAGTTCAATGAAGCTAAAAGTTAATTCTTAAGGATTCACAAGGAAATTGTAGCCAGCTAATAAATGTGTGAGTGTGTCTGTCTGTCTGCCTCTCTCTCTGTCTGTCTGTCTGTCTGTCTGTATGTATGTATGTATGTATGTATGTACGTATGTATGTACGTACATACACATTCTATAATTATAAACATAATTATAATCAGGGATCAGCTAATTGCTTTACCATGCACCGAATTTAGAAATAGCAGTTAAATGCCTTTTCTACTACCATAAAAGATCTCCCAGACAGTAACACACTTTTTTACGTGGGCAAAAAGAAAAAAATAACGAATTTACATGACTCAGATTAGCTACATACACGTTTTGAGATTAACTAATTAATTGATTATTAATTCATTTATTTTACCTTTTTATTATTATTATTATTATTATTATTGTTATTATTATTATTATTATATATATATATATATATATATATATATATATATATATGGCGCTTATGGTGTGTGTGTGTATATATATATATATATATATATATATATATATTCACATACATAAATATTGGGTTGTCCGGAAAGTTTGTGCCGATTTATAGTAACTTACTTTTTGACTTATTTTAGAACATGGTTGAGTCCATAAAATAGGATTTGACTTCACCTCTATTTAGAGCACAGTTTAAGCTATCTTTTCGTGGAAGAAGGTTTATGTTCCTATAACCTGTGTTAATTCTGTAACCCTTTAAAATGGGAGATAAGAAAGTTCATTTTCGGCATTTGATCCTTTGGGAACCAAACAAGAATTGCTGCAGCTTGGCTGGGATGTGTTACCCTACTCTCCATACTCACCAGATTATGGATTTCCACTTATTCAGGTCTCTGCAGAATAGTCTTAATGGTAAAAATTTCAATTCCTTAGATGACGTAAAAAGATACCTTGATGAATTCTTTGCCATGAAACCACCTCAATTCTGGGAAGAGGGTATTTTCAAGTTAAAGGAAAGATAGAGACACATTGTGCAACAAAATGGTTCATATTTGGTTGATTAAAAATATAATGGCAAGTATTTATTAATCTTTTTCTTTCCTTGAAAAATCAGCACAAACTTACCGAACAACCCAATATATTAATATCCGAGAGTTGCTTATTGGTTTCTGGTTTTCTTCTGTACCATTATATTTTTAAAAGAAAAATCTTTGCTTCTGATTCTTCTGATGAGATCATGGAATTTAGCTATAATATCTTGAATGATATATATATATATTTATAAATTGTTGATGGTTATCTATGTATATTTCTGTCTGTTGGTCACTTTCACTATACACACACACACACACACACACACACACACATATATATATATATTAGATATCTTAGCTGATTTTCCATAATATTACTCCCAAAATACTGTCCTTGTGTGTAAGCCCTATTTGTTTACTCATAGCCTCACTATCAACATGCTTAGGTTTCAAATCCTGATTTCAGTAACGAAAAAACTAATTTTCCTGTCACCCAGAACCATTTAAAGAGAAAAAAAAATCAATTTCTGGTACACAAGTTATGAGTTCAAACCCTACCAGTGGTAATATATGATGTATTTATGCACATCACTTAATTCTGGTCAATGAATTTATTTTATATGAATAACAGAAAACTCTTCAATTTCAGGACTGAAATAATTAGCTTTATAGCAAGCTTCCAGTTGTAAGAGAAAATAGAGACACCAATAATTTATGTAAAATATCTCATCATCAGCATCATCATCATCATTATCATCATCATTTAACATCTGCTTTCCATGCTGGCATGGGTTGGATGGTTTAACTGAGGACTGGCGAACCAGATGGCTGCACCAGGCTCCAATCTGATCTGGCAAGGTTTCTACAGCTGGATGCCCTTCCTAACACCAACCACTCCGAGAGTGCACTTGAAAATATCTTTCCATAAAAACAATTGGTTTCATATATAGAAACAAGGTACAAATTCATGCAACTGAGTGAAACCCCAGCATATGACTAGTACTTCAGGTACAAAGTTTTTACCAAGGAAAATTTCACCTCAGAACAGAAAAGGTTATTACAAAATAAACTCAAGACATTTAGTCCAAGTCCCTAATAGTTTATTCCACTCCATCACCTTAATCTTTCATCATATTGAAAAACATTGGCTTAAGAAAATATCAATAAAAAATTACCGTAATTGATGGCATAAAAGGCTTATAGGTATATTAGATGCACTTCAGTTTCAGTTGCACGTATCCAGGAAAATTAGTACTTAGTGCATCAAAGCTTATAGGGACATGAAGTGACATGTTTCTTTAAGGCATTTTTTGAAAATAAAGTGTCTTAAATGTCATCAAACTTGGTATCATCTACAACAAAAATCCCTCAGAAATGTATTTCTTGATCTCTGGCTTTTATCACAGTTATTTAACCTTAACCCCAGTTTGGTCATAATTTCAATTAAAGATAATGGTTTAAAGGAACTTAAAGAATACGCATAAATATGAAAGAATTATACTGTCTTAGTTGGAAGACTAGTTATGATTTTAATGTGGATGTATGTATGTGTATAGGCATATATATAGTATGTACATATGTACTTATACATGTCTGTGCATGCGTATGTAGATCTTAAATCAGCTTAGTTGTACATGCCATTGACCAAATAATCGATTCTAGAATAATGTCGCTTCTGCCAGCCATCGATTATTTTTTTGCTGATGACCACAATTACGGCAACAAAGAGAAGAGTTCCAACTGATAAAGTCCCAATTAGAACCGTTATCATAAGCGTATTGTTTGAATCTGCTTCATTTTTCAAATAAGTTTCTTGTTTGGAGGAAGTGACATTTTGGTTGAGGTTAGAATCTGCAGAGTAAAATAAAATAGAAAACAAAACAATATATGAATATGTAAGTAATTCTTCAATAAAATGTGAGCAGAATAAATGAAAAGAGAAATTTAATGAAGATTAATAATTATAAAAATAAAAAGACAATCAAAAGATAATTATATGGAATAAGAGTTACAAATTGAAAAATAAATAAAGTATAAAGCATTGTTTATTAAAATCCAAAATGCATCATGTAAAGTTGACTTTAAAACATTTGTAATATCAAATGAAATATCAAAACCATCCACGTCATACTTGATGTATATATTCAGTTGATAGTCCAACTGCTGCAGAAATAACATCTCTAATGGATTTGCTATGTTAAAAACACAATATCAAACAAAAAAAACAACAAAAAATAATCATAGCCTTCATTTTTATCTTGGGCTCAGGCCAATAATTCATTAAAGTTATTAGAGTGTTAGATAACATGCTTTGTATTATTTGTTTTGGATTGTTTGTGCTCTGAGTTCAAATCCCAATAGGGTCAACTCCACATTTCCTCCTTCTGAGGGTTAATAAATGTAATAACAGTTCCAGGCTGGATTGGTGGAATTACCAGAGTATTGGACAAAATACCTTGTAGTATTAGTTCCAGCTCTTTGCATACTGAGCTCAAATTTTACCTCCTACCATTGGCCCGCTTTTGACAGGGAACAGAGTTTTTGGAATCTAACTAGCAATGATGGGTCTGAAATGTGAGATTGAGTGATGTGTTGTTTAGAAGAATATATTCATTCCATCAATAGACATGACTGTAAGATGTAAACCTGAATTAGGATCAGAATAAACGTTAGATCAGTTTCATTTTTACATTCCATGAAACATTAATAGCTAAGTCAACCCCAGCAGCAACTGAAGTGAGAACTTTAAAAATAGATACTGGCATGGCTGTGGGGTAAGGAGCTTGCTTCCCAACCACATGGTGCTGGGTTCAGTTCCACTGTATGACACTTTGGGCAAGTGTCTTCTACTATAGCTTTGAGCTGACTAAAACCTTGTGAGTGGATTCGGTAGAAGGAAATTGAAAGAAGTACGTTTTGTGTATGTGTGTGTGTATATATATATATATATATATATATATATATATATATATATATCTATTGATAGAAATGGTAAAGACAATAAAAGAATGAAAGAGACCTTGATATGTAAATAGAGGAATTTACAGATATATATGTATGTATATATATATATATATATATATATATATATATATATATATATATGAGATATGAGTGAGTGGACAAATGAAAGAAGGGCACTCAGCTCATTTATTGGGAGTTACATGTATGATTCAAAATAGTTTGATTCTAATTCTGGGGCATTTCTAATTTCAAGCATAAGATGTTTATAGTCAGCCATTAGAAATACGAATTCAAATTTCCAGTGGCTGAGGATAAGAATCTTATGCTTTGAAACTTGAAGTACCACAGAATCTGAATCAAACCGTTTTGATCCTCATATATATATATAATATATATATATATATATATATATATATATATATATATATATATATATATATATTATATATATATATATGTATGTATGTATGTGTGTTGTGTGTGTGTTTGTGTTTGTCCCCTACCACTGCTTGGTGTGTTTATGTCTCTGTAACTTAGTGGTTTGCCAAAAGAGAGTGATAGAACAAGTACTAGGTTTGTAAAGATGTACTTGGGTTGACTTGTTCAACGAAAATTCTTCAGAGCACTGCCCCAGTATGGCCATAATTAATGAGTGAAACAAGGAAAAGATATTAAAGGCAAATGCCACAAGAAATTCTGTCCAATACTCTACCGGTTCTCCCAATCCAGTGTCATTAGTAAACATGCTGTTAAATTGAGGAAATGGTTACATTGGAAAGACTCAAGACAGAAATGGTCACCCCTGAGGGTTACCTACCTCCTTACACAAGAGCTCAACCATTAAAATCTTAATGAATGGCTACTACACCATTATAGAATGAATAATAGATACCAACCTATTGTAGAGTTTACGGTGTTATTACTCTGAAAAAATGTGGTATTCTCATCTATGGTTACGTTCATATATTTATCATTTGATGAATTAGGATAAGAATAAGTACTTGTATAATTCACAATATCACTTTCATTCTTTATAAGTGTAGCTGTTGTTGTATAGAAACTTTCAGTAGAATCATCTAGTTTGGAAACAGAGATAAAAGAGATAAATATTTGATTTATGAGTAGTTCTCTGAGTCTATGTTTGAAAGAAAATGCTTGTGGAAAAATCAAAGATGAATTATTGAGAAGGAATGTGTGTTGTCGTTTTGCTTCAGACATTTTTGGAATACACAGCATTTCAAAAGTTGTGAGTTACAGTTACAGAAGCTGACAGCAATGCAGAGTCAAGATTAAATATAAAACAATAGCATTAACAAAGAGATTGAAACAATGAACAAAAATATTAAACGTTTCAATATGTAATTGGTCCTCATGCTTTGAGTGAAAATTAGAAGAAGTAAAATAGTCACCAGAGTCATGAGTCCAAGAAGTATTGATTGAAGATGTAGGTTCTTGATTACAGAGATTTCAATGTTGATGATGGCAGTTGACAAATGGTCTTGGCAGCAAACATAGTTTTAATAGCTGTATAATACAAAGTTGTGCTGAAGTCCTCTCTCACCTTTCAGCCATTGTCTTTTATACTCTACAGCACTCACAAAATAATCTGGCATGGGTATACCACATCATTGTCATTTCCCCAAATGCAAATATCTTCTTGCCCAAAGCAGTAATTTCTCTGAGCTGAACAAAGCAAAAAGGAGGCAACTTCTCATTTTTCTTTGAGAATAATTGGTGACTATATATATATACATATATATATATATATATATATATATTTAGCGATTTCACTAGTTCAAAACCTACTAATCAGTTAAACTTTTTTGACCCCAAAATAACTAACACTTAATTATTACAATATTATAATTAAGAAAAATACATTCTCATAAGCACACACGTACACTCACACACACACACACATATATATATATATTGTGTGTGCGTGTTATTGTTGCTTTGCTTTGAGATTGTCTGATACTTGTAAATGGATGTCTCGATCATGCTTGCTGTGTCCTTCATTTGTAATCTTTTGTAGAAACATGTCTAGTTATGGGGAAATATTCCCTTACAAGGAAAAAGGTGAGGATTGTCAATAAAAGGGCATCTAGCCATAGAAAATCCCTTATCAATGAAATCCATGAAAGAAATGGAAAGTGAAAATGAAAAGGATGATGACGATGATGATGATGATGGTGGTGGTGATGGTGTGATGATGATGATGATGATTATGTTGATGATGATGGTGATGGTGATGATGATGGTGATGGTGGTGATGATGATGATGATGATGATGATGATGTTGATTATCTTCTCTTGTAATTTTAAGGTTTTCCAGATCTGCTTTGATTCATACATGGCAGTTATCTGTAGTGTATGATCTATAATGATATATTGTTATAAAAAGATAGGTAGTTACTACATTATAGAATTACTAATTGATACCAACCTATTGTAGAGTTTTCTGTGTCGTTACTCTGAGAAAATGTAACATTCACATCATCTGTTACACTGACATTTCCATTCTCTGACAGATTTGGAGTTACAGACATTATTGTATAATTCGAACTCTCGGTTGCATTGTTTATAAGTGTAGTTGTTGTTGTTGTATTGAAACTTTCAGTAAAATTATCTGGTTTGGAATGAGAGACAAGTTTACAAAAGTTTGCTTTCGAAATAAATCTTTAAAACAATGTTTGAAAGAAAATACTAATTGAAGATAAAAAGGAAGGAAGGAGAGATAAATAGATAGATAGATAGATAGATAGATAGAGATAGAGATAGATAGATAGACAGACAGACAGACAGACAGACAGATAGAGATAGATAGGAGATAGATAGATAGATAGATAGATGGAGAGAGAGGGATATTTGCATTTGTATAATCACATGGTGAAGTGTGGGTCTCAGAAGGTGCAGTGATGGCAAATCCTTTTGCAGAGCAGAAGCACTGGACCTTAAATAGTAGCACAAAACAGAGAAAGGGAGCTCTTCAGTCTCCTTACAGACAAGCTTTGTAGCACCAGAGGCATAACAACATGCACCCAGCCAATGCTATAAGTGAGGTTGATGATATATTTAGAGTTTATCTCTGTCGCTCTCTCTCTCTTCTGCCTTACTATGAAAGATAAGTAGCATGAATAATATGTCATAATTATATGTAAAAATAATATGTAATAAAATTAATATGTAATAATAATATGCAATATATGTAATTTGTAATGAAATATAATAATATATAATAATAATATGCAATAATATGTAATATAAGTAGCATGAATAATGTGTAAGAAATGTGATGCTGCTTGGTGCTGAGTCATGGGAAGTGAATATGTAAGACCTGCAGAGGCTGGAAAAAGATGAACTGAGCAGGAACAGTATGGTGCATAATATTAAGCTGCATAATAAAAGTGGAGCACAAGAAAGCTGGCTGAAATGTGAAAGATAGATGATTGTGTTGGTACAAGGAATCAGTGAATGAAGATGATGAGTGGAAGATGAAAAGAAGAGATGTGAAAAAGTAGGAAAAAAAATCAACTTTTAAAATACTGGGTCAAAACAGCTGAGATGATCATTATCATCGTTTAACGTTCGCTTTCTATGCTAGCATGGGTTGGACGGTTCAACAGGGGTCTGGGAAGCCAGGAGGCTGCACCAGGCCCAGTCTGATCTGGCAGTGTTTCAACAGCTGGATGCCCTTCCTAATGCCAACTACTCTGAGAGTGTAGTGGGTGCTTTTTACATGCCACTGGCACAGGTGCCAGACGAGGCTAGCAATGGCCACGATTGGTTGGTGCTTTTTATGTGCCACCGACATGGAGGCCAGTTGAGGCGGCGCTGGCAACAGCCACGTTTGGATGGTTCTTTTACATGCCACCAGCACTGGTATCACAACTGCAATTTCTATTGAGATGATAAATGATTAAAGCAGTTTTAATATATTGAAAGATAGACATGTCTGACATATCAGTGTGGAAAAAAACAGACTCTAATACATTAATGGTGATGGTGGTGATGATGATAATCATGATTAGAAGGTAGAGGTGGAAGAGGAGGAAACTTATGATAATGCTGACAAAGATGATAATGGTCTTATATACAAAAGCATAGAAGTAGTTTAAGTGTTTGTCCCTATTTTAGTAATTGACTTAAATATTTTGAGGCACACTCTATTAAAATATTATTTACATTATTTACATTTGATGGCTATTTGTCCTCAAATTGTTTGTTGTTAACACAATGTTTCGGCTGATATACATAATATTTATGTAAAATGATTCTCAAAGTATATAATTAAATCACTTAAGTACGAGTACATTAATAGAGTGTTCAGTTCAATAGTTAAGAGATGAGGAATTATGTACATTATTTACATTTGATGGATATTTGTCCTCATCTTGCTTGTTTAACACAACTTTTCAGCTGATATACCCTCCAGTTCAATAGTTAAGAAATGAGGAGTTATGTACATTATTTACATTTAACGGATATTGTCCTCATCTTGTTTGTTGTTAACACAACGTTTCAGTTGTTTTACCCTCCAGCCTTCATCAGGTGTCTTGGGGAAATTTCAAACTTTGGTTCTCATTCCTAAGGTATTTTTCGATGTTGTTATTATTATTATTATTGTTATGTTTTTTCCTTCTTTCTTCAAAGTTTCTCCCGTTTCTCGCCGAGTGTTTTCCATACACCTAGGGCAGAGAAGGGCATTGTATGCATTCCCAGATTACACGTGCAAATTCAAAGATAAAATATGTATTTAAAAATTAATAAATAAATAAATTCATGGATGGATGTTATTTTTACAGCGATAGTGCTCTTCTCAGTACATGAGCCGTTCCAGTTAATACGATTTTTTGCACCTCCTGTAGGGATGGTAAGCCTGGAATCATTTTCAAATAGGTTTCAGTACCTTATTTATCGTTCCTAGAGATCCTACAATCACCGGTACTGTAGTCGCCTTGAGATGCCACATTTTTTCAATTTCTATTAGCAGGTCTTTATATTTACTAATCTTGTCAAATTCTTTCGCCGCTATATTGTGATCACAGGGAATACTCATGTCAATTAATAAACATGTCCTTTTTGTCTGATCTTTTATAATAATATCCGGTTTATTAGCTTTTATAGTCCTGTCGGTCTGTACAGGGAAGTCCCATAGAATCAACACATTTTCTCCCTCAGTCACATCTTCAGTATGATGTTTATACCATTTGTCAGTGGTTTTGATTTTATAATGCCGACATATTGTCCAAAGTAAATACTGGCCGACTCTGTCATGTCTTGCTTTATATTTTACAGGTGCTAAGACTCTACACCCCGAGATTAGGTGGTCTATTGTTTCAATCTCATCGTTACAGAATCAGCATTTTGGGTGAGCTCCATTTTATATCACATTGGTTTGGTAGTTCCGGGTTAATAAGCTTTAGTCTTGAGCAGCTAATATGAAACATTCACTCTCTACTTTTAGCCCTGAACTTCGTAACCATTGGTGCGTGTGTTTCTGGTCGACATCAGCTTGTTTGCTATGGGCCACATACTTGCCATGGAGAGGTTTCTGTTCCCATCTGCTAGCTAAATTTTCATGTGCTTTTGTCTGCTAGCTAAATTTTTATTATTATTATAATTATTATTATTATTATTATTATTATTATTATTATTATTAATATTATTATTATTATTATCCTTATTATTCAGGTCACAAATTTTCTTGTGCTTTTGTCTGCTAGCTAAATTTTTATCATTATAATTATTATTATTATTATTATTATTATTATTATTATCATCATCATCATCATCATTATTATTCAGGTCACTGCCTGGAATCAAACTCAGAATCTTGGGGTTAGTAGCCCGCGATTTTAACCACTACGCCATATGCCCAGAGTTAAGAGCACGGACTACTAACTCCAAGTTTCTGAGTTCGATTCCAGGCAGTGACCTGAATAATAATAATGATGATAAAAATAATAACATCAAAAAATATCTTAGGAATGAGAACCCAGGTTCGAACTTTCCCCAAGACACTTGATGAAGGCTGGAGGTATAACAACTGAAACGTTGTGTTAACAACAAACAAGATGAGGACAAATATCCGTTAAATGTAAATAATGTACATAACTCCTCATTTCTTAAATATAGAACTGAACACTCTATTAATGTACTCATACTTAAGTGATTAAATTATATACTTTGAGAATCAATTTACATAAATATTATACCTTAATTAGAAAATAAATTAAGTATTTCTAGAACTAATTTACATATGTATTAACATTTAGCAAGTGAATTAAATATTTTGAGGCACACTCTATTAATGTGTTCATACTTAAGTGATTTAATTAAATACTTTGAGAATCAATTTACATAGACTGAAAATAAATTGAATATTTCCAGAACTAATTTACATATGAATTAATATTTGGCAATTGAATTATATATAGTGTGATCCAATCTGTTAGTGAAGGTAAAATATATTTTAAATTAAGTTTAAATGCAGATTCAATGAATATATGAGGGAGAATTGTCCTTTAATCACTTTTGATTCTCTTTCATATGACTACCCTAACAGTATCTAATATGCTATTGGATAACTTACAGTATATAAATACGTAAAGAAGTCATAACTGAATAGCAAAACAAGTACATCAACACTGCTGATTCATGCCAGTATCTAGTTGGGTGCTAAAATGAAATTTTTTATATGATTTTGTCTCAAACAAAGCACTTGAGATCACTGTAGCATAAGAGACTACAAAGAAGGAAAGGAAGGGGCGTGAGGCCAACAAAGTCAAAGGATGTTGATTGACAGAAAAAATAAGGCTGAATATCATAGACCAGAAGAAAACAAGATGTTGGCAGTGAATTCCAGAGAGCAGCAGTTTGAGGAAAGAAGCTATTTGAGAAAAATAGACTTATGATTAACAAGAGACTCATCAGAGAAATGACACACCTGAGAAGAGAAGTGGATGATACGTTTAAAGGTCTTGACAGAGGGTACTAAATCAGAAATTTCATCCGAGCAAGGACCATGAAATAAATGTGAGAGATTCTTAGAGAGGATGCAAAGGGAAAATAAAGAAGAAATAGCATATTTCTCTCAGGCATAGCAATAAATAAGTGAATGAATAAATAAGCAAATAGATAAATAATAAAAAGCAAAACAAAAAGCAAGTGTTGGCTTGATATAGTGCAGTTCTTTTTTAAAATGAAAAAAACAAATGATGTAACAAATGTCAGTGTGAAAAACACCATATATTATTCAACATTAACAATAACTGGCACACTGTTGGTTATCATGAGGAATGTTCTATGTTTACATATTATGTACAAGCAATTATGAGCACAAGAGAGATACCAGCTGGTCTGAGTGCTCTCTACCCACAATAACTAAAAAGACTACAGCAACTCAGGGAAACTAAGCCAGAACACCTGCCATCCTCTACACACCATCATAAACTGCGAGCAGGGTACAAATTGTTGTCCTTAAATGCTCGCAGTTTATGCAACAAAATACATTTGTTCAACGCCTACGTCAGAAGTGTTGACCCTGACTTCATCACTGTCACGGAAACATGGGCGCATTCCTTACTCTGTGATGGGGTTTTCAACATTACGGGGTACAACCTCTTCCGTAAGGACCGCACTAACCGCCGTGGTGGTGGTGTGATGGTCTACATTCGTTCAAATTTTTGGTAATTCCTTGTGCCGATTTGAACGAATCACAAGAAGAAGTTTTTTTCTGTGACGTGCGTATGACCATGTCAACACTCCTGCTTGGCGTTGTTTATCGTCCCCCAAGTTACCATCGGGACACACAGCTTTGCAATGTCCTCCGAGCTGCTGCCAGGAAAACAGCCACTTATGTGTTTATTGCAGGCGATTTCAATCATCCTGAGATCGATTGGGAGACCTTCCATTGGCCACAGAGTGCAAACGATTTTGTTGAGCTTGTGCTGGACTCAACTGGTCACAAGTAGTCACCTCTCCAACAAGAGGCGACAACACCTTGGACCTGCTCTTCACCACAACTCCTGAAGCGGTTATCAATTGCACTACGGAGGAACCTCTAGGTGACTCTGATCATGCTATGATCATCGCCAATCTGGCTCTTGCGGGCAACGAAAACCTGAACCATCTACAATCTGCTTCCTTCGATTGGAAGAGAGCAGATTGGAACCTGTACCACACTGAACTACAGCACCCAAACTGGCATGAATTCTACAACTCTGGAGATGTGAATACTATACTCCAGAGTATCCTGGACTCAATATGGGCAGCATGTGCAGCATCTGTGCCACGTAAACAAAAAAAGAAGAACCGCCCCAAAAGGGCAATTTGGGAAACTTCAGCGGTCCGACTTGCCAGGAGGGAACGTCGGACTGCTGAACGGGAATACAGGTTGCATAAATCAGACACCACAGGAAGAAGCGGAATAAATCCTCCAACCATCTCAAGCAAGTGACAAAAAAAGCAGTGCTTGAATTTGAACAGTGCATAGCAGCCAATCCTGACAGCAAGGTTTTCTGGAAATATGTGCACTCAAAGCAGAGACCTCACTCTCCAGTGGGCCCTCTTCGCAACCCTCACACAAACAGATCACTGACGACCCCAAGGAATGCGCAGAACTCATTGCCGAGTACTATGCAAACATATTCACTGTTGAAAGTCAAAATGTACCATCTTCACCATCACTAACAGCAAACTCCATAACAACTATGGAATTTACACCTGCAATGCTGCGACGTCACCTTCAAAATAAGTGCAACTATGCCTCCCCTGGTCTCGATGGAGTTACATACCTGCTTCTCAAACGTGGCAGGCACTTCCTTTTACACCAGCTTTCTATTTTCTTCCAGTACTGTCTCAACAATGGTGCTACTCCGGAGCAGTGGAAAACTGCCAGTGTCATTCCTCTGTTCAAAAAGGGCGACCGCACATCACCTGTCAACTATCGCCCAGTCAGTCTCACTAGCTGTATTGCAAAACTGATGGAATCGTGTGTCAGAGAAACACTCTGGAACTTCTGGAGCTCTCACAGTCTCATCCGACCCTCACAATATGGATTTGTCCCTAACTCCAGCTGCAGTGACCAGCTTGTCGAGTTCCTTGAGGACATTACTCAGATTACTGACAGTGGCTCATGGGTGGATGTTGTCTACCTTGACTTTGCTAAGGCTTTCAACTCTGTGCCACACAAAAGGCTTATGGTGAAACTCTCTGCAATGGGTGTGGGGGATGACCTTTTTAACTGGTTGAAATCCTTCATCCTCAGCCGAAAGGAGGTAGTCACAGTTCTAGGACAGCACTCTACACCATATGAGATGTCATCGGGTGTACCACAGGGATCTGTCCTTGGTCCCCTCTTGTTTGTGGCATACATTAACGACATAGATGCCAATTTAAAGAATGCCACAGTATTGAAATATGCAGACGACATCAAGTTGTACCTTGAAATCAAGAGGACAGATCCTGATGTCTACAACTCTTTCATGCAATCAGACCTAGACACAATGCAGCAATGGATCACAGACTGGCAACTGAAACTGGCTGTGGACAAGTGTACCACCATGCATTTTGGGAGAAAAAACCCTGCGTTCACTTACTCCCTCCACAACACTGATATCAAGAAATCCTCTTGCGAGCGTGACCTAGGCATCACTGTCAGCAGTGATTTGCGTTGGTCAAAGCATATCTCTAAGATTGTCAGGAAGGCCGAGGGTGTCTTGGCATCACTCAGCAGGTCTTTTGTTAGCCGCTCTCCAGCCATCTATTTAAAACTGTATACAGCTATGGTACGACCACACTTGGAATTCGCATCATCAGTTTGGAACCCCTATCTTGCACAGAACATTGACCTCCTGGAATCTGTCCAGAGACGTGCAACCAAACGCATACCCTCCATCAGACACCTACCATATTCTGAGCGCCTTGTTTCCCTGGGCATGGATTCACTGAAGCTCCGGCGTTTGGCGACGGACTTGGTAAACACCCACAAAGTTATCAACCACCTCACCAACAACAACACTGAACACCTTTTGATCTCCATGTGTCTAACACACGTGGACATGCCTACAAAGTCAGAAAACAATACAGCTCCCATGACTTTCGGAAACATTTTTTCACGCTCAGAGTTGCCGAAGCATGGAATAAACTGCCTGCGTCAGTTGTTGACTGCCATGACACTGCATCTTTTAAGGCCCTCATGCTTTCCGAAATCCGCCGAAACTACACCTGATTATATATACACTTTAGATGAGTTGTAGTGCACCTGAGCACTGTACACAATTATTATTATTATTATTATTATATAAGACATTTCGGTACAACTGCTTTGGCACTGCCTATTTGGAGTTGCTGATCTGATGCTGATTTATTTGACATCCAGCATCTTAATATTTCTTTTGCTTTAATGTTACCCACACCTCTCTCATCTCCCACTCTCTCTCCCTCCTCTCTCTCTGTGTTTATGTGTGTGACTATATTTCTCTATGCGTATAAGGAAAGCTAAAGTGTTTATGTCACTCATATTCAATTGATAAATTATAATTTCCTGATCTCTCTTTCTCTCTCTCTCTTTCTATCTATATGTGTACATTTCAAGTGTATGTGTGTGTGTGTACTCACAAGGCATTAGTTAGTTCATGGCTATGGTAGAAAATATTTATCCCAAGTTGCTGCAAAGTGGGATCGAACCTGAAACAACATGATTGCAAAATGAGCTCTTTTACCACACAGCCATGCCTGAGCCTATCCACATAGACATGCATGCACTTTTATGTGTAATATA
This sequence comes from Octopus sinensis, assembly GCF_006345805.1. Classification (NCBI taxonomy): domain Eukaryota; kingdom Metazoa; phylum Mollusca; class Cephalopoda; order Octopoda; family Octopodidae; genus Octopus; species Octopus sinensis. Next base: position 74,461,071 of record NC_043004.1, on the reverse strand, counting down.
TGTATGAATGCGTTTATATGAGTGTGTGTATGTCTGTCAGTTTGTGTGTGTGTGTGTGTGTGCAAATGTGTGTTTGCCTCCAATGCCAAAAAGTTCTGTTGTTAAAAAAGGATTGTATGTCCGGTCAGCCATGCCAAACCATTAGCATCCAAACAGCTGCACCCAACTGTCTCATTCCTTGCATCTACAATATCTACAAGAATAAACATAAAGTGACAGCTTGACAAGAGAAGATTTATACAGTCTCTTGACTTGCTAGAAATAGCAGACAAATCTTCCTCTTATAACAAGCTAAAGAAATAACACTTTGGATAACAAAAAAGATGAGAAGATCTAGTCATGGATTTAACACCATTGTAAGTCTAGTTGATCAAGGCTCACCTGGGGATCAGCTACAATAAAATAACAACAATATTTTAATAAAAGACTATGTATAAAATACATTCACTGACTATAATTGGTAGTCGTTCCTTCAGGGTTGGTGGTGGTCATGTTGGAAGAGCTGCTTGTAGAATTACTGGGTGAGGTGCTACTAAATATAGAATTTTGATTGGTGGTGTTTGCAGGGATAGTAGAAAATATGTCTGTATTTTGTAATGATGTACTTTCAGTTGTTGAGGTTTGATCCTGACCGGATGGAACTGAGCTGGTGGAAACACTAAGAGTGGTTGACAAAACTTCATTGGTTGATTGAGATGTTTCAGTAATTGGGTAACCAATATTTGATGTTAAAAAATCATTATAATCTGCAATAGCAATATATATATAATGCTTATATAAATATCATACATACATTTTTATATAAAATGTAAAAGGTGGCACAGAGGGATGCCAAAGGAATGTAGGAAAAAATGAAAAATACGCACACATAAATGCAAACATACTCTATCCCTCATCATATGTCACCCAAATTTCATCACAATTTTGACACTTTCGGAGAATAATATTCACATTGATGATGTCAGCTCCAAAAGTTGCTGATGTATGGATGAACAGATTTGATAGAAAATGGACAGAAAAAACTGTTGCAAAGACTGTGACAGAAAAAATACAGTTTGTAAATGAGAAAAAGAAATGTATATTATGTATACATAAAATGCCTTTTGACTTAGCTATGAAATTAGGACAAGTTGTGTTGAGTAATGCTAACAGGAGAGATAGTGTCCTCTGTTGGCTTTGCAAACCAAGAGCTGCAAAAAAAAAAAAAAAAAGCAACAAGAAAAACTTTAAATTAATAAGTGTGACTGACTAGTTGAACGGCCAGTTTGAAAGAATGAATACCACTAGAAATAGATGAAGAAAGGCTTGTGGGACCCATTGGAAAGGGAAAGAAGGAAACAGTAACAGGCAAGAAAAGATTATTGAAACAGGAAAAGAAGTGGGGAGAAAAAGAGTAGGGTAGATAAACAGGGATAAATGGATAGATAGAGAGATAGATAGATAAATGAATAGATTGAAGGACAGGTAGAATGATACATTGATGATATGACAGATCAATACAAAACACAAAAGAGAGCTCAGTATAAAGAGACAAATACTTTGGGTAATTTTGTCTTAGATTCACCTCAAAAATTGGAATGGTCAAAGCTGGAATGCATTTGGTCAAAGCTTGGCTAGACCAGAGCAGAACAGGGGCTCGATAGAAGGTAGCAGCAATGTACTGGTTAGTTTAATATGACCACCAAGTCCTGGGTGTAGCTGGTGATGGAATTCACTCTGTTGCTAGAACATGTTGTTACCTCTCACTGGCATTGTTCCTATAAACATTCACCTGCAGATGTTCAAATTAGACATTATCCACACTAGTCTCAATATTCTGCGAAAGTTTGCAACTCTCCTGGTCACTGACTCTTCCCACTCCTCACTTAGCTAAGACAAACAAATGAAATTAGATAAGCAACCAATACATAATGAAGTTGTGAAGACATGTGACCTGGTGGCTAGGGTGTTGCACCGATGATTGTAAAATTGTTTTGAGTTCTGGACTGGATGGGGTGTTGTGATTTTGAACGAAACATTCCATTTTACATTGCTCCAGTCCACTCAGCCGACAATGAGTTTCTGCAATATATAGGAAGTTTGATCTTGTAACAGACCAACATCTCATTCAGTGGGGTGTGTTGTAATCTCAGTCACTTACATGCCATGGAAACTGAGTTAAGCTCAAGCCATACAAGTCCTAGAACCCATGGAAAAATGAAAATGACATAATTACGTATAGGTAGACTTCTTGAGGCTGGGGGGTAAGTCGTTCGCTTCCCAGTCATATAGTTTAAGGTTCAGTCCCACTGTGTGGCACCTTGGTCAGGTGTCTTCTACTGTAGCGTCAAGCTGATCAATGACTTTGAGAGGATTTGATAGACAAAGACTGAAAGAAGCCCATTGTATATAAGTGTGTGTGTTTGCATCTGAGTTTGTCCCCCACCACTGCTTGACAAATAGTGTTGATGCCTTTATATCCTTGTAACTTAGTGGTTCAGTAAAAGAGACTGATAAAATAAGTACCAGGCATGGGATAAAAAAATTTTTTTAAATATAAAAATACTGAGATTTGATTCATTCAGCTATAATTCTTGAAGGTGGTGCACCAGCATGGCCGTAGTCTAATGACTGAAACAAGTAAAAAAGAAACGATCATTATCATCATCATCATCATCATCATCATCATTACCACCACCATTACCACCACCATCATAGAATTTTAAGAATAACATTTTGTTAGGTTATATATGTTAGTCTGTCGAGAGAGAGGAAGAGAGGGAGAGAGTTAGAGAGAGAGAGAGTGAGGGATGAGAGAGACCAGTACCATTATCTCTTATCTCTTTTAGACCGTCCTAGATTTGAGGCTTGAAACACTTTGGATATCATTAGTATGCGTTGCTGCAGGTCAGTGGTTGTGTCAGAAGGAAAGTTCATCCAAGAATTTCAGAAAGATTCAGTTTTGAAGACAAAAGATTGGTTAAATAAATTAACATCAATATTTAGAAGTGAGATATAATAAAAACTGAACAGAGGATGAGAGATGGAGTTTATAACTTGGGGGAAGGGTTTAAAACTATAAGAAGTTGTAGTAAGAAATACGAAATCCAGAAACAGCTCAAACCCTTTCAATATCAACTTGTCTGGAAGTATTTCTGGTAAATTGTTTAAATCTAAGTTCAGGCAGGTCAGTTAGTGACCCCTTGATCCTTTACCCCCACCCCCACCCACACACGCACATGTGTTAGAGTAGCTATAGTTTATAGAACTAAGTATAGTAAATATTTCTTGTAGACCAGCAGTGGGATAAAATGCAACTCTCATTAATCAATTAATCACTTCTCAGAGCATTACCACCTGTGCCACCCTTACAGACATGATAACAATATCATAATAAATTGTCTTAAGATAATAATAATAATAATAACGGTTTCAAACTTTGGCTCAAGGCCAGCAATTTTAGGGAGCAGAGGTTAGTTGCATAATTACATGTTTTTATGATTTAAATTTGTATGTACTTGAAATAACTAAGGATTGAAGTTAATCAAAGTCTCAAATTATATGTTTGAGAAGTTAATAAATTTTGTTGATTAGTTATTATTAGTCATGTTCATGCAACATCTTGCAAGAAGCAAAGCCATTCTATAAATGTTTTCTCAGTGCAGCATAGCAAACAGACTTGGCTACTCTTTGGTTATCTCACCCCCATTAAAAAATTGGGTTATCTTCCCTAACTAAAAAATTGTTTATCTCTCAATAAAATAAAAAACAAAATGACAAAAAATTAATAAATATGTAAAGTGAAAAGAGTAAACGTCTTATTGAATCTAATAACATTTTTATAACAAATCATACTATGCATATTGAGGGGGCCAAAAGTCAACAATGTGTTGAAGTATAGGCGCAGGAGTGGCTGTGTAGTAAGTAGCTTGCTCACCAACCACATGGTTCCGGGTTCAGTCCCACTGCGTGGCACCTTGGGTAAGTGTCTTCTACTATAGCTTCGGGCTGACCAAAGCTTTGTGAGTGGATTTGGTAGATGGAAACTGAAAGAAGCCCGTCATATACATGTATATGTATATATATGAGTGTATATGTTTGTGCGTCTGTGTTTGTCCCCCCAACATCGTTTGACAATTGATGCTGGTGTGTTTGCATCCCCGTAACTTAGCAGTTCGGCAAAAAAGACTGATAGAATAAGAACTAGGCTTATAAAGAATAAGTCCTGGGGTTGTTCGACTAAAGGTGGTGCTCCAGCATGGCTGCAGTCAAATGACTGAAACAAGTAAAAGAGTAAAAAGAGTAATCAAAAGGATCCCAACCCTTTTAATCCAATCTCTTGTTTCCACATATACTCAACTTTTTAATGGGGAGATAACCCAATTTTTTAATGGCAAGTTTTGAATGGGGGTGAGATAACCAAAAAGTACCCAAACTTGCTAGGAAAAAATGCTATTAGGTTTACAATAAGTAATTAATCATTTGTATTTAATTAAGTTGACAGTTTTACTAAACCTATTATAAAGATTTGGTTATTATGAAAATGAAATACGAATGCAGTTTTATTCTTGTTAGAAAAGTTAAAAATGGGTTAGTGGGATAGAGTTGTTACCTACCTTGAGTTGTGGATTGCTGTGAAGAAGTGGAATGGTCACCTGCAAAGAAATTTGAAGTAATTGTTACAAATGAACTAGCGGTGCCATTCTCTACAGATGTAGTTTTTTATGGAAACTTTCAAGAGAAATGCAAGATTTTCAAAAAAAAAAAAAAATAGCCAGATAAATAGAAATACAGTGCATTAGAGAATGTGAATGTAAGACAAAAAGGACATTAGGTATTAAGAATCATCATCATCATCATTGTTTAACGTCCATTTTCCATGCTAGCATGGGTTAGACGGTTCGACTGGGGTCTGGGAAGCAAGACCAGGCTCCAGTCTGATCTGGCAGTGTTTCTACAGCTGGATGCCCTTCCTAATGCCAACCACTATGTGAGTGTAGTGGGTCCCTTTTATGTGCCAGGCAAGGCTGGCAATGGCCACGATTGGTTGGTACTTTTTATGTGCCACCGGCAAGGAAGCCGGTCAAGGCAGCACTGGCATCGGCCATGCTCGGATGGTTCTTTTACGTGCCACAGGCACAGGTATCACAACTACAATTTCCATTTGATTTTTTGATGTTGCTGTACTTGACTCAATAGGTCTCCTCAAGCACAGTGTGTGTGTATATATATATATATATATCATCATCATCATCGTCATCATCCTTTAACGTCCGCTTTCCATGCTAGCATGGATAGGATGATTTGACTAAGAATAACAATAACAAAATACTGGATTCTAATTTTGGCAAAGGCCAGCAGTTTTGAGGGAGGGAGGGTAAGGTGGTGAGATGGCAGAATTATTAGCACACTGGGTGAAATGCTTAGTGGCATTTCATCTGCCACTATGTTCTGAGTTCAAATTCCATTGAGGTCGACTTTGCCTTTCATCCTTTCTCAGAGTTGATGAAATAAATACCAGTTATGCATTAGGGTCGCTATATACAACTAACCCCCTTCCCCCAAAATTTTCAAGGCCTTGTGCCTAGAGCAGAAATGATTAATTTCCAGGGAGGGTGTGTGTTGATTACATCAACCCCAGTACTCAACTGGTATTTATTTTACTGACCCTGAAAGGATGAAAAGCCAAATGGACCTTAGTGGAATTTGAACTTAGAACACAAAGATAGATGAAATGCCACAAAGCATTTTGTTCAGCATGCCAACGATTCTGCCAGCTCAATGCCTTATTTTATTTTATTGACCCCAAAAGGATGAAAGTCAAAGTGGATCTTGAAAGAATTTGAACTCTAAATGTAAAAATGGAGAAAATACCATTAAGCACTTTGCCCAGTATGCTAACAGTTCTGCCAACAATAACAAGAGTTTGAAATGATAACTTGGACATATTTAATTAGCCTTAATATTTTGTGTTAAAAACTCCTTTTCATTTATTCTTCTTTCTTCCCAGCTTGTGATGGAGTCATAGAGATGATGTCACTGTGGTATATTGCATAGGGGGCAGAAATATTGCCCTTTTCTCTTGATATAGTCTTCATTAAATGTATTTGACTTGTTTATCAGATACACTTCACTCATGTCATTCTTTCACTCAGCATGTTTACACACACACACACACACATGCACACACACACACACACACACACACACACACACACACACACACACATACACACACACACAATATAAAAGGCAGTGTGGTTCCACATAGTAGCCTCACTTCATAGATATAGAAGGGTAATTACTTTATGTACAGGGTGGCTACTTTAAGGGCATGAGGCATTCTGGCACAGCCATTTTGACACCACATATTTGGTGTTGCTGATTTGAGGCTGACCTACTTGACATCAGACGTTTTAATATATCTCTCTCTCTCCTTCCCCCTCTTTCACTGTCTCCCTTCCACCTTTACTTTCTCTCTTTCTTCCTCTTAGTATCTGTGTGTGTGTGTGTGTGTGTGTGTGCCTGCAGTACTAAAAAGTACAGTTGCCCAAACTGATTGAATGTCCAGTCAGCTGCACCCATTCATCTCACTCTGACACCTTGTAGTTAAAGGTATGTAACATCTATTTCTTCATTACCCACAAGGGGCTAAACACAGAAGGGACAAACAAGGACAGACAAATGGATTAAGTCGATTATATCGACCCCAGTGCGTAACTGGTACTTATTTAATCGAACCCGAAAGGATGAAAGGCAAAGTTGACCTTGGCAGAATTTGAACTCAGTACATAGTGGCAGACGAAATCCCGCTAAGCATTTTGCCCGGCATGCTAACGTTTCTGCCAGCTCGCCGCCTTAGCACACAACACAATCCAAACTATTACTATACCATTGCTTAGATCTACATTATCAAAACTGACTCACGATCATATTTCCCTCTATGTTATCCTAATACAAATAGAATAATCAATGCAATTATTTCTTTTTTTAAATCAACATTGCTAAGGATTTTGTTCAAAGTAAACACATTGTTTTAATTCCTATTGATTGCAATGTCTTATTTATTTTACATCAAATCTAGTGTTTTAATCTAAGGCAACATCTGGATGTAAGGTATAACTAAACAGCAGTATAACAGTTTGTTAAGACAGGAATATTGACGGACCAAGCAAATAAAGGAAGCTCTGCTAGAAATAGTAGTCAAATGTGAAGTTAAACAAATGTCTTAAAACTAAACAGACCTCTTGGCACATTAATTAGTGTTGCTTAAAATACATGCTGCAGGAGAACAAATATCAAGGTTTTTCATCATGTATCGAATGACTTGAGGTGTATTGGAGGCCAAAAAACTCCACAAATATATGAATAATGATTGATGACAAGTATAACAACACAATAGAGTTTACCTAGCACAATTGTAAACTCTTACTCTTTTATTCTTTTACTTGTTTCAGTCATTTGACTGTGGCCATGCTGGAGCACCACCTTTAGTCGAGCAAATCGACCCCGGGACTTATTCTTTGGAAGCCTAGTACTTATTCTATTGGTCTCTTTTGCCAAACCAGTAAGTTTACGGGTAGTAAAGAAATAAGAAATCCTATAAGCTGACAAGGTGAGATGAGTTTGACTCTAAGCATGGTGAGAGCCACTGATGAGTATTAAAAATTGATGATCTGGTCGTATCTATGATTACAGGGAGCTTCTTTCTCTTGTTAGCTCATTAAGATAATACTTTTGTTGGTTATTAAGTTGTTTTGACTCTCATTTCTACCAATACTGGTGCTGATTAGTGCCCTTGTTCACTTTAGTGATATATATATATATATCGTCATTTAATGTTTGCTTTCCCTCTGCTCGTATGCATCGGATTGTTTGACAGGAGCTGGCCATCTAGAGAGTGGCACCGGGCTCCAATTGTCTGTTTTGTCATGGTTTGTATGTCTGGATGTACTTCCTGATGTCAACCATTTCACAGAGTGTACAGGGTGCTTTTTATGTGGTGCAAGTACATACATACATACATACATACATACATACATACATATATTTATATATATACCCATGCCAGAATGGAAGGCAGAAGTTAAGCAAGGATGATGATGATATAAAGTATATATATATATATATATATATATACACACATACACACCAGCCTTCATCACAATTTCCATCTATCAGATTCACTCACAAAGTGTCAGTCGGTCAAGGGCTATAGTAGAAAATACTTGCCAAAGGTGGTGTGGAGTGGGATTGATCCCGAAACCACTTGGCTGCTCAATTGACTTCATAACCACACACTAGTAATATGTAACATAAGCGCTTGATCTCAAAGAAACAATCACCATCGTCACCATTTAATGTTTATTTTTCCCTGATTGCATGGGTCAGAGAGAATTGCTGAAATGGATTTTGTACAGCTGGATGCTCTTCCTGTCACTAACTCTCATCTCTTACCAAACAAGGTAATATTTTGCCATTGCCCATCATTATTTGTGTGGAAGACACACACACACGCACACACATGTGCATAAACACATACACACATATGCATAAACACACACACACAAAATTTTCAGGGTGCAATGGGTAAATTGTCGTTATTTTATATTTTTAATTTTGTGCATGTGCATTGCTTGTTCTTGATTTTGTCAACTGCACAGTATAGTAGGATCAGCTGGGCACCATCTGTGAGAAAAATATCACCATAATGCAATTAACTCTGCCAGAAATTTGGAAACGGCATGCTGTACTGTGTGTCATTCACACCGGAAGCTCCAATATGAACATTTTAGAGTTTTTGGGTGTGAATCCTCTGCACTGCGCTGAGGATTTAGAAAGAGTTAGTTGAGTCTAATGGTGATTATGAAGGTACTGAATCTCAGAAAACTCACTCTGATCATTTTGATAAGAAAAGTACTCCTGAATTTGTTGGTGAGATCCTGTTCTTTTAGTTCTTACTCGCATTGCCTCCGCTCAAATTAAGAAGTAGATTATAGCTCATTTGGAGCACTACATCTCCAGTCTGTATTATATTTTGAGTATTGTTATTACTAGCTATCTCAAGATATAACTGTGCACTTTGTATTTTATATATATACATTTGACAGGCATCTTTCCTTTTTCTCTTTGCCAAATCTTCTCACAAAGCTCTGGTCAGTCTAGGGATGCAGTAGAAGAGAGTTGTCCAAGATACCAGGCAGTGGGACTGAACATGAAACCACATAGTTGGTCAATTAGCCATGCCTGTACCTTATATAAGTATAAATGAATGAATAAATACCTCTGCTACTTGTTGACAAACCGATTCCAGATGCAGTTGTGGAAGTATCCGAAGTTGATTCAGTGGTCTGACTTTGGTTTTCAGATAAACTTTCTGTGGTTGTGATGTTATTTCTAATAGTTTTTACCATTTCACTCCCATCAGATGGAATTGGTTTACAGGCATCTTCAGATACACAATGAATCAGAGTGCACGTATGGTTATCAGTGGCATTATGAATGGCCAATGAGCAGTTACCTAAAAATATAGAACAAAACATTTGGTTACTGAACAGTAAGAATTGTTTAACAAATTCTGTATTTAATGACACATATATGCTATAATAAATATTATCATTTAGAAATGATAATTTTTCTATTAAAAAATTATTAAATTGTACACTGTTTTGAAATTCTTAAAAATTTCAATTATAATATATTTTTTTCAAAATGTGGTTTTCAAGTTTCTTTATTATAGAAGGTTCATCTATGTGATTCAATCAGAAAACTGTTTTGCATTCACTGCAAGATAGCAGTTTTTAACCTCTTACTTCCTTCTCCCACTCTTCCCATCTTTTTTATCTCCTCTATTTCAATAAGTGTTTCCCTTTCTCTATCTGAATAACTTTTCCTCTCATTATCTTAGCCTCAGTTTCTTTCCTTGCAAAAAACGCATGGGTGCATGGACGAAAGCACACACACACATTCTCTCTCTCTTTTACCTCCTTCTCTATCATCTCTATTTAATTATTATTATTGGAAATAAGTGATTACCATGTTTTTCTTTGAGATACTTTGAGAACATTTGCGAAAAGTTTAACATTATATCTATTTATCACATGAAAATTCTATCAGAATTTTTTTATTTCAAATTTTATTCCATTATACACAAATGTGTAAACCATGGTCCTTTAAATTATGAATAATGAATATATATATTTATGTGTATATATATATCTGTGTACACACACGCATACACACACACACACACACACACACACATGCATCATCATAATCATCGTCATTGCTTAACGTCCGCTTTCTATGCTGGCATGCATAGAAAAGCAAAAAGCTGCACCAGACTTCTACGACTGTTTCAGCAGGATTTTACAGCGGAATGCCCTTCCTTAGACCAACCACTCAGCAGAGCGGACTGAGTGCATTTTACATGGTACAAGCACAGGTGAGGTCAGCTTTGGCAAGGTTTTTACACCTTGATACCCTTCTAGATGCCAACCACTTTACAGTGTGGACTGGATGCTTTTTAAGTTACACCTGCACTGACAGGGTCACCAAGTACCTTGCAAAACAAAAAAAATGTTTTGAGAGGGGAGGGGCCATTGGAGGAGGTGGTCTTGTGTAAGATGATGAAAGGTTATAGTGAAAGAGAGAGACAGACACAGGTGTCTTGCTGTAGAGAGAGATCAGGAATGAAGACAGAATAGGTGTGCTGCAGCAAAGGAAATACCTGGTCATCTAACATGATGGGAGAGCAGGAGAAGGAGAGAGAGAGGGAGGCAGCAGGATAGAGATGGTGGCAAAGTGCCAAGCATACTCACAAAGGATGGGGATCAGAATATAAATGGGATGGTTGAGTAAAAGAAGAGAGAGAGATATATAGAAGGTGGCAAGGGCCAGGGCATACACTTGAGGTTCAAACATCATAAACTAAGTGGCGGGATACTGTGAAAGAAGCATGATTAGAAAGTGCAGAGGTGAGTGGTGAAAACCTGGGTATGTATAGAGTGGAAGGGCTACAGGATAGCAATGATACAGAGAAACAGGTACATGATGACAGAATTGGAAAGTGGGAGGTAGGGATAGTGCATTAAGGAGGAAATGTAGATGTAGATTGGTTTGTTTGGGTAGGGTGTGTGAAAATTGTTCTTGTTACATATGGGTAGAACATACAGGTCGGAGGGGGGGGGGCTTGTGGATAGCAATGATACAGTGAGACAAGACCAAGAGGACAGGATTGGGGAGTGGGAGGTAAGCATAGTACATGAAGTGGAAATATGAGGAAGGGAAGAGATTTAGAGATATAGTTTAGTTTGTTGTGGTAGGGTGTGTGAAAAGTTTTTTTTGTTAAGTGTGGGTGGGACACACAGCACTTCTAGAACTCAGTTTTGATGACATGGGTGGGTCTTCTCAAGAACCTCGTATCACCAGTCCATTGTCATTTCCTACATGAGGCCCAACATCCTGAGAGTGGTCCTCACTACTTCATCCCACGACTCCCTGGGTCTCCCTCTTCTATGGGTACCACCCACATTCAGTGATCGGCACTTTTTACGCAGCTGTCCTCATTCATATGCATCACATGTCCAAACTTATGTAGTCCTCTCTCTTGCATGCTTCATTTAATTCCTCTTATGCCCAACTTTTCTCTCAGTACATGTGCACTTTGTCATACATGTGCACTGATGTTGCACATCCAACGGAGCAAACTGCCTTCATTTCTCTCCAGTCTATGCATGTCTTCAGCATTCAGCGCTCATGTCTCACTACTATGGAGTAAAGCTGTTTGCCTACAAGCATCATACAGTCTCCCTTTCACTCTGCAAGAGAACCCTTTTGTTGCCAACAGAGGTAATAGCTCTCTGAACTTCCTCCACCCTATTCTTATTCTAGAAGTAACACTTTCAGAGCATCCTCCACCATTGCTAATTTGGTTACCGAGGTAACAGAAACTATCCACAACCTCAAGAGAGCCTTCTGGGTATTTGAGAAAATCTAATTCCTGTGTGCTCTTAATGCTTATTGTTCCTGCACATCTGCCACATACAAAAACAACTTTATCTACCTGTGATTTCACTGCACCTCTTATATGTCCATAGATTACTCTGGGTGTAGCGAATTAAATTTCTTCCAACTCCTTTCCTACATACAGAACAGGTCCATTTACCAGATGGAAAGAGAGTTTTATCTTCTTTCTTACTGACAACAACACAACAACTTTGGTATTTACTAGGATGACTTTAAGGCCCTTTAATTCCAGGTTTTGTTTCCATACCTGGAATTTCTTATCCAATTCTGCTAAAGATTCTGTAATAAGAGCAAGGTCATCAGAATATAGTAGTTCCCACAGGTACCCAGTTTCAAATTCATCTGTTATGGCCTGGAGGAATAAGAGTGGGCTGAGAACTGAGCCCTGGTGAACCCCTACCTGTACGCTAAATTCATCACTGCTTTCATAGCCGACTCTCACCTTACAGACAGCATCACTGTGCATGGCTTGTATAGCTCTAACAAGCCACCCGTATATATACTTTTTACTTGTTTCCGTCATTAGATTGCAGTCACACTGGGAGAGTGCCTTGAAGAATTTTTACTTGAATGAATAGACTCCGATGCTTTTTAACACAAACACACACACACTCACACACACACACACACATTAAGATGTATGTATATATGCACACATATACACAATATACATGCATATGTATTGAGTGCATACGTGAATATTCTAATGATCTTCTTTGCATATCATACTTATGTAGTAGACAAAATGTAGAATGCCCCCATCCCCCCAAAAAAACACCAAAAAAGAAAAGAAACCAACAGAATAAAACATGCGCATTAGTAAAATATCTACTTACTTTGATTACAACATCGAAGTATGCAATTTGAAAGAGCATCTGGGGGCAGTGTGGCGAATGTAGCAAGAATGTGAAGTTCGTTGTTTAAATATTTGTCAATATCAACTGTACTGTTCTGTAGAATTTCAGTCTGACATGTTTGCTGCCCAGATGCTGGTATGATGCAAGTTGAAACAGCTGTTAGCACTGACAGAATTGACAGCAGCATGCTGGAACTTTGACAGTAACTAATCGTAACAGGTGCTATTAAGGAAGAATGAAATGATAAATTGTTTTAAGATAAGCTAATTTTACAACAGATGTAAGATAACACACATTAAACACATAGAAAGTTGTAGGCACAACCATAGCTTTGTGGTTAGGAAGTTCATTTTGCAAATATGGAATTCTAGGATTGATACCATTGTGTGACACCTGAAGCAGATGATTTTTTCTGGCCAAATTCATCTGAGTAATACCTGGTACTCAGTAACTGTGTGGAGGTTGTCTGTATTTCAAGTGGACCAAGCTTGACTGTCTGTTTTGGCATGGTTTTTACGGCTAAATGCCCTTCACTTTACAAACTGGACTGAGTACTTTTTACGTGGCACCAGCATTGATGTGGCACCAACACTGACATGACACCAGCACTAACATGGAACCAGCACTGATGTGGCACCAGTACTGATGTGGCACCAGCACTGATGTGGCCCCAGCACTGATGTGACACAAGCACCATCATGTCACCAATACCAGCATAGAACCATCACCTTTGTTTTTGGAATTCTAATACAAACTGTTTTGTAACAAGCAGTAAAAACTAATGAGGACAGGAGCCAAAGCAGTAGTCTTTATATGGTTGTATATCCTACTAGAAACAGCAGTCAAAGCTGCACACATTTACATGCACATATACATACATACATGCATGTATGCATACACACATACATACATGCATACATACATACATGTATACATACATACATACATACATACATACATACATACATACATACATACATACATACATACATACATACATACATACATACATACATACATGATTTGGGATAAAGAAGAGAAACTAAATACAGCTGTAGAAAATAGTTGCCCAGTGAAAAAGAGAATACCTATGCTGAACTATTGAGGAATCTGGAGTTTCTCTATCCAGATTACAAATTCAGGTTTATACCTGCAATTATTGGGGCCCTGAGATATGTAACACACTGCCTAAATACCAATTTTGAGAAATTAGGCTTCTCAAAACCAGAAAGCGGAAAGCTAATTTGAAGACTACAGATCCAATCCATCACTGGAACTGTAAAAATCTGTAAAACTTTCTAGAAGTTTATCATTTAAATATATATGAGAATGTCTAGATATGCAACTATATGCAGGAGAATATAGACGTAAAGCAAAACATACATACATATATACACACATACATACACACATACATATATACATACACACATACATGCATACATACATACATGCATACATACATACATACATACACACACACATACACACTAGGCCTCACCGAGGCAATGACTAGTGACCAAGACTTTTGGAAATATACTGTGCTTCAGAAGACTCGGCAAGCCAAATGAGACCATAACCTCATGGCCTATTCCAGGGGTGTAACCAGCCCACTTATGCATACTTTTCCTTCATTGGACACTAAACTCTGCTTGCGAAGACCTGTTGAGGCAGGTGAAATCTGGGTTAGAAACTGGTTCTTTCTATATTGGCAAGAAATCTTGAAATAAAACTGAACAATGGCATACATGCAGACAGGCAGACAGACAGAACAGTCTGGAATGGGATAACAAAAGGGAAAACACTGACACCTAAAGTTGACCACATTGAGGCTGACGGGTCAAAAGGATATTGGTGGAACTTCAGAATTAAAACAGTCACCAAGTTAAATCACAACTGGCCAGATTTTGTTGTGTATATGTTCGTTGCATAGGTGTGTGTATGTGTGCATGTATGAGACCCTCACAAATTCAACAGACATTCTAAAGAGCAATTATTGAATACTTCTATAATGTATCTTCCCATATAAAACACACATACATGCACACACACATGCACACACACACATACACTTACACATACATACACAATTATATATGCATGTGTCACAATGTGTGTATAGTGTGGGTGTGAACTTAAATACATACATACATACCACATACATATATCGTAAATCCTTGAGTATAGTCGGCCCTTGAGTATAATATGCAGGGGATTTTTAGGGGACTGTACCTCTGAAAAACCTAAACCTTGTGTATAATATACACCCCTTCTCTAACTTGAGTCAAGGAGGTCTATATAACGTCCTTGGTTTGTAAAACTGTATATGGTAACATCCTTTATTATTATTGTATATATAACATAATGCAAACGTGTAGCTTTTTTGCGCATTTTGTTCGCAGAAAATAAAGAAATAACAGTAATAACAGTAATAACGTTTAATAAATGTTGCTTACTGCAAGTTATGGATGATTCTTTTATGACTTCATTGCTTTCAGACTTAGCTTAAGGTATTTTCGTGCCCGACATCACAAAATGCGTTTGAATAAACATTGCCGGACAGCAAATAGAGACTCGGACATTGATTAGAAAATAATTTTCATTTTTAACCTCGTATATAGTATGCACTAGGGATTTTGACCTTTAAATTTTTGGAAAAAAATGCGGATTATACTCGAAGATTTATGGTAGATAAATAGATAGACATGCATATATATATATATATATATATATATATATATATATATATATTATATATATATATATATATATATATGTATATATATATTGTTGCTGTTATGCAAAAGTGTCATAGCTTTTTCAGAAAACGTAAAAATAGTTTCGCCATTCCATAGCAAAACTGTTGTACAACACTTTGACAATTTTTGTTATCTTGGCATCTGAAGCAGCTGGAGATACGATAGTTTGACCAAAAGAACTGGTTATTGCAATCAAAAATAAATATTGATAAAAAAACGCATTTGGCCAAATTTGGGCATACAACAATTTAACATAATAGCAATGATATACAGCAGAACCTTGGTTTTTTGAACAATTCTGATCACGAATAAACCATACTTTTATCTCCTGTCTTTCTCCTATTCATTTAATGCAGTAGTACCTCGGTTTACGAATGCCTCTGATCACAAATAAATTATACTTTATATATATATCTATATCTCTCTCTCTCTCTCTCTCTCTCTCTCTCTCTATATATATATATATATATATATATATATATATAAAGCGTGATTTATTCACGATCAGAGTTGTTCGAAAACTGAGGTATTACTGTATATATATATATATATATATATATATATATATATATATATATATATATATATATATATATAAAGATACATTCATACATACATACACACATACATACACTACATTCATATACTCATTCACATACCTATTTTTCTATTTGGCACATAAAACAACAGCTTCAGTCATGTGTATTGCAATATCTATTAATAAATTATTTAGTGTTTAAATCAAGGGTTGTTTAACAAACGAAATGAAGTCACATGAATTTGAGGTTGAATAAAAGCTATTTCAGACTTAGACAACATTATTGTGTTCACTTTTCATTTAGATAACATCTAATCCATGACTGTTCCTCTCACATCAGAAACACAAACGATGACCCTAATTCTAGATACCCCTAAAATGTGTGTCCTTTCTTCATTTAAGGTGGTTGGGAGTGATTTTGATGGTGATTTGACTGCTGTTACTAACAACATGAAACTTTGAGTAACAATCTCATTAAGACTTCCCCATTGTCACATTGACCCTTTTGGTAGCAACCTATCTGAGACTGACATGTTTCTATGATATGAAATAATTCATTTCAAAGAATTCATGTTCAAACTGAAATCTTCATTCATAATTTTAGGTTAAAACCATTTTTACAACACTGAAAGCAATTTTAGTGTGATATTCATCCAGAGACAATATCTGTATTGGATGTACCGGGTCAAAAACACAGCGCGCGCGCGCACGCACGCACACACACGCACACACACACACACACACACACGCAACACACATGTCAGAGACAGACAAATATCAGCCTAGCAGCAGCTGGTGAGAATGTTAGATGCATTTCTGTGTTTTTGGGTGTGGTCAGTAACATAACAGATTATAATTCAATCATTCACATTGAATTCTAAACTGGAGGGATTCCAATCATTGCAGAGACAAATCACTGCCTGATAATTAAGTTTGTTTGGTATGATAGTAATTAAGTAACAAATTAAATGATGTCTATTTATAACATAAAAAGTTATAAATAGTTATAGACAGCAATAAATATGCAATTTTCTTCTCTCAACTTATCCATGTTTGATAGACAAATATATTTCACTTGAATATTTATTTAATTTCCTAAACAATCAAATCTGTAAACTAACCATATGTTAAAAAGATATAATTAAAAAATTATAATAAAATATAATAAAAGACATAATAAAAAAGATGTAATAATAAAAAAATATAATAAAAAATAGGTGCAGGAGTGGTTGTGTGGATAGGTGCAGGAGTGGCTGTGTGGTAAGTAGCTTGTTTATGAACCACATGGCTCTGGGATCAGTCCCACTGCATGGCACCTAGGGCAAGTGTCTTCTACTATAGCCTTGGGCAGACCAAAGCCTTGTGAGTGGATTTGGCAGACAGAAACTGAGAGAAGCCCACTGTATATATATGTGTGTGTGTGTCTGTATTTATCTCCTTACCATCACTTGACAATTGGTGATGGTGTGTTTATGTCCCTGTAACTTAGCGGTTCAGGAAAAGAGACCGATAGAATAAGTACTAAACTTACAAATGATATGCATAAGATCTGGTCATCAAATCTAAGTAGAGATTTCAAACTTAAAATCTTCAAAGCCACAGTCGAACCAGTTCTACTATATGGCTCAGAAATCTGGACGTTATCAAAGAAGCTTGAGAGGCGGTTGGATGGAACTTATAATCACCTTCTTATGAGAGCTCAAAATCTCTCATGGAAGCATCATCCAACCAAAGTACAAATATATGGGAAACTACCACCTGTATCATCTCTTGTGAAAGGTAGAAGAGTCCAGTTTTCTGGACATTGTTGTAGAGCTGAAAACGAGGTAATTTCTACTCTTCTCCTCTGGAAGCCATCTGCTCGCAATACCAGAGGGCGCACACTCTCCTACCCTGATGTAATTTCCAGGGATACAGGCATCCAGCAACAGGACCTCTGTAATGCTATGATGGACCATGAAGTCTGGCGTAACATAGTAAATTCCATTGTCTCGACCACGGTCAAACAATGATGATGACAAAAAATAAGTCCTGGGTTGACTTGTTCGATTATAGGCAGTGCTCCTGCATGGCCACAGTCAATGTCTTCTTGTTTCAATATGTCAACATTTATTGGACAATGACCATTCAGTTAAAGATGTTATTTAGATTTGTAAATAATTCACTTAAAAAATATGAAGTCACACAAACTCATGCACATAGACACACACACGAAAGGAGACTGACATACACATGCAAATACACACACACACACAAACATGCATACAGAAACAACTGAATATGCAGAACACATACATACAAATATACACGCATGCATACACATGCATATATGCATGCACACACATGCATACATACATGCCTACATACATATGTGTATACACATGCATACTGATGCACATACACATGCACACAAACAGAAAGAAAGCAACTCCAGTAACAGAGTCAAGACTAGATGACACTTGCCCAAGGTGTTGTTCCTTAGGATTGAACCTCAAGCCATGTGGTTGCAAAGTGAACTTCTTAACCACAAGCCACGCCTGCAAATATGAAGAATTTACTGTAAAAACTTTGTTATTATTAAGTTTGGGTAAAGGCTGCAAGCAGGCAGAATGGTTAGCACACCAGGCAAAATGCTTAGTGGCATTTTATCCATCTTTACATTCTGAGTTCAAATTCCACCACGGTCAACATTGCCTTTCATCCTTTCAGTGTTGATGAAATAAGTACCAGTGAAATACTGGGGTGGATGTAATTGACTAACCCCACCACCCACCAAAATTCCAGGCCTTGTGCCTACAGTAGAAAGGATTATTAAGCCTGGCTTTGGAACATAAATTAACATAAGATTTTGATGAGATGTTTTAATTAAGACCATTTTAGAATAAGGAAATTTGCATCATAGAACCAAGGACAATATCAGATGTGCTGGATTCAGAAAGATTGACATAGGCGCAGGTGTGGCTGTGTGGTAGGAAGCTTGATTCCTAACCACATAGTTCCGGGTTCAATCCCACTGTGTGGCACCTTAGGCAAGTGTCTTCTACTACAGCCTCGAGCTGACCAAAGCCTGGTGAGTGGATTTGGTAGATGGAAACAGGAAGAAGCCTGTCATATATATTTATATGTACATATTTGTGTGCATGTGTGTCTGTGATTGTCCCACTGCCGTTGCTTGACATTGCTTGACACACTGTTACTGGTGTGCTTATGTCCTCATAACTTAGCAGTTCAGCAAAAGAGACCATTAGAATAAGTACTAGGCTTATAAAGAATAAGTCCTGGGATTGATTTGTTTGACTAACACCATTTAAGGTGGTACTTCAGAATGGCCACAGTCAAATGACTGAAACAAGATAAAATAATTAAAAGGAGACAAAATAATGGCCCTGAAAGACAATTTCCTGAAGTCAGTAGGGAAAATATTCGATTGATAATGATTGATTGATAATAATTGATTGATAATAATCGATTGTGATAAGGGAAAATGAAACACTGAACTCAACCAATTGTTATGTTTGCATATGCACTAAATCTGATTGATCAATCTCATCAATAATTGTACAAGCTGTTTCTATCTTGTCAGACAATATGTCTTTACTATATTTATTTAGCTGTCTCGCTTCATTTCTCATCAGTGTCCGTGAAAACACGGAGAAATCGTTCAAATTTAAACCCACATTGTTTTAGATGTAGAACAACAGATTTAATGATTATCAACGAATGAGAATTTATTATGGAAAACAATACAAACAGAAGCAGTGAGGCAAGGATATTGAATGATAAAACAACAACAAAAAAAATCTCAACAGTAAAATAAAAGTGTTAATAAGAAGCTGCGGATGTATTAGAGAAACAAGTTTCATCTGAGCTCAATTGGATTGATTTAGTTGACTGGTCCTGTGCTGGTGGCGCATAAAAAGCACCATTCAAGTGTGGGTGTTGCCAGTGCTGCATGACTGGCCCTTGAGCCGGTGGCACATAAGAAGTACCCACTACACTTACAGAGTGGTTGGTTTAGAGAGGGCATCCAGCTGTAGAAACTTTCCCAGATCAGACTGAAGCTTGGTGCAGAATTCTGGCTTGACAGTCCCCAGTCAGACTGTCTAACCCATGCCAGCATGGAAAGCCGACGTTAAATGATGATGATGATGATGATGACATAGGTGCATGTGTTGCTGGGTGGTAAAAAAGCTTGTTTTTCAACTGTGTGGTTTTGGGTTCCATCCCACTGTGTGGTATCTTGAATAAGTGTCACCTACTAGAGCTCTGGGATGACCAATGCTTTGTGAATGAGT
Organism: Octopus sinensis; assembly: GCF_006345805.1. Classification (NCBI taxonomy): domain Eukaryota; kingdom Metazoa; phylum Mollusca; class Cephalopoda; order Octopoda; family Octopodidae; genus Octopus; species Octopus sinensis. The sequence goes on along the minus strand of NC_043004.1, from coordinate 74,440,616 downwards.
TTAGTTCAGAGAAATTGAATGGAAGACAGAATATACATATATACACACATACATACAAACACTCATACATACATACATATATATATATATATATATATATATATATAGGGCTGAGTATATAAATATATATATATATAAGTATATAAGAATATATTTAACTAAAGACATATATATATATATATCTTTAGTTAAATATATTCTTATATACTTTACACATGTATATATCTTTCTGAAGAATTTTCTAATATTGATTTTCTGATATTAATAATAATAATAATAATAATAATAATATATATATATATATATACACATATATATATATGTTTAAATATATGTGTGTGTATGCATTTGTGCCTGTGTTTGTTCTCCCAGACCAGCATCACCACTGTCCATTGAACGAAACAAAATAAAAAGCAGGGCAAATGTAGAAAGATAGAAAGTAACTTATACTTTAGTTTTCTTTTCTACTCTAGGCACAAGGCCCGAAATTTTTGGGGAGGGGGCCAGTCTATTAGATCAACCCCAGTACGCAACTGGTACTTTATTTATCGACCTTGAAAGAATGAAAGGCAAAGTTGACCTTGGTGGAATTTGAACTCAGAACGTAAAGACAGACGAAATACTGCTAAGCATTTCACCCAGCGTGCTAACATTTCTGCCAGCTTGCTGCCATTTATACATGAGATTTCATCTTGACATTGTTTATTAAAAAAACCTATTAAACAAACAGCAAATTGTAACCATGTTTCCACTCCCCTTCCAACTCCTCACCTCACTTCTTTAACTTTATGATGTCAACACAAAAATAATCTCTAAACAAAGTCTCTAGAATATTTGCAAATAAATTGAATGTTGAAATTTTAATTAGATGAGTTCAGAGAAAAGACGAAATAAAAAAAAAAAACGAAACCTCTCCTAATTAAGTTTGCTGGTATTCACTAAAAGTTAATTGAGTTGAAAAGCAGTGTATGTCAACAACAAGACCTTGTTATCTCTCGCTGTCTGACTAGATAAGAACATGTTGGGGAAAATAACTGCAGTTAACGGAAAACCATAATCCCCCACTTTTTTTTCATGATATCAGTGAAGAAGAAACTAAGATGAAATGTGGCCTAGTGGTTAGGGTGTTGCACTCACTATTGCAAGATTGTGGTTTCAATTCCTGAACCATGTAGTGCATTGTGATCTTGAGTGAAACCATTTCATTTCACATTGCTTCAGTTCAGTCATCCGAAAATGTGACAGACTGGCGTCCTGTTCAGAGGGGTCGTTGTGACCTTGATCATTGATACACCACGGAACACAGGCAAGTGGCCCTATGAGTCCTAGAACTTGAGACAGTACTTTTACAGCAGAATCTAATCTAAACTAATCTATAAAAGCAATTATCAAAGCAATAGCTGAAATTTACAGAAAAACAAAAGATGAAGACAGGTGTATAAACAACAAACAGGTATATTAGTTTAACACTCGGGAAGGTGAGAAATCTCTTTATGTTTTTGAGTCTACGCTCTTTAACGGAAAGGAATATGTAAATAGACAGAGAGAGAATAAAAAAACTTTTGGAGCTAGCAGTCAATCGTGATACTTTAGTATAAGGTGTCTTAACAAGATAGGAGGTACTGTAGCTTAAAGATATTGCATAGATTCTAAAATATTGATCTCTGTTATAAAACAAGGGCCTTTGGATAGAAATATATTCTCATGCCCTCCCTCACCACCTCAACTGTTAACAACAATAACAATGACAACAATTCTAACCGGTTATGAGATGTAAAATCATCTGAGAAAAGATTTGTCGCCCCATCTCTACCACTTTTGTCATTTCTCCAGCAACTCCCACCGACCCGTATATAATGTAAGGTTTTCATAACAAAAGGCCAGTGGCCATTCTTTGTTCATACTTTAACTTCTCAACACCCAGCATAAAGTTACATCCCCCTCTCAAATACTTTCCCTATTTCTTTATTGTCCACAAGGGGCTAAACATAGAGGGGACAAACAAGGACAGACAAACGGATTAAGTCGATTACATCAACCCAGTGCGTAACTGGTACTTAATTTATCGACCCCGAAAAGATGAAAGGCAAAGTCGACCTTGGCGGAATTTGAACTCAGAACATAAAAACAGACGAAATACCGCTCAGCATTTCACCTGGCATTCTAACGTTTCTGCCAGCTCACTGCCTTCTCAAATACTTTTCCTCCTGCTCAGTCAAAAGGGCTTTTTTATGATTTTTTTTCTCTCCTATAATTTACATGACAACCTCACTAGTGCTGGTGCTATGTAAAAAGCACCCACTACACACTATAAAGTGGTTGGCATAAGGAAGGGCATCCAGCCATAAAAACCAGGCAAAAGCCGACATTCAAGACTGATGCAACCCCGCAGCTCCCCTGATCCTGTTGAACTGTTCATCTCATGCCAGCTTGGAAAAATAGATGCATAAAAAGCTTAGCCAAGTGTGGTAAACATTTAAATATGAAACAACCAAGTTATTAATTTGCAGATCTGATTTTAAGAGACAACCCTGTTACTCTTTTACACTTTTTGCTCTTTTACTTGTTTCAGTCATTTGCTTATGGCCATGCTGGAGCACCACCTTTTAGTTGAATGAATTGACCCCCGGATTTATTCTTTGTAAGCCTAGTACTTATTCTATCAGCTTCTTTTGTTGAACCACTAAGTTACGGGGACATAAACACACCAACATCAGTTGTCAAGTGATAGTGGGGGTGACAAACACAGACACACAACCATATATTTACATATGTATGTATATGAGTTTATATATATATATATATATAAGACAGGCTTCTTTCAGTTTCTGTCTACCAAATCCACTCACCAGGCTTAGGTTGGTGCAAGGCTATAGTAGAAGACATTTGCCTAAGGTGCCATGCAGTGGGACTGAACACAGAATCATGAGATTGAGAAGCAAGCTTCTTACCACACAGCCACACCTGTGCCTATTATGTGATTTGATCAAATTTTCTTTCCTTTGGAACATATGTCTTCCCTGTTATATATTTCTTTATCACAGTTTTATAACCATTTCATTATGGTTGTATTATGGCTTTATTACTTTTGTACATCCGCTTTTATCACAGTTTTGTATCAATTTTATCACCGATTTATATCTGTTATAAAACTGTTGCATATCTTTTGATCATTGTTATATATAGCTATTTTATTATAGTTTTATATCCATTTCATCACTGCTGTGCATCCAGGTTATCACAGTCTTATATTGACGTTTTTACCAGTAATTGTCTTTCTGGTAACCCCCACCTGAACCTAACAGACATACAGAAACTGAAAGGATTAAGGGCCAATAAAACAACAGGCAAAACTACCATGCACAAACCCAGTATAATCCACATATAATCTATATACTTTACTAATTCACATCTAATCCACATACAAGTCATGTATCATCCACACTAAATCTACATGCAGGTACTATTTAATCCATGTATTTTGTATATTGTCTACATCTAATCCACATACAGTCTATATAAAATCTCAATATAATCCTCATATAATCCACATATAATCTATATACTTTACTAATTCACATCTAATCCACATACAAGTCGTGTATCATCCACACTAAATCTACATGTAGGTACTATTTAATCCATGTATTTTGTATATTGTCTAATTCTAATCCATGTACATTCTATATATAATCTCAATATAATCTTCATATAAACCTCATATAATCCACTAACAATCAACTTATAAATCCTCACAGTAAGATCCTCCACTAGCCTCCTTGCATGGCTGGAATACTGTCTCTCTAGGTCATAGTTGCTGAAACGACTACATAATTGCCAGGAGTGCCTTGCTAAACAACAACAAAAAAACAATTGATCAACAAGGCTACAATTACTTCTGTCTGGGTAAAAAGAACAGCCTTTTGTTTATTTACAATTACTCCTTAGCTTCGTTTGTGATTATTTCCCTGATGACAAAAATATTGGGTTGTCTGGAAAGTTCGTGCTAATTTATAGTAGCTTACATTTCAACTTATTTTAGAACATGGCTGAGTCCATAAAATAGGATTTGACTACACCTCCATTTAGAGCACAGTTTAAGCTATCTTTTCATGGAAGAAGGTTTATGTTCCTATAACCTTTATTAATTCTGTAACCCTTTAAAATGGAAGATAAGAAAGCTCATTTTCGGCACTTGATGCTTTGGGAACCAAACAAAAATTGCTGCAGCTCAGCTGGGATGTGTTACCCCACCCTCCATATTCACCAGATATTGCTCCTTCGGATTTCCACTTATTCAGGTCTCTGCAGAATAGTCTTGATGGTAAAAATTTCAATTCCTTGGATGATATAAAAAGATACCTTGATGAATTATTTGCCATGAAACCACCTCAATTCTGGGAAGAGTATATTTTCAAGTTAAAGGAAAGATGGAGATGCATTGTGCAACAAAATGTTTCATATTTGGTTGATTAAAAATGTAATGGCAAGTATTTATTGACCTTTTTCTTTCCTTCAAAAATTGGCACGGACTTTCTGGACAACCCAATAAAACTAATAAAGTTAATTAAACCTTCACCTTTACATATGACAACACCTTTCAATGATCAGTAGATTAAAAGTTCAGTTCTAATGGTATCATATGTATAGAAATGTGAAAAAGAAATTTGCTTTGCAGTTACATATCACCAGGACTTAGGTTCAGTCTCATTACATGGTACCTTGGGCAAGTGTCATCACTATAGCCACAGGTTGACCAATGCATTGTGAGTGGAATTTATAGACAGAAACTATAGGAAGCCCATCGTGTCTGTGTGTGTGTATAGTCAGTCCTAGTCTGCAATAAAGACCTGATAGTCTTTTCCCTAAGCATGTAAATTAACCCCAAATCATTATACTTAATATATTGAAATTATCTCCTTTTCCTTATGAGATTCACTAATAATTGTCATTTAGATTTTTCATTTTTGTCTTTCACTCAAAAGGAAATTAAAAAAAAATTAGGAATCTAGATGCAGGAGTGGCTGTATGGTAAGTAGTCGGCTTACCAATCACATGGTTCCGGGTTCAGTCTCACTGTGTGGCACCTTGGGCTAGTGTCTTCTACTATAGCCTCGGGCCGACCAAAGCCTTGTGAGTGGATTTGGTAGATGGAAACTGAAAGAAGCCCGTCGAATATATGTATATGTATATATATGTGTATGTGTGTTTGTATATCTATGTTTGTTCCCCCAATATCGCTTGACAACCAATGTTGGTGTGTTTACATCCCCGTAACTTAGCGGTTCGGTAAAAGAGGCCGATAGAATAAGTACTAGGCTTACAAAGAATAAGTCCTGGGGTCGATTTGCTCGACTAAAGGCAGTGCTCCAGTATGGCCACAGTCAAATGACTGAAACAAGTAAAAGAGTAAAGAGAGTAATCTACTGTATACAGAATGGAATATCCCACCTGTTAACTGGATGTATATGCAAGTGCATGTGTGTGTCTTTTGCCTCTGTATATAGGCCAAAGATATAAAGATCAGGGGATAAACTATACAACAAGTACCCTTCAAATGGAAAACTTCTGTTCATATTTGCTCATTACTCATTTACATAGAAACTCATTCGCTCCTCTCAACATGGCCATTGGAAATGTAGCAAACCAGTGGCTGGACGGTTTGATAGCCACAACCAATGACACTACTGTTCACCGAAAATAAATAAATAAAATAGACTCTCTATCTCTTTCTCTGTCTCTCACTTTCTCTCTTTCTCACTTTCTCACTCTCTCTCTCTCCCCCTCTCTGTGTGGAGTAACTGTGTATCTTTTCTACAGCAAAATTTTATCTGTATCATAGTTTAACCTCTCATCACCTGGTATATAAAGCTACCTCTCTCAATACCATTTCTACTCTCAGCTGAGGGTTCTTTGCCAGCTGCTTGGTGATATTGCTGGTGCTGACCCCATGTGAAAAAGCACTCAGTACACCTTGTAAAGTGGTTGGCATTAGAAAGGGCATCCAGCCATGGAGACCATGCAAAAGGGGACAGTAGAGAATGGTGCAGTCCTTTGGCTTGCTTACTCCAGTGAAATCGTCCAGCCCATACAAGCATAGAAAATGATGATGATGATGATGATGACAATGAAGGTCATTTTGAAATTCAGAGCTCTGGATGACAATTACAGCTTAGACATAAATAAATAATATTTATGACAAGATGTCAAATATGCAAGAAACCTACAATGAAGTTTTGTCAACATTGAATTTGACAATCAATTACAACTGCTATTAGGTTGTTGTTGTTAGAGGTTGGCTCTAGTCTCTAGATGAAAGGAATGCCCCACAGATCAATGCCCTTCTAAGTGAATTTGGTTGACAGAAACTGACACACACACACACACACACACATATATATATACACATACATATATATACATACATATATATACATATATATATATATATATATATATATATCTATATATATATATATATATCTATATATATATATATATAATATATATCATATATATATATGTATATAATATATATATATATATTATATATATATATGCATACGATATATATATATGTATGTATAAAATTAGTGTACATTTATGGAAAATAAGTTGTATATTGACTTTTTATACATGGTGGACCGCTGGTAGCGAAATTTCTAAAATTTGGCTACTTTATCTTATTTTACACACACACACACACACACACACACACACACACACACATACATACATACATACATATATATATATATATACATATATATATATATATATATATCATATATATGTATATAATATATATCATATATATATGTATATAATATATATATATATATATATATATATATATATGCATACGATATATATATATATGTATGTATAAAATTAGTGTACATTTATGGAAAATAAGTTGTATATTGACTTTTTATACATGGTGGACCGCTGGTAGCGAAATTTCTAAAATTTGGCTACTTTATCTTATTTTACACACACACACACACACACACACACACAACACACACACACACACATACATACATACATACATACATACATATATATATATATATATATATATATATATATATATATATATATAATAAACCAACACCTGCTGTTATCAAACAGTTGAAGAGGACAACACAGACACACAAACACAGAGACACGCACACATGTGCGTTTGTCTTGTGCTGTCCTCCTTAACGGCTTGATAACAACAGATGTTGTCTTGTTTGTGTGCACGTAACTTAGAAGTTCGGCAAGGGTGACGGATAGACTATGTAGCAGATGCAAAAAAATAAGTAATAGCGTTGAGTTTGTTTGTTTTACTAAAACCTTTCTGTATTTCTCAAGCGTTTGTGAAATACAGAATAAATTTAAATATTTCACGAACGAACGGGGAGAGATAACTACACAATACCAAAGTAAATGTTTAAATGTCAGAAATAGGAGAAATACAGAAGAAACCATGAGCTATCTTACTGAAACACGAGAAACAATGAAAGTTTACGTAAGATGGGAGTTTACAGAAAACTCCATATGAATTAATTAGTTAATAAAATAACACAGAAAGGCGATGAGCTGGCAGAAACGTTAGCACGCCGGGCGGAATGCGTAGCTGTATTTCGTCTGCCATTACGTTTTGAGTTCAAATTACGCCGAGGTCGACTTTGCCTTTCATCCTTTCGGGTGCAATTAAATAAGTACCAGTAACGCACTGATTCGATATAATCGACTTAATACCTATGTCTGTCCTTGTTTGTCCTCTCTGTGTTTGTCCCCTTGTGGGTAGTAAAGAAATAGGTATTTCGCCTTCCGCTACGTTCTGAGTTCAAATTTCGCAGAGGTCGAGTTTGCCTTTCATCCTTTCGGGGTCAATTAAATAAGTACCAGTCACGCATTGGAGTCGATGTAATCGACTTAATCCCTTTGTCTGTCCTTGTTTGGCCCCTCTATGTTTATCCCTCCCCACTGTGGGCAATAAAGAAATAAATATAACACAGAAGGGCGGGGAGTTGGCAGAAACGTTAGCACGCCGGGCAAAATGCCTAGCGGTATTTCTCCTGCCGCTACGTTCTAAGTTCAAATTCCGCCGAGGTCGACTTTGCCTTTCATCCTTTCAGGGTCGATTAAATAAGTACCAGTTACGCATTGGCGTCGATATAATCGACTTCATCCGTGCCTGTCATTGTCTGCCCCCTCTGTGTTTAGCCCTTGTTTGTAGTAAAGAAATAGGCATTTCCACTGCCGTTACGTTCTGAGTTCAAATTCCGCCGAGGTCGACTTTGCCGTTCATCCTTCCAGGATGTATTAGATAAGTACCCGTCATGCACTGAGGTTGATGTAATCGACTTAATCCCTTTGTCCTTGTTTGTCACCTCTATATTTAGCCTTCTGTGGGCAATAAAGAAATAAATATAATAACACAGATATCTATTTCTTTACTACCCACAAGGGGCTAAACACAGAGGGGACAAACAAGGACGGACAAATGGATTAAGTCGATTATATCGACCCCAGTGCGTAACTGGTACTTATTTAATCGACCCCAAAAGGATGAAAGGCAAAGTCGACCTCGGCGGAATTTGAACTCAGAACGTAACGGCAGACGAAATACCGCTAGGCATTTCACCCGACGTGCTAACGATTCTGCCAGCTCGCCGATATCATTAATCACGGATATCATTAATCGGTGGACTGGTAAAATCATTAGAGTGGCGGATAAAATTACTTCTGATATTTAGTAACGTCAGTTTTGGTATCTGACTTCATAAACTGTCAAAATCGATTTTCCCTTTTGCATATTTTGAGTAAAGAAAATAAGCAGCAGTCACATAGAGAGATCGATATAATCGATTATACCTCACCTCAGTCCACAGAATTCGTGTTGCTGTGCCTATATTAGAAACTCGCCCAGCTTAACTTTGCCTTTTATTCCTCCATGGATCGATGAAAGAAGTACCAGTTAAATATTGAGGAGGATGGTATCGACTCTTCCGCTCCAATTAAAATTTCTGGCCATTTTTTTCTAAATAAGAAACCATTATTTGGATGGCAAAATCCTTAGGTCTTGCAATATTTCTTCTGGCTTATTATTTTTATATCTTTTATTTGTTTCAACCATTTGACTGCGGCCGTGTATAACATGCTATAGTATGTAACAAAACGAAAAGTGATATTTCTCACAAACCATAAAAAAATTATATTAAACAGCCTCTATGGCTTAGTCAGAGGAAGAAAGGCGGCGAGCAGGTAGAATCGTTAACACGTCGGACAATATGCCTAGTGGCAATTTCTTCGGGATCTGTACGTTCTGAGTTCGAATACCGCCAAGGTCAACTTTGCCTTTCTTTCCTTCGAAAGAATAAAGTACAAGTCAGGTACTGGAGTCAACTTGTAATCTACCCTCAAAATTGCTGGTCTTCAATTCTGTCACAGACTGGGGCTCGATCAGAGGAAATGTTGCGATCTCAGTTACTTATATTCGCTACTACGCACCTTTACGTGAAGGCGCGTGGCTTAGTCGTTAGGGTATTAGGCTCACGATGATAAAGTTGTGAGTTCAATTTCTGGTGACACGTATTTCACGTTGCTCCAGTTGACTCAGCTGGCAAAAATGAGTAGTACTTGTATTTCAAACTGCCGGCTTTGTAACATTCCGTGTCATGCTGAATCTTCTCGAGAACTACGTTAAGGGTACGCGTGTCTGTAGTGTACTCAGTCGCTTGCACGTTAATTTCACGAGCAGGCTGTTCCATTGATTGGATCAACTGGAACCCACTTCGTTGTAGCCAACGGATTGCCAGTAGTTTTAGATATTTGCCACCGTGGAAACCGGTTAACTGACCTCATGAGTCTTGGGGCTTGAGGAAAAAAGTTAGCGGAAGAAAACACGGTTGTTTTTTTAATTTCATAGCCTTCGGACTGGTGGGAGGAAAAGAAAGAAGATATATATAAACCGGGGACTTGGACTGAATGCTTACAACAGAGGGGAATCCGATAAGGATATACAAGGTAAGAGACGGAGGTGGTAACTATGGTGACGGATTAAAGATTATTAATATAGTTGTTTAAATTAAAATATTTCGTTTTCGCGTATGGTTTGCAAGATTCTTGATGTGAACTCCTGTGTAGAAAAGTTTTACCAATACTAAACACATTCACTGGTTCGATTTCACTTCTCTATGATTCATTTGTTAATTGGTTAACTATTAAACCAATTAACTAATCGATTGATTGATTAAGCATTCTGTTAATCAATCGTTTAGTGTGGTTTGTTAGAGTCCTTTCATAGGCCATTTGCAACCATTTTGTAACTGACTAGATTTTAGTACATTTTATCTTTTCTTTGTAGCTTTTACATTTCTCCTTGTTGCGGTGTGAAAGAAGCACAATTTAAGCAAACCAAAGGCAGAGCAAACATTAAGAAAAAGAAATCAAAGCTTTTTATCTCATAAGGGCGGTTCAACTAAAGGTTAAGATTAATTTATAAGTAAATAGAAAAATATAATTACGTGACAAAATAGGGTCCAAATATTGATCTTTCGTGATCATAAATATTCTTGAATGGCCGATCAGCATTATTGATCTCACATGGCGTGGGATGGGCATTTTTGAGGCTCATGTCTTTTCAAAGGTTAATTACTCATAAAACAACCAAACAAATAAAAATCGAACCCAAGATCAATAAATGGTTTGCTATGATTTTAATATCTATTCTACAATGTTTCCTAAAGTATTTTATCGACAATTTACATAAAATAATTGGATACAGTGAACATCAATACTATACTACATGTCTTAAATACATTGTATACTCATAAACACACACATACATAAGTACATGGGGGCTGCCCCTCGTTATCGAGTATGGCCGTAGCACGAAGCTTAATTGTTATTGGTGCTGTGATCCAAAGTGACTTTTTAGCTCAGCCAAAGATCTACAATGTCTTGTACAAAATTGGCAACTAAACCTTTACTGGTAATAGCCGGCTGTACTTGTAACTGGGCTTCATGTACCTTTGCATGCCGTTTAAGTCCTCCTGCCGAATTACACTCTCTTCCACATGCCTGACAGATATGATTAGTATGGTGTGTAACGCCACCACCAGTGGCCAGGTTGTCACTCATCTGTCTAGCTTTATGACTACGAAGATGACTCTTGAGTCCAGCTTTACTGAGGCAGGGTCTTGCACAGACATAAGTACATACAGACAAACATATATAATAAATACATGCGTATGTGCATACATATTGGAACCTCTCCATAAAAAACCCTACAAAGTGTAAGTATAACAGGCCAGATATAGTTGTTTGGGACAAATTTATCATCGCCAAAGCCTCTTGGGAAAGCTATGGAGTTCATAGAAAATATCAAAGTAACAGGAGACAAAATAATAGAAAATTGCATGAACAAAATTTAGAAGTTCTGAACAGAACATGAAAGGATTTCTCTGAATTCGACAAAGTGATAGAACCAGAAGCTATCAAATAACATAGTTGGGATGAAGTAAAAAAAACTACAAACTGTGTGGAAGTTGTGGTTAATAGAAGAATCTCTCGGCTGAAGAAGTGCTGGAGTTAAATATTGAAATTTATGGAAAATAACCATGAAGAACTTATGTAGAGTTACTAATACTATGAAGAATTTTTACTACTGAATGCCTCACCAACACAGAGTTCTCGTAGTAATCAACTTGTTTAGTACAAGGTTGTTTAGTTTCTAGGTTTGCGTGATTGTCTTTTATAGGGTTTCTAATTCCGGTAAAGGTAATACTTGTTTAAGGGTTTCTAGTTTATGGAGGCTTAATTGCATATTACTAAGATAGTGGATATAACTTTACTTAAAACGGCCCCAACTGGGAGGGTAGTAGCAAGTCATAGACAGGAGATATCATACCATTGTGCATTGCTTCATAAGAGAAGTTTTAATAAAACGAAGTAAACAGTAGATATTAAATCGTCATATTCACGGTGAACTGCAATAATCAAAACGATTGACTTGTATATTTATTTTTATTCTATTATTTTAAATAAAGGTTCCGGTAAATTCGAACGTGAATATACTAATCGATGTTGTATTTATTCCCAAGAGAAGGACTTCTTTTTTTACGATGAATGTGTGTTTATAAACCCTTGATTCATTAGCAAGAGGGACTCTGGGACAATCGGTATTTCGACATTGTTGTGTTTCATCAGTCAAATGTACCATTGGACTAATGAATGGAACGAGAGTTCGAAGCTACGTGACAATTTATTAAAGGTTGGTAGATACCAACATGCATCAACAGAGTTCTGTGCGTTGAAGCTATAAACAAGAGTCTACTTCTGAGATGAATCTACAGCAATTAGAATATTCACGTTCGAATCCACCGGAACGTATTAAATATGCATTTGCATATAATGGCAACAAAAGATGTATTCTTTGTAAAACAGCCAACGACCCAGGAAGAACCAGAGTCTCAACTTCTACCCAGATATAACCTCTTGTATTTCGTTATTTCTCTCGGGTATTTTTCAACTGAATTAATGGAAAGCAGGCCTGTGTATTTGTCATTGAGACTGAGCAAGTTTGCTTAAACACTTATTTTCTAAGATAACTATGCACACACAACAAAACATTGTATGCGACCAGCTTACATGTGGTGCACCAGCATGACCTCAGCCCTGGGCTGAAACCAGTAAAAGATAAGGATAGAAATGCTTCATGTGTGCATTACAATGGCTCTAGATTTATCAGTCGCTTGGTGATGCAGTCTATTAGCTTCAGTGAGTTTGCATCACTGTTAAAAATAGCCGATGATACAATGACCCGTACAACACTGGTTCGTTCAGCGCTGCATTTTTTTAAGGAACGCATTTAGAGCGCTAATTGAAGCAATACAATCTATCCATCCATCCATACGAGGGGTGTTCCATAAAATTTTTCTCTGACCCATTTCCAGTTATTCAGGAAACAGAACTTGTACAGGTATGATTATACATGTCTCAAAATGTCACCTTGTGAATTTCAGCTTTCCTCTCGTATTCGTTTGTCTTTTACGGCTGCTGGAGTGGACTAACGTGTAATAATGGAGGTAGTTGAATGCAGATCAGTGATCAGGTTTTTATACCTGAAAGGTCGTACACCAAAAGAGACTGGCGATAGGATAAAAGAAGTTTATGGTGATGATGCACTATCATCCGACGTAGTTAAGCACTGGTATCACCAATTCAGATGTAGTTGGGCATCGGTAGAAACTGCTTCTATTCTTGGACAATCACATTCCGTCATTGATGGCGCCACTATCCATAAAGTGGAAGCCGCCATTTTGGAGGACCACCGCATAACTATTCGGCAACTAGCCCAAGAAGTGAAGATAAGTGTAGGGTCTGTGAAAAAAATCATTCATGATTTGCCGATGCGGAAGTTGTCTGCACGGTGAATTCTCCGGATACTCACACCTTTTCAGAAGCAGGAACGAGTCAGTTGTTCCTAGGCTCTTTTGGCAATGTGCCAAGAAAACGAGGAGGACGTTTTCGGCAGACTTATCACACAGGAGGGAATATGGGTCCATCATTATGATCCTGAGATTAAAGTCTAGTCGAAGTAATGAAAGCATGATAACGCACCACCGCCAAAGATGGCACGTGTCTAATCTTCAGCAAGATTGGACACGTGCCATTAAGATTAAGCAAGGTGATGCTTAATCTTTTTGGGACTAGTGTGGAGTAGTAATGATGGATTTTCTGTCGAAGGGCACCACAGTTAACGAGGCATATTATGCTTCTCTGCTAAAGAAATTGCAAGATGCCTTCAAAGCAGAGAGGCGTGGCATGCTGACCAAAGGGGTCCGCCGCCTCAACAACAACGCCCCAGTTCACAATGTACTTGTTGCCCAGATGAAAGTATGTTGCCCAGATGAATCTTCCTCATCCTCCTTACTCTCCCAACCTCGTACTATCTGACTTCCACCTTTTTCCAACCATGAAGTATTTTTCGAAAAGGAAGCACTTTTTGGATAAGGATAAACTTATTTCCGAGGTAAAGTCTTGGCTCCAGACTTCGACAAACGAGGTCTTCACAGCTGCGAAAAGCGATGGGAGAAGTGTATCACCATTGGTGAAAAAGGATTAATAATTACGCTAAGTTTCATTTATCCCCAGTCCTTGGGAAGTGGGTTAGGGGAAATCTTTAATGAACACCCCTCATATATACATACACACACACACACATACATACATACATACATACATACATACATACATACAGACAGACAGACATACAAGTAAATCCAAAGTGAGCAGACCTAGGATCAAAGACGGTCTAGACATGACGATCTCGCCATGACTATTTAACTCTTGTTGCATTGTGCGTAATTTGAAATATATTTAGCTACTATTTCTAGCCCGTCGAATGGCTACGTAGAGACTCCCTTGTTGACTTCTGTCGAAATATATAAATTTCTATGTCGTGTAAAATCTCCAAAATAGGTAATATTTTCTATTTTCTTTCTATGTTTCTTTTTTCTCAAATAATTATATTTTTTATGAGTATCTTTTCTCACTACCATCACAATAAAATTTCTCTGGAGATTTGTTGATCTTATAATTTCATTGTTATCTGACAAACACTGACTGTGGAAGGTCAGCAGTTTTGCTCTAATAAACTATTTCTGTTCTCTCATTACGACTTGACTCTGTGGCGTTGATTTGTTTTCGTTCACACAGCAAGTCTTATAATATTTGTGTCTACTCCATTGACAAAGATCAACCGTTGAAGGTCAACAGTTTCGCTATAATAAACTATTTCTACTCTCTCATTACAACTTGATTCTGTGGCATTGGCTTTGTTTTTGTTCACACGGCAAATCTTATAATATTTTCTGTCTAATCCACTTTCGTAAAAATGTACGACGATGTAGATCAGCAATTTCCATGGGATATAATCGGAAAGGATAACGAAGACAAAATGTTATAGTTTTGAAATGATTGATAAAATATAAGACATTCATAAGTATTCCACCGTTTCCTAACTTAATACTCAAATGTTTACACATTCATAAATATGTTATACAATTAGAAACAACAGTATAACGGTTTCAACAGATCATTTGTTATGTTAATTCCTTTGATTCCACGCGGAGAACCCGGCACCAACAAACGCTCCCCACCATCTGTCTTGCTTTTGCAATGGATTACAGTTGTCAGCAGGTATAGCCGCCAACCATTGTGCTTCAGTTTCTGTGGACCTCCTCCACGCTGGTTTTGGTTAGCCACGCTTCCGTCTCCCCTGGGGTATCCATCGGAGGGATTGCTTTGAAATGCTGAATACAGGTTTCTGTACAATGTGTCCCAACCTACCCCATTTCATCCTCTTGGTCTGAGTTTCAATAGGTTGCTGGTTAGCCTGTTCCTACAAGATTTTGTTGGTGAATCTGCTTTGCTATCTCACCCGAGGGATGTTCAAGAGACATTCATTCGCAATCGTTTGACGCTTGTTGATGGGGAGCTAAGTAATTCGCTGTTTCACACGTGCACAACAAAACCGTCTTCACGAACATGTTAAGGATGCTGCGTTTTGTGATTGTTGACAAGGTCTGTAATCTCTAAATGAGTTAAAAGTACTCCTGTTTTTGGAGTGCTCAGTCACTTGCATATTAATTTCATGAGCAGGCTATTCTGTTGATCGGATCAATGGGAACCCTTGCCGTCGGATTGACTGCTTTTATATGCTTAGTTTTCTATAAATAGAATAGAATTTTGGCGTGTGATCTACAAGGGAGATTACTTTAGCTTACTTTTTAGTTTACTTTTCAATTTTGCATTTTTACAAGAAACCGGCACTAAATTCACATCATTTCCAATGAAAAAGAAAGGTGTCACTTTGCCGTGTGATCTATAATTTAAAGAGAAATTACTTTAGGTTACTTGTGTTGGTGCTAAATTCTGTGTGATCTATGTGAGCAAATTTACTTTGGTTGGTGATCTACGTGCATATTTTTAATTATTATATGGTTTTCTTGTTATTAAAATAGTAAGAATTTCGAAAAAATACATTTAAAATGCTAAGTATGTGCAAAATAATTAAAAAGTAACCTAGAGTAATCTAGCAGCACCATCTTATATTCACTTTAAGGATACATATTTCTTTACAACCCACAAGGGGTTAAACACAGAGGGGACAAACAAGGACAGACAAACGGATTAAGTCGATTACATCGACCACAGTGCGTAACTGGTACTTCATTTATCGACCCCGAAAATATGAAAAGCAAAGTCGACCTCGGCGGAATTTGAACTCAGAACGTAACGGCAGACAAAATACCTATTTCTTTATTACCCACAAGGGGTTAAACATAGAGGGGTCAAACAAGGACAGACATAGGTATTAAGTCGATTACATCGACCCCAGTGCGTAACTGGTACTTAATTTATCGACCCCGAAAGTATGAAAGGCAAAGTTGACTTTAAGGATACTGCGTCATCCTTGCTAACGACCAATAACGCAACGATGATCTTCAGCAAACGCGCAGATATACAAACTCACGATTTAAAAATATGTCGTTAATATTTATTTATTTAGAAAAACCTGTTATGGTAGCAAAAGAGAGTAAACCAACTATGTACATTTAAAAATAATCGTTTCTAATATAAATGCAAAGCCACAAATGTCAAGGCCAGGTTTATGTGATTATATCGATCTAGTACTTTATTTTATCGATCCCACTGTAGAATGATAAAGAGCAATATTAACCGCGTTGGGAAAAGTTTGAACTCAGAACTTAAGGAAGAGGATTTGAACAAAGACTGTTAAGCATTTTGCGTGACGCTTTAACGTTTGTGAACATTTCGTAATCCGAGCAGACGATTCTTCCTGTAGATGTTTGTAGTTTTTATACGTTTTCTTTTATTCTTTTATTTGTTTCAGTCATTTGATCGCGGCCATGCTGGAGCACCGCCTTTAGTCGAACAAATTGACCCCAGGACTTATTCTTTGTAAGCCTAGTACATAATTCTATCAGTCATTTTTGCCGAACTACTAAGTTGCAGGGACGTAGACACGTCACCATCGGTTGTCAAGCGATATATATATATATATATATATATATATATATATATGTATATATGACGGGCTTCTTTCAGTTTCCGTCTACTAAATCCACTCACAAGGCTATGGTCGGCCAGAAGCTATAATAGAAGACACTTGCCCAAGGTGCCTCGCAGTGGGACTGAACCCGGAACCATGCTGTTAGTAAGCAAGCTACTTACCACACAGCCACTCCTGCGTTGGCACGATATTTCATTTAATTGCAAGTAAATGTAATGTAAAAAGTGTGTGTGTGTGTGTGTTTGTGCGAAGTTGCGTGGTTATTGGCTTTGTTTACAGAAAAGGGGTGTTTAAAAGGCCTTTGTGTTTAATAATTGAAAAGTAAACTGATGACAGCAGGTAAAAAAAGAAAGAAAACACGAATAAGAAGATAAGAAGGAACTAATTCCAAAGAGTCAATGTTATCTGGAAGAGTCTTATAAAAAAAAAACAAGAAAAAAACACCGGGCTATCAAGACTAGAGTGCTTTTAATTATAGTTGGATTCAATGTTGGTTGACGTGGCGTTATACAATAAAATTAACAAGAGAAAATGAATAGGAGCTTTTCGGTTTGAACGGCAGTTTTTTTTAAAATAATTTCCACGTAACTGAACACATTTAAACTTCGTATACTGGTAGAATATGTTTATAAAACATTTTTTTCTCTTGGGTTTATTGAGACATCTTTTTCTCTTGACTTTATTGAGACATCTTTTTCTCTTGGCTTTATTGAGAAAATTCTATAGTTTGTAAGATATTTGTTGTTTTTTTTCTTCAGTTTCTGCAATTTCAACCAATCAGTAGGACAGCTAATCACGTCATTTCTAGTTGCCCTCTCCACACTAAGATCGAGTTTATCAGCAGACACTGTTGAGAAGCGACTATATCCCTTGGGCAACATACAGACAGCTTCGACATCAAAACGAATAAGGAATGACAAATGGAAGCATACACCAAAAACGGTACACAGTAACGAATTGGAGAAAACATTTGTAAATAGAGATAACTAGAACGTGAGGAATACAATGAGAAAAAAAATAAAGCAAAATGTACCTTTGAAATGATTTAAAACGAAACTAGTACATAGGTATTGTAACCCCGGACATACATAACCGTACAGACTGACAAAGGATCTCAAAGTAAACCTACAAGGAAGGGAACAAAAACCTCTGCATCATGATAGATACCTCGAACCCTTCTGAGCAAAACATTCATTCGCGAGAAAGTCGAGAAAGTGTGAAAATACAAGTAACTTGAAATAGAAATCTTAATCTGATGCAAGGCTTAAAAGTCAATGAAAATTGCAGCGTTAGTGTGATAACTAAAAACATGAAGAAATGTATAAAAGCTACATCAAGTTTCACAACTCTGTATAGGATACAAAAAATAACTTTGCGATGCACAACTCGCTTGTTATCTTTTTATTCTTTAATCTTTTACGTGTTTCAATCATTAGACTGCGGTCATGCTGGGGCACCGCCTTGAAGAATTTTAGTCGACCGAATCGAACCTTGTAGGGACACAAACGCACCAGCATCGGTTGTCAAGCGGTGGTTGGACACACACACATACACGCACGCACGCACTCATACACATATACGACTGGCTTCTTTCAGTTTCTGTCTATTAAATCCCACTCGCAAGTCATTGGTCGGTCCGAGGTTATAGTTGAAAACTCTTGCACAAGGTGCCATGTCACACAGCCACAACGTACTATTCCAACTCACACAATACAAAATCTCTACAAAGAACAATTCGCGAAATCATCACTCAAAACATTTCTACAACCGACACAGGATGAACTCCACAAAATCACAGCCAATCAGCCAATAATATAACACACTAAGGCAGGGAGCTGGCAGAATCTTTAGCACGCCGGGGCAAATGCTTAGCAATATTTCTTCAGACTTTAAGTTCAAATGCCGTCGGGGTCAACTTTGCCTTTCATCCTTTCAAGGTTGATAAAATAAGTACCAGTTGAGAATTGGGGTCGATTACATCGACCCCGCCCCCACGAAATTACTGGTCGTGTGTCAAAATGTGAAACTAAACCAATAACGTAGCAACCTATAAATCATATATTCTATAGCCGCAATCATTACATAATCAAGTCAACACACAGATAATCCATACCCGAAATTAAATGCACCCCTATATAATAGAGAGAGAAACAGAGAGAGAGAGAGATGCGTTTAGGAGTGCTTTGTTCTTAGGGTGCGAGGTGTAACTCTTTATATAGTGGTAGATAATGGTTTCAAATTTTGTTACAAGGCAGTTTTAAGAGAAAGGACTACTTCGATTACATCGATCCCAATTATTTTATCGACCCCCGAAAGGATGAAAAGCAAAGTGGACCTCGACGGAATTTGAACTTGGAACAACGTAAAAATCCAGATTAAATGCTGCTGAGCATTTTATCCGACCTGCTAACGATTCTACCAATTAGACCCTTACAACGGTGGATATTGGGCTCCTTAGATTTCGGTGTGAAGTGTGAAGTGAGCTATTTTGAATTATTCGTAGTTTATTGAGGGTCGTTATAAAGAGATTAGAGACACAGGACGAGCTTGAATGATACGTGATAGATTATTTGGATACTAGTTTTGTATCTCCGTGGTGGCCAAATGTGGAATAGACTTGGCGGATTTAGTGTCTATTTGATAGACGATGGGGTGTTGGTAAATGCAAAAATTCATGCAAGCATCGATGATTTTGGCAGAAACGTTAGTACGCCGGACGAAATGCTTAGTGGTATTTCGTTTGCCGCTACGTTCTGAGTTCAAATTCCGCCGAGGTCGACTTTGCCTTTCATCCTTTCGTGGTCGATAAATTGAGTACCTGTTACGCACAGGGGTCGATGTAATCGACTTAATCTCTTTGTCTGTCCTTATTTGTCCCCTCTATGTTTAGCCCCTGGTGGGCTATAAAGAAATAAGAAACGTTAGCACGCCGGGCGAAATGCGTAGCCGTATTTCGTCTGTCGTTACGTTCTGAGTTCAAATTCCGCCGAGGTCAACTTTGCCTTTCATCCTTTCGGGGTCGATAAATTAGGTACCAGTTACGCACTGGGGTCGATATAATCGACTTAATACCTATCTCTGTCCTTGTTTGTCCCCTCTATGTTTAGCCCCTTGTGGGTAATAAAGAAATAGGTATTTCGTTTGCCGCTA
Source organism: Octopus sinensis (assembly GCF_006345805.1). Lineage (NCBI taxonomy): Eukaryota > Metazoa > Mollusca > Cephalopoda > Octopoda > Octopodidae > Octopus > Octopus sinensis. Next base: position 74,420,371 of record NC_043004.1, on the reverse strand, counting down.
TCGTTCTGAGTTCAAATTCCGCCGAGGTCGACTTTGCCTTTCATCCTTTCGGGGTCGATAAATTAAGTACCAGTTACGCACTGGGGTCAATATAATCGACTTGATCCGTTTGTCTATCCTTGTTTGTCCTCTCTGTGTTTAGCCCCTTGTGGGTAGTAAAGAAATATATTCTGTCAGATTCTGAGATTTTTTTTAGCTCAGGGATTTTCGTAACTTCCCTGTTGTCCAATGAAAATTCAGATCACGGTGACGATATAGATGAAGTTATGAATCTCGTGTTTCTCGTTTCTGTATTCTTTGTGTTACTTTTGTTGATCAATTTTTTAAAAACCTATTTAATGAATGATTTTGCTCGCTGTTATTGCTTGATAACATCACATAAAATTGCTACTGGGTGGTGTGATGTGACCTGACTGTTGTTATAAGTAGGATGTTGCTAATTGTTCTGTAAGGCACGGCAGCTGGCGGAATCATTGGCACATTGAACGCAATGACTAGCGGCATTTCTTCCGGCTCATTACGTTCTGAGTTCAAATCGCATTGACGGCAACTTTGCCAGTCAGCTCTTCCAGGTCGATAATATAAAATACCAATCGATTACCAGGGTCGATGTTATCGACTTGTTCTATAGTCTCAAAATGTTGGTCTTGAACCCTTTAAGGGAGCAGTATCTCTCATTCAAGTGCATGTTGTGATCTCGGTCACTTTGCCCCATGGAAATCGGGTAACTGGTCTTATGAGCCCTAAGGTTCAAGAAAAAAAATTGTTTTGTACGTTGTTGTACTGTTTGTTTTCTTTTTATTTCTGAAGCACAATGAACTCTACCAGTTTCCTAATATACTTTGGTTTTTTATTTATTTGTGTTAATTGATGTTAATTGATGTTTCTCCTGTTTAAAGTGGTGAGCTGGCAGAATCGTTACTGCGCTGGAAAAAAATGTTTATCGGCTTTTCTTTCGTCTATACGTTCTGAGTTCAAATGCCACTGGGGGCGAAATTGCCTTTCATCCTTTCGGAGTCGGTAAAATAAAATACCTATTTCTTTATTACCCACAAGGGGCTAAACATAGATGGGACAAACAAGGGCAGACATAGGTATTAAGTCGATTACATCGACCTCAGTGCGTAACTGGTACTTAATTCATCGACCCCGAAAGGATGAAAGGTAAAGTCGACCTCGGCGGAATTTGAACTCACAACGTAACGGCAGCATTTCGCCTGGCGTGCCAACGATTCTACCAGCTTTAATATTGGGATCGATATATTCTACGTATCCCTCCCCGAAATACTGACTTTCAGCCAAGATTTGAAGCCATTACTCTTGTTGTGCATGGTGTTGGGGCGTTGTGTTTAAGGTTACCTTTAATCTTCATCGGGTTTGGCTATTATTATTACATAATTAAGGTTGTAATTGAGAAGTATGTTAGCGTTATTGTTTTTGCTTTCTACAATTATTTTCATGAATGTATATAAGACACTAATTATGTAACTAATTGTATTGGTGTTGAAGTCTAACAACTTTAATTCTGTTTGTTGGACTAGTTTTCGCATAGCTAGGGAGGGCGATGGAGTCGGTCTACCCGGGCGTCACTTACATGGGAGTGGCAGTTTGGGCTCAACTCTATTAGCCCGAGTAGAAAAGGGCGGCAAGCTTAAGGACTGACCCAGGCGGCACACACACTAGTTACGCCACTGAGTTCTCGTGAGGCTGTGACAAGATTTTGTTTCGAATATTTTTATGATGATGTAGTGATGGTCATGACTGTCTACTTATTACGGTTTTCTTTTCTGAGGCAATGTTTTCTATCACCCCTGTTGTAAGGACACATTAGATAATGTAATCCTATGTGTTCCTAAAAAGACAGAGTTGGTTAGGGCACAGCTAGAATAACATCGGTAACAAGTTTTGGCACAAAACTAGCAAAGTCGGGGGTGGAGTTAGTCGATTACATTGACTCCCCCCACCAGTGCGTGACTGGTACTTATTTTATCGAACTCATGAAAAAATCAAAGGTAAATTCGATCTTGGCGGAATTTGAACTCAGAACGTAAAGACGGACGAAATGCCGCCCGGTGTGCTAACGATTCTACCAGCTCGCCGCCTTTTGAACAATATTGGTTTCAAATTTTGCTACAAGGGCAGTAATTTGGGGGGAGGGGATGAGTCGATTACATTAACCCCAGTGTTCGACTGGTACTTGTTCAACCCCGAAAGGATGAAAGGTAAAGTCGACCTCGGTTGAATTTGAACTCAGAACGTAATGATGGATGAAATGTCGTTAAGGATTTTGCTCGGCGGTGCTAAGGATTCTGCCCACTCGCCGCCGGAATAATAATGATTGCAGATCTACTGGACCGATATTGGCCAAACGATTAGAACAACAAAAACAACATTTATGTAAAGGTCATTAAATGCCCTCACTGCCTCACACATCACAATAAACGAACAGTTATTCTAAGTGAGCCAACGAGGGAACCTCTATGAGGTTGGTTGACATGAAAGAAATAGTAACCAGGTTTCGCTCAAACCACATTCTACAGTCTTAAGAGAGAAGGGGAGAGAAGGAGAGAGTGACGGGAAGAGAATGGGAGGGAGATAGATAGATAAATATATATACATACATACATACATACATACACACATAGGATCTTTTCAGTTTGACCGGCAGTTTTTTCTAGCGGTGTCATATGAAATTATCACCCATAATTATGACCCTAGTATCGATCTATTGCATTTCAATCTGTTTTAAGGTTAGGGTTAGGGGTGGGGGAAAGGGTATCTTTTTTCTTCAGAAATGTAAATAAACCCATTTTGTTTCTTAAACGAGGGACATATTCATACGGCACAGAATGTTTTCACCTCAATTGACGTCATTGATTGGTTGAAATTGCAGAAATTGAAGAAAAACAACAACAAATATCTTACAAACTATAGAAATTTCTCAATAAAGACAAGAGAAAACGATGTTTTATAAACACATTCTACCAGTATACGAAGTTTAAAAGTGTTTAGTTACATGGAAATTATTAAAAAAAACTGCCGTTCAAACCGAAAAGATCCTATATATATATATATATATATATATATATATATATATATATATATACATATAACTTTGATAGGTTTCGGCCAGTATTGGCCCAGGCCATGTCAAAACTCAATAGCATCACCCGGTGAAGTCTTTTAGTTATATATGGGGCACCAGAGCCCACTATATATATATATATATATATATATATATATATATGTATATATATATATATATATATATATATAGAGAGAGAGAGAGAGAGAGGGGGGAGAGAGAGAGTTTTGTTGATAGGGATGATGTTGTGGATGTTATCCAGATACTTCTCCGTCAGCAATTGCAATGAGCCGACTAAAACAACATGTAGGTTAAAGAGACTTGTAACACTCATTAT
>NC_043004.1:74344449-74411949 GCF_006345805.1 Octopus sinensis | reverse complement strand
TGTTGTTAAAATTTATTTGCAATAAATTGGTTATATAGCGTAGTGGTTAAGAGTGCGGGCTGCTAACCCCAGATTCAGAGTTCGATTCCAGGCAGTGACCTGAAAAATAATAATAGAATCGAAACATATCTTAGGAAAGAGAACCCAAGTTCGAAATTTCCCTAGGACACCTGAAGAAGGCTGGAGAGTATATCAGCTGAAACGTTGTGTTAACAACAAACAAGATGAGGACAAATATCCGTGAAATGTAAATTGGTTATAGATCTTTTATTCTTTTACTTGTTACAGTCATTTGACTGCGGCCACGCTGGAGCACCGCCTTTAGTCGAACAAATCGACCTCGGGACCTATTCTTTGTAAACCCAGTACTTATTCTATAGGTATCTTTTGCCGAACAGCTAATTTACGGGGACGTAAACACACCACCATCGGTTCTCAAGCGATAGTGGACACACACACACACACACATATACGACGGGCTTCTTTCAGTTTCCGTCCACCAAATCCACTCACAAGGCTTTGGTCGGCCCGAGGTTATAGTGGAAGACACTTGCCCAAAGTGCAAATCAGTGGGACTGAACCCGGAACCATGTGGTTGGGAAGCAAGCTTTTTACTACATAGCCACTCCTGCACCAAACATTTTTTCAAATATAATTCTTCATAATATTTAATTATGAAAATATACTGGAATTTTTTTAACACTGAATGGTCATGAGGATCCATCTGAGAAAAACAGGAACGAAAGGGGTCCACAGGAAAAAAAAAATTTGGTTGAGATCCACTGATTTACAGCATACACAAAGTATCGAGATCAATATCGTGCCCCTCTATCTGTGCCCACCTCGACAACTGCGCAGTGTGCCCATTCTTTAAGGCGGCATCCATAAAATATAAGAATGAGTACCGCGACTTTTAGGAAATCCTATAAAAGGTTCGGCGACGGAATGAATTTAGAATCGACATGTACAATTGGTCTTCCTAGCTGTGTATCCGTGCATAAGCAACAGTTAGCTGTCTGCAGTCTCATATCAACAGAAACAACAGCCTTCTGCACTCGGTTTTCTAATGCATAATCATTGTATATTTTTATGGATATTATTTAAGAGGGTTGCTGTATGGGTGTGTGTGTGTGGGGGGGGGACTTTGCCATCTTGGTTTATGCATACCAGTAGCCCTCTCTTTGAGTTTCTCTCTTCTTTTGTGATGAGAAAACGCGTCGGGATGGCCAAAGCTGAAACGCCGTAGATTATACGTCTGTTTGCTTGAATTGTATTCCCTTGAGGGAAAATATGGGAGCGTCACCCCCACCCCTCCTACTACTACTACTACTTCCGTAACTACACGTGCCAACGAGGTAATTAAACCGTTTGACCTGCTTCTGCCTTGTTTGACAACCAAATCTACATTAAATAACCTTCTGTTATTGAAAAGGATGTTGAATAACTTAGTCCTAGATGTACAATGTAAAAAAAAACAACAAAAAAAACGGGATGGTCACGGCAGGAATGTTTTAGCTCACAGGTCTGTTACTGAGGACCAGTTTCCTCAAAGCACTTTTGCCTAAAAGTTATAAGTTTCTTTGACAACAAACTTACAAATATAACAGACCGAAAGACAGAAGACAGACAGATAGATAGACAGACAGACAGACACACAAATAGAAAGATAGATAGATAGATAGATAGATAGATAGATAGATAGATAAAGAGACAGACAGACAGATAGATAGATAAATAGACAGACAGACAGATAGATAGATAAATAGATAGATAGACAGACAGACAAATAGATAGATAGATAGATAGACAGACAGATAGATAGACAAATAGACAGACAGACAGATAGATAGATAGACAGACGGACGGACAGGCAGATAGACAGACATAGATAGATAGATAGATAGGTGTCTAGACAGATGGATAAAATAGAAAGATAGAGAGAAAGAGAAAGAGAGGAAAGAGAAATTAGAAGAAATACATATATACATATATTTATATGTGTACGTGTGCGCGCGCGTATATAAAATTTGCAAACTCACCTAAATTGAAGATCCAAAACTCATCTTTCAGTTATTAATACCAATTAATATTTGTAAACAACCGATAAATTAAATCTTTTTCAAAACAATCTTTCGCTAGTGTTGGTTAGTTCACGAGATATTTATATAAACAAGAGATAAAAATCACAACTGTTTAGAAGCGATATAAATAAAAACACAGAAAGACGGCGCTAATTATGGTAAAATTCCTTGCTTCCTCGTACAACACACAAAAACAGCGATTAAAGAATTATAAAATTTGAGAAATTCGTCTCTCTCTCTCTTTCTTTATCTTTTCTTTTTTATTTTCTATTGTCCCCTTCGCTGTGGTTCCTTAATCTTATTACTGCTGTACTTTTTTTTTAACCGTGAGAGACTTCTTATAATAGTAGTAACAGAAGTTAATATGGTCAGAGTCGGAAGTGGTTGTAATAGTAGTAGTAATGGTGGTGCTTGTTTTTGTTGTTACTATATATGTTGGTTTTTAAAGTTTGGTGCGATTATTCCTTTCGTGTTCGGCTCTATGTCATATCTTTCTTTACTTCCTTCTTTTAGTTTGGAGTGATAAGTAATACCATAATTAGAAACTTTACGTAATTAAAACAAGCACTCACTCACAATGTAAACACTTCCCAACTACAAAAAGCTTTTCTTATTTAAATCAGAAGTGCAGAAGTTGAAGTATCAGTGATGAGACATACACTTCTATGTACTTTAGGTATATATATACACATGTATATTTATATATACGTATTTGTCTCTAAAATAAATTTCTAAAAATCAATATATTGATGACGAAATCGTGTACGGAATGTAACATCTAGATTCAGATTAAATGTGCGACGGCAAAAGTTTGGATACTAAAACAATGTTTGTTGATATAATGCCGCTAATAAATTAATAAATTGTTGTTTAATTATTCTGGATATAAATACCGGTAAAAGTTATGTTGTTTGTCGTTAGCAACAGGAAAGCTGATATAGTTGCGAACAGATGGATACGTGGCAAATGTTGGAGATGAAAAAACAAACAAACAAAAAGCAAAAGTCCTGCCCAGATGTTCGTCCGTCCTGTGCGGTCGCTTTGACTGCTAGTAGTAATAAGTAGGCAGGGTATAGCTAGTGTATGGAGGCCTGAGAGGATCATAATACGTGAGTTTTAGATGCAGGCTTACAAGGGTCCCTTTGTGAAAACTTCTGATATTCCTCACAGACTTTTATGTAATGGCATTTCGTATGAAGGCTCCTACGAAAGATAAACAGCAACGTTTTATATATATAAACTACGTTTATGTATTTCGTTTGCAAGATTCCTGATGTGAAACCGTGCGTTGAATCAGATATTGCTTTTTCTTTTTTTCCCCTTCTTTTCATTTGCTTCAGCCACTTGACTGCGGCCATACTGGAGCACCGCCTTTAGTCGAACAAATCAATCCTAGGACTTTTTTGGAAGTTTAGTTCTTATTCTCTCGGTCTCTTAAACCGAAAACACACCAACACATACATACATGCATACATACATACATACATACATACATACATACATACATACATACATACATACACACATACATACACACACACATACATACACACACATGCATTCATTCATATATACATATATACATACATACATACATACATGCATACATATATACATACATACATGCATACATACATATATACATACATACATGCATACATACATACATACATATATACATACATACATACATATATACATACATGCATACATATATACATGCATGCATACATACATACATGCATACATACATACATACATACATACATATATACATACATGCATACATACATACATACATACATACATACATGCATACATACATACATACATACATACATGCATACATATATACATACATACATGCATACATACATATATACATACATACATGCATACATGCATACATACATACATACATACATGCATACATATATACATACATGCATACATATATACATACATGCATGCTTACATACACACACACACGCACATATTTATATATATACATATATATGGCAGGCTTCTTTCAGTTTCCGTCTACCAAATCCACTCACAAGGCTCTAGCTGGCCTGAGGTTATAGTAGAAAACACTTGCCTAAGGTGTCACGCAGTGAGACTGAACCCAGAACTATGTGGTTGGGAAGCAAGTTTCTTACCCCACAGCCACTCCTGCACCTATTTGATCATTTTTTTTTCATTTTTGCCATATAAGCACACGCACTATATATTCGTTTTTCACTTCAGATTTATTTTAATATCGTTCTGATTTCATGTCTTATGTCTGGAAATCTTTCGTCCCACGCCCTGTGACCTCTTCAGCGACCATCCATCCCACGCGTCTCCTCTTTTCCGGTTTAGTCCATTTTGTTTTTCTGTGGTGTGTATCTTTATCTGCGCAAGCATTTGTGTCTGTATCTGTGAGTGTGTGTGTGCGTGCGTGCGTGCGTGCCTGCTCATGTTTATGTGTTTTGTATGTGTGAATATACACATGCACGCACACACAGACACACACAGAGATGTAGACGCAAAAGTCATGCGGAGATAAAGCTAGACATGATAGAAAGATAAACTGGAAGAGACATGTGGGATGGAGAGTCGCTGAAGAGGTCACAGGGCGTGTAACGAAAGGTTTCCTAACATAAGACGTAACACATGAATGATACTGAAATAAATCTGGAGTAAAGAACGAGTTTACAAGGCAAAAAAATAATTAATTAAAAAATGACCATTCCGAAATATAGCAATATGTGATAAAACAAATATTTAAAAAGTGGTTTAGAAACTGGCTTTGTAGTTACATGCCTTCAAGTTCAGTCGCACTGCACGGCACCTTGGGCTACTATAGTCTCTGGCCGACCAACGGCATGTGAGTCAATTTGGTTGACAGAAACTGTATGGGAACTCAACGTACATACATGCATAGATAGATACATAAGTACATAGATAGATAGATAGATAGATAGATAGATAGATAGATAGATAGATAGATAGATAGATAGATAGATAGATACATGCATGCATACATACATACATACATACATACATACATACATACATAATACATACATGCATACATACATATATACGTACATGCATACATACATGCATACATGCATACATACATACATACATACAACACACACAACATATATACACGCACACACATACATACATACACACACACACACATATACACGCACACACATACATACATACATACACACACACATATATACACGCACACACATACATACATACATACATACATATATACACACATACATACTCGTAATTCAACATTGCCGTCTGCCGGAGCTGATGAAATCCCAACTGACATAATCAGTGCATTTTTAGCCATCTACACGAGATAATTTCTCAGGACATATGACGCAGTCCTAGGCGTCACAAACACATCCAAGTTAGGTTGGATGTGCTTACACACATTTTTTTTTTCTGTGTCCCTTTCTGTAGAAGAGCGTAGGCCGAAACGTAAAAGACTTTCTATTCCTGAGCGTTATACTAATACATCTGTTTGTTTTGTACACCACCTGCCTTCGTCTTTTTTTTGTGAACTCTCCCTATGTATGTATGTATTTATGTATGTATATGTGTGTGTGGTGTCTGTGTGTGTCTATATATATGATTTTCAAAAACTGCTTGTTTATCTGCTTGTCAAACCACATTTCATATCTCATTTTTATTTTAAAATATACAATTTCAAGATGGATATAATACCAAAATCCCTTTATATAATTGTGTAACGACTTGTGGTTATCTTCTCTGGACCTTTTGGGGGTGCGAGAAGCAATCACTTTCCGTTGCTTTAATAATCCAAATTCTCTACCAGTCAGAAACAACAAGACGCAGACGTAAATAATATATATCTACTTTATTCTCTTATGACAGTAACAGATAAGTGGTATATCTGGGTATCCCTTTGGTATAGATGTGTCAGAGCTAAACTATATCGCTGTAGAATCTACAGTGTTCAAATGCTAACGACACTGGTCAAAGATGGCGTCCGGAAAGAGGAAGATGATGTTGTCTGCAACAATTTGGTTAAAGCCTTCGGCCGACTGCTATCAAAAGTGGACAGCGAGAAAATATACGTCCGTTGCCTTCAGTCGCTTTGTCTCAAGTCAATGACTGCTGCTGGACGCTAGTGGTCAACGTCCTACGATCCCCCTGCCTCGGCTAACTGCCACGTAGGCAAAAAGGTCCTTCTTCCGGTGCTTCGCGCATGCGCGAGAGGGCCCTTCCTCTCTGCCTTGGTGAAGGCACCAACACCGCACGCGCGAAATAGAAATGGACGGTGCGCGTGCGCGCACCGTTATATAGAATCACTACAATTGCAAACAGGTAATACAAGACATCCTGATTTTCTGACCCATGTGAGAACTCCTACGTGATGTGATCATACGGCATGTTGAAAATAGCGACTAAATTTCTCTCAAACTATACTCTGTTGTATTAAAAATAAAGGATATATTTGATTATGTAGACTGATGTAATTTCGTTTTTGCATTTGGTTAACAAACTCTGTCTCTGTCTCTGTCTGTCTGTCTCTCTCTCTCTCATTACTTGATTTCCCTCTCTCTCTCACATCTATACAGCTATATAAATATAGGCCCCCAACATTTAGGGAAAGATAGGCGGACATACCTTAAGCTGACTTGAAGTAGAGAGGTTATGTCACTAAAGATGTCGTGAATGGCAACAAAACAACTTTGGCAAACATGACTGATTAAGTGATTAACTTGATGATTAAGCAATCAATCGATTGGTTGATTGGTTAAATAGTTAACCATCTGCCGAATGATAAAGAAGTGAAATAGAAACAGTACGTGAATTTATCAGTGGCACAATGACCCTTCTGAGATACAATGTAGTCTGATATAAGAAGTTATAAAAAGACAAACTGGTCACGACTACCATGTGTTTTACCATAAGCCTGCTAGACCAGGGCAGCCTCTGGTGCTAAACGATACTGGAGTAATCCTTGTACTCAATCCACAGACCACGGACAGTAAACATCAGTAAAGGTTTTATTTATATTATCTTCGTCCATGAAGGTTGACCATGTTTCTTGACATCTATGTGCAGAGCTGAGCAAGATTCATTGAAAAAAGGACTGGTCAGTGGTGTAGCTAGAGCGTGTGCCGCCCGGGGCAGCCCTTGTGTCATAACAGTATGCACATGTACAACATGGAACCTTCGCAATACTTTGTGGAATATTCCGTTTTTGTAAACAGTCACCCCCCCCCCCCCCCCCATAAAAGCGCTACCCGAAGCGGACTACCCCGGTCTCCCCATCTAGACTTGCAGTTGCATGAACGTAAGTTTTCCTTGTCTTTGTCACGCCCTCCTTGGCGCTCACTAGCACATGGTGCCTCAGGCTATTGCCCGAGTTGCCAGTACCTTGATCTGGCCCTCGTCAGTACACACACGATCGAGATTTTCATTTCTTCTTCAATGTAAGCACAAAACGTGAGATCATCTATGTATGAGTGCAACATGACAATTGTCATTATTTACAAAATACTTTAACAATGAAATGCTGACTCTTAACAGCTTTCTTTTTATTAACTTGTAATCATGTTCAATACTTACCTTACATAAAATACCTGTTTTGTAAAAACCAAAATACAAATGGGGTACGTGCACAGAAACCTATCAATCGAACCATGATATCCTAGTTGGGGACTGATATCATACCCTTCAGCTGGTATAATGTATTTAAAAAATTATTAAAAAATCTATGTATAAGTACATTTAGAATATAATCTATTTTATGAAATGTAAATGTATAATGTGTTTAGACTTCGGTTCCATCTCCAGGCTGTTCCATTTTATAGATGCAAATATAAATATATTCTGAAATCTGAAAAATCCAGGAGTTGTAAATAATTGATTGGAACCTTCTCAATCAATTATTTTCTTAGCAATCAATTGATTTTAATTGGAATACAGGCCAATCAATTATTGCAATTTGTTGCAATTAATTGTCAGTTATTTTACTGAACGTAAAAACATCATATATTTTGGAGTGTTAGCTTCGATTTAGATAAGAACCAAAATGATAAGAAAATAAAAGGCACGTCTTATAGTTTAAAAAAACATGATTATCAGAAAACGTTCAAAGATCAATTTTATTGATTTAGAATAGGAAACAAACAACATTATACTCTACATTGTACAGAAGTTGAAAAACAAATAAATTGAAAGCCTATAATTGAAAGAGTTTCTCAAAGGAGTAACACATTTAAAATGTTCTAATATAGCAAAAGGTCACGAACGATTTCAGATTTTTGAAACTAGTCCTTCATCCCAGAAAGCGCGATTGACGTTTAGAAATAATTGCTTTTCTAAATTCATTGGCGTTAATTATTGCCGAAAAATCATTAAAAGCGTAACCTGCTGAGCTGAAGAAATGTTCCAAGATGTTGGACATTGGTAACAAAAATCTACAGTTCAGATATTGCTGAAATGAAATTTTATCTTTTTTGTGTTTTTTTCAAACAAGTTGAAGCAAAGTCATCATCTTCTACAGAAAAATCAGACTGTTGCGACGCGACTGTCACCCCTTTCAGCTGATGTAGAGCAGCAGCCACTTCATCCGCAGGTAGCTCTACTTCGGCATTTTGTAAAATTTTCACAACTCCACTTTCAAAATTTGGGCTGTGCACAATGGCTGCCGATGGAAGCAAATATTTTTAAAAATCCTCGTAAGGATACAATGCGAGAATTTCGTAAAAAAGAATTCGAGCAGCTCCCAATTCTATTTCTGTTCTTTGCAAGGCGACTGTTACTGAGCGTAACTTTCCGAAATTGTCTTTTAGAGTCTGCAGATCATTATGATCGCATGGAGACAGCAGATACTCAACCAGCTTTGGATCGCCTGAAAAGATTCTAAAAATAGCTTGAGTTAGATGTACCTCTCAATCATGTCATGTTGCAAAGACGTTTTTTCCCGAGGTTTACTCGCAAGTTTTAATGATTTTTGCTTACCCATCAACGTTTTAATCTTATCATACAGAACTTCCTGCTTGTCTAGAATAAGCAGAAACAACTAGATTGAATTTATGAGAGGCACATCCAATCAATGTTATTCTACACAAATTCGCTATAGGTTTTTTCACTTCAGTATTACCTCCAGTAATAGCTACATTTTCTTAATTTTTGTTATAGAAACTTAACACATACACGACATAATCAGAAGTAGTGAACGATGTTTCATTTACCATTGGCGAAAATGCCAGCAAAATAGTGCAATAATCATTTTGATAATTGCACGAAGAAGATGCCAGAAGTCCAATGAAATGCGTCGAGCCCTTAGTCCAACCGTCGATTACTAACGAAAATTTACCTGGAAGTTCATCAGATATTTTCTTTTCCACTTCTTGAGTAAGTTTCCCCATGTATTTCTTTAAGTTCACATTTGTCATACTTTCCAAGTTTGTGCACTTACGAGTCAGTGGGTCTTCAATAAAATAAAATGGTTTTAAACCAACACATACCCTCTCAAACCACCATAAACATTTAAAACCGAGCGACTGACCAAACTAATTCTTGGTGAAAGAAAACTCAATAAAGATGGTTGTCCAGTTGCTTGTGTAGTAGAATACTCTGGTTGCTGTTTTTTTTGTATATGATACAGAAGATTTGTTCATTCAGTTACTTTTTTCTGGGTCAACTTTTTTCCGCACTTGCATTTCCATATATGTTCATTGTCTAGTTAAAATATTTTCTGAGAACTTGCTCGTTTTCACGCGGCATGGGTTACTTTAAAATAAAAGATATTTCGCCACAGTTTCAAATAGTATATACTTCGCCACTCCGCTGATGAAAATCTGATTCAGTTAATATGCTGGAGCGGAATTCAAAATACAACCGCGTTGCAGGCGAAGTTAGGATTTAATGACTTGAAGACGGAATGTGTGAATCATTCTCGACAGTCAGAACCAAGAATCACTCGGCAGCGATTATTTGACAACATACAAAATAGCCAATTCCTAAGCACGACAAAATGTATGAATCATTCTCAGCAGCCAGAACAAAGCGCCAACACAATTCCTCAAATAATAACAGAACGCTGTATTTGCCAATTGAACGTCGAATGAAGTGTGAGCCATTTGAAAAACTTTCGCTGACAATGTTGCAATTAACTGTAATTAATTGCAATTAATTGATATGATAGCAATCAATTGTTTTAATTGGCAGTACGACTCCAATAAATTAATTAGACCAATATAATGCGATTAATTTTTCATCAATTAATTTTTTACAACCCCTACTTACAACATGTTCAGTCCTAGAAATTTCGAATCGGATTCTCAAATGTTTTTACACACACACACACACACACACACACACACACACACACACACACACACGCACACACACACACATACACACACACACACACGCACACACACACACACACACATACACACACACACACACACACACACACACATATGCGCGTGTGTGTGTGTGTATGTATAAGTATGTATGTACACACGCACACATACAAACACATATATGTATGTATCGATAGATAAGATATATGTACACGTATACGTATACGTATACAATATGTACACTATCGGAAAAAATATTACTCAATAACATAGTAGAGCTTAATAAAATATTTTATTTGAGTTGAGTGATATATATTCTTTTATTCTTTTACTCGTTTCAGTCATTTTGACTGCAGCCATGCTGGAGCACCGCCTTTAGCCGAACAAACTCATTCTTTGTAAGCCTAGTACTTATTCTATCGGTCTCTTTTGCCGAACCGTTAAATTACGGGGAAGTAAACACTCGAACATTGTTGCCAAGCGATGGTGGGGTGACAAATACAGACACACAAATATATACATATATGTGTTTATACGACGGGCTTCTTTCAGTTTCCGTCTGTCAACTCCACTCACAAAGCTTTGCTCGGCCCGAAGTTATAGTAGAAGACACTTGCCCAAAATTCTCCGCAGTGAGATTGGACTTAGAATCATGTGGTTGGGAAGCAAGCTTCTTTTATTCATTAAATTGGCCATAAAGGCCTTACGAAGAAAGGAAGTTGCGAGCTGGACAAGGATATAATGAGATGAAATGGTAAACGATATGATAATAATGAGGGCAACAGCAACGCCCACCGATTGTTGTTTACCTGAGTACATTGTTCTTATAAGTATCATATTGAGGCAACAAACCTCTTACGTAGTAAGACATCAAGGAGGCAATAAACCTTTTGCATTGAGAACAAGAAAGCCATAGTGAGGCAGTGAACCTCTTACACAAGTCAATTATAAATCAATGAAACAATACAAATGAGGCACTAAGCCTCTTACTTTAATTAAGTATAAATCTTCCTGCCCGACTAGACTTCTTGCCTTGGTCAAACACCTGGACGGTGTCAAGTCCCGCCGCTTTAATGCAAAATTAAAAGTGCCCGACGGGAAGGAGTTCATTATCCTGCACAGATCCGTTTCTCATATGCTCTCCGCAGCCACCTGCGAAGGCCAGTCAGGGTCCTCCGTGCAGGATAGAATCCCCTCCCTTCGGCCTTTCCTTTTAAACCTCTTAATGAAGTTTTCTATTGTCCCTCCCTTATGGAAGAAGACCACAAACTCCTCCTCCACAGCATGGGAAGGATCTACAGTTTCCACCTTCGGTGGCACAACTCCCACGGAAGGTACTTCGAGACACGCCGGCATTGTATCACAAACCGCCGAGAAGCAAGCTTCTCACCATACAGTTACTCCTGCACCTTCAAGACATTTTATAAGCATTACCCACTGTTCTTGTCTCCGTGGCCCCAAGGCCATATTTAGTTCGACTGTTCGTCTTCGTCCACCGTCCTAAATCATACGCTGTGTTGTTTTGCTTGTTTTGTTTTCTTTTATTTACTCTTATCCCTAATTCTCCGTAAGAAAACATTCTTTTAGGGGGCACCGCCAATTGGAAATTACTCAGTCTTACCGTTAAGGGTGCGAAACTGAATTATACCAGTTGGTCGATAACTGATGAAAAATTACGAACCTCCTGTTTGTGTTCCCATCATTTTTACATCCAGTATACGTTACATTGTTTGTTTATACATTTTTCACACACGCATACACAAACACACACACATACACACACATACGTGTGTGTATGTGTGCGTGTGTTTGTGCATTATGTGTGTGTAATTGTAAAATTTAAATTTTCAAAATTTATATTTCATTTATCTTTCTTTTGGTCGATGCTTGTCAAAGAGATCCACTAAGTTGCAACAGATGTTCTCATTATAACTTCTGTCATGATCGATAGTTGTAATTGATTGAAAACTGACAGAATCAATAATAATCTGATTAATTAGATATCCTAAAAGAGAATATGACCTGAACAACAAAATTTGACTAAAAAGAAAGAACAACAGTGCTGCTCTATTTAAACAATATTCTATCTGAAAAAGAATGAGTCCTAGGGTGGATTTGTTCGACTAAATGCGGTGCTCCAGCATGGCCACAATCAAATGACTGAAACAAGTAAAAAGGTAAAAAGTAAGTAAAAGTATGCAAGTGCTATCAGTCGAAAGCTCCGCATACCGGAAACAATCAAGTGTATGGAGTTATCAAGATGTAGAGGATTTGTCAGACACAGTGTGAGGCGACTGCTGTTATCGTTAGGCCTAACTCATCGTAGGTAAATAACACCATGAACGATATCCAAACTACAGTGGAAATGGCTAGCCACTGGATTTGATTAAAAAGAGGCGATGAGCGATGGCTAGAAGAATATTGAGCTATTTGATAACCAGTTGATCTAGCAAGCGGGGCCTCATGTCAGTGAGGGGAGCCGGTGTGCAATGATGCCGTTGTGAGTTAGGCCCCGAAACGGTGCGCGTTCTCTCCTGATACGCTTGCTGGCTTCCGGTATACGGAGCTTTCGACTCGTAGTACTTGCATGTCCAAGTTGTTTGCAAAACATCTAAGTTACAGGGACGTAAACACACCAACACTATTTTCCAAGCGTTGACTGGGGGTACAAACACATACACAAATGCACACACACACTCACACGTATATATATATATATATATATACATACATACACACACACAGGGTGGAGCAGAGAGGACTGACGTTTATGAAAAAGTCGCAAAATCATTAATATTAGCTGCAAACAAATTTTATTGACATTAGTGCGTTCGTTTTGAATTAACATTTGTCAAAATCAAGTGAGGAAAACAACATCCATCATGTGGTGTCCGTTTTCATTGGTGCATTTCTGATAGCGTTCTTGGAAGTTGACCGCGAGTGGCGCCCCCACCGGTTTCCTATTCATTAGTGTACCTCGTGTACGAAGTGCATTCACTCAACGTAAAGTAGTGTTACAGTTGGGAACAGCCTGATTTCGGTGAATGTTGAAGTGGCGCCAAAAGTCCCGCTGAACTGCTATGGCAGACTCGTTATACTTCTCGTAACTGTCGTAGGCAATCACGCTATTATCTATCGTTGACAGCGCCATGGCTTCACTTGAAAAGAAAAAAAACTTAGACACCACAGACCAAATTGTACCTGTCTGACCTACTTTGTATATATACATACGACGGGCCTCTTTCAGTTCCGTCTACCAAATCCACACACGAGGTTTTGGTTAGCCCGAGGCTATAGTAGAAAACATTTGTCCAAGGTGCCGCACCATATATGATCATTATTATTATTCCGCTCTTTGTGACTTAAAGTTTCGCAGGCTTCTAACTGATGCTGTTCTCCTTCAGGCTCAGATTACCGAATGAAGAAATATAGGAAGATGGCTACTGGAAGATGACTGCTATTTGTTAGAGCAGATCACATGAGATTGTTGGAAGTAAGATTAGAAAGGATACATTAGATACATTAGATACATTAGAAAGGAACATTTTTTGAACAGCTTGGCTGGACGGGAAGGTGGCGGTGTCATGGTGTCTGTTGGGCCTCTGTGGGACCTTTGAAAGCAAACAGAACCAGGACCGGCTGGAGAAAATATTTCTCTGTGTACCAGGCGTATGAGTACGTGGATGTAGGTGTGTTATTGGTTGTATGAGTATGTGTGTATATACATATGTATGTATGTGTGTATGTGTGTGTGTATGTGCGTGTGTGCCTACGAATACATGTGTTAGTGCATTCTGTATGCGCGTGCGCGAGCGTGTTAAGGATGCATGTAAGGGTAAGTGTGTGTAAGGATGTACATTCTTGCATTTGTTTATAAACGTACGTGTGCCTGCTCGTTTGCCTGAAAAATATCTGCGCGAATGCGTGTGTTTTTGTCTTGTGTCACTCGTGTGTATATACGTAAATATATATATATATATATATATATTATATATATATATATATATAATATATATATATATATATATATGAATATATTCATGTTTTTGGCATTAATGCGTGTGGGTGGGATAGATGTATATTAGCGTAGTTGCGTCAGCATTGCCGGGATGGGGTAACAGGCGTTGGTTTGAGGTTTGGGGATGTGGGGGGATGAGAAAGGGGAAGTATTCGTAGAGGTGTGTGTATGTATGTAAGCGTGTATGTGTGTGTGTTTATGTGTGCGCGTATAGGTCTGTGTAGATAAATCTATCCCTTTGTGGGTGAGTTTGCGTGCCACACCTCGTTTGTGGAAGTGAATATAGGTATACAGGGGCTGTAACGGTTTGGAGGGGTTGGTCTGCAGTCTGCGTAAGCATCGTTGGATAAGAAATCTATCCAACGATGCCTACGGGCAGCCAGTGGTTTGAAGTTGATCAGGAGGTAGTAATAAGATAGTTCGTATTTCTTGCTAATAGATAATGTAGGTTGGTGGACGATGTGCAATATTCCACGGAGACAGTTGGCAATTGCGGGTACAATATGTGTAGGGTTAAATCTGTAGACTATAGCCCTTGAGAGGTAAGATCGTCCTAGAGGGCAGCTGGTAGCATTTCAGCCGTTACGAGTCCGGGTTAGAGACGGTGCAGGTGCATGTTTGCATCTATTTTACACGTATAATGTTAGATGCGATTTTATCTAAGTAGGAGTAGCGCATCTTGATGTTATGTGGGTTGGAAAGCGTATAGTACTTGTAGCCCCCGAAGAAATACTTCATAATCAACGACAGGAAATTCCCATCTAGTTGGTGAAAACTTTTAAGTTACATGGAGGGTTGATTATCTTTCCCTTTTTGCTCCTCTTCAAGTGCGAATTTCCTTCACATATGGTAGCTTCTCAGTAAACCCACTCGTCGCCAATGCATTATTGTAGTGGGGAGGGGTCTTGGATATGGAGAAAGCTTGAATATTCTTCTGCTAACGCCTGAAACTGGATTGGGCTTCTAGCTACAGTGGGAGTCAGGGTGGTGATAGAAACTTATGTGGAAGTACACAGTTTCTTTTTTGGCCTCCTTGTAAGGGTATAACTTGTCCGTTTCCTGGTTTAGGGTCACCTTTAGGAAATTGAGCGAGGTCAAGTTGGCAGGAACTGTTATGGACAGCCAAATTCTGTGGATATTTTTGTCTGTGAGTGCGTTGTTTCCCTTATTTTTCCCTTTACCACTTGTATTTCGATAAAATGATGCATGATGTAATTTTATAAAAATAGGAACGCAGGATCTCCTCGCTTATATTTCGAATTTCTGTGTTTCTGGATTTTATTCAATTTCTGTGTTTCTGCCTTATATTTTCTTTCATTTTACATTTTGAACCTGACGAATGAAGACGATCTAATGAAATATTGTTGAAACCGTTAAATAAAGACTCTATTACAAACCGAGTCCTGCTCCGCTTATTCTTTACTATTATTACAAGTTCGATGTAACCGACAAGCACCAACCACTCTCAACAAAATTTCAGGCCTTGTGCATATAGAAGAAAGGATTATTACTATTATTATTATTATTATTATTATTATTGAGTGAGCGAGCAGAGCATGCCATCAAAGTGACACTGGGGTAAAATATACGAAGCCCAGTATACCCATCATGACTACCCGCCTAATAAGGGTACACCAGGCACATGCATCACAACCATATGTGCGCGACATGGTGATCTCATACCAAGATAAACAGCACATGACCTTGCAGGTGGAGCCCAGTTAGAATTTTCTTCAGATCGAGTAACCCATCCCGCTCAAAAGGTCCCTGAATAAGGGTTGTTTAAGGACGTTGAACGAAACACCCATGTTTCCAGAGGTGAATTATTCAAACCCCAAAGAATCCTTCTCAACACATGGCTATGATGCTCCCCCACTACTTCTGCTCGTGATCAGAGATGCACATATCGTCAGCCACTAAGGGACATGCTCAACTGGTAAGGTCAAACAACTGACAAGCAAATCTGTGGTATTGAGCAGAATATTTGCTGTAGCCCATCTTTTATACCAAGACAAAACAATGTACATTATTATTATTATTATTATTATTATCATTGTTGTTGTTGTTGTTGTTGTTGTTGTTTTTTTGTTTTTTTTGTTGTTGTTGTTGTCTTTTATTATTTTATTTGTTTCAGTCATATGACTGCGGTCATGCTGGAGCACCGCCTTTAGTCGAACAAATCGACCCCAAGGCTTATTCTTTGTAAGCCTAGTACTTAATCTATCGGTCATTTTTGTTGACTCGCTATGTTACGGGGCACATAAACAGACTAGCATCGGTTGTCAAGTGATGGTGGGGGATAAACACATATACAAACATATACATACATAATACATACATACATACATACGTAGATACATATACCATGGGCTTCTTTCAGCTGTCATCTACCAAATCCGTTGACAAGGCTTTGGTCGGCCCGAGGCTATAGTAGAAGACACTTGCCCAGGATGCCACACAATAAGCAACATGCTAATTTTGAATATCTCAGTCATTCTGTTGCACTTGGTGGTATTCATGTTCAATTGTTTAAAGCGGAGTAGAATAATTGCAGCCTGAAATTCCGGTCCTAAATTTTAAATCAGAACTGTGCATAGTCCTTCAGTATATAATCAGAAATATAATTAACATATTTAAAATATAATTAGCATATAATTAGCAATATAATTAACCTGGCTGTACTAAAACTCCATAATTGATTTGCTTATAGAATTAATGAGGAGGGAGAGTATATTTCACGCGTTGGAGAGTGTGAGATGGTAACATGTAAAAGGATTTTGCTACTAGTTTTTGGCATCTCTATACTCACAAAGAAACGTAGACACTCCCTTGACCTTATCGCTCAAGATCCAGAGGAACAGCGACGAAGTATTAGACAGGGAATGAGAGCAGGCTATACTCACACTCATTTCACCTGCGTAAGATGAAATTATGTAATGAAGGATTCAACACATCAAATGTCAAGGGATCGAAAGAACGATCTTATGACGCTCAGATGAACCTACCAACCACCAAGCCATGCCCCTACATGAGGTTTATGCAGACATGAAAATAATTACTTATAAAATACATTTGCTTCTCTCTCACTCAGCATCTCTTTTTGTATCTGTGCCTATACGTGTTCCTTTATCATCTCGAATGTACTCACAAGTGCTCAGTATGTGTGTTGATACGCACTGCCTGTTGTATTTCATTAGAAAACTATTCAATTGCGATGAAAACTAGAAAATTAATGAGTAAAGAATAAGTGCAAAAGAACCGTAGTAGCAGACATTTTGACATTTGACATTTTATTTCCACATACTAAACATAGCGGCAAAAGAGGGTCTTGGGTTCCAGTCCATGTGAAACCAAGGCTTAAATAACTTACATCGTACTTTCGAGTAGGCTGCGGTTTCAGTTTCTTATTTGCTTCACTTCAGTTTTGCTCACTTCTAGGTTCACATTCATCAACATCACACTTCTTTTTAATAAGAAACCTATCCATTTTGTATGGGTTTAGATTTTTGCAAATGAAAACAACAACACTTCCACTCTGAACGCCTGTTTAACACAATAAAAACACCACGTCTGCTACCATCGCCTGCAAGTACCACACTGCCGCCTGCAAGTTCCACACTGCCGCCTGCTTGGCTGTTGTAGAGTAGTTGAAATTTCGTTTAAAACATGTTTGCAACGCGTATCGAACCTACGTGCAGGCCTGAAGCTAGCTGTTTGTTGCAAAGGAGAGTGCTGTTGTTATTCTTTTTGCCTTGACGGAAATACAAGTATATCCATCATGTTAACATAATGGTGGACAGGTCAGTTTTAGCTTCCCTACTATTATAATGTAAACCTTTTTGAAGTCATAATATTCTGTGCGTGTATACCAATATTCCACTGAACTTTTTAATAATTCCTTCTGGAAATTATCTTGAGAATGTATAATATATTTGTTGTAATCTTTTCTGCCCAATATTTCAATGAACTTGTTAAACTTTTTTATGTTCTTAACATGCTCTTGTCACCAAAGAATGTATATATATGTATTGTAGTACTCTGTGTCAACCAATATTCTGTGCGTGTTTGAAAGTACAGATACAATACCAATATCCTACTGAACTTTTAATAATTCCTTCTGGAAACTATCTTTAACATGTTCTTGAGAATGATTATTTATGCTGTAATCTTTTGTGCCCAATATTTTAAGGAACTTGTTAAACTTTTTTATATCCTTAACATGTCCTTGTTACTAAAGACTGTATATATGTAATGTAGCATTTTGTAACAACCAATAATTAACGCAACCAAACTTCTACATGTTACTTTTGACAATCTTTTTCCAAAGAGTGAAACCGGTAAAGTAAATAAACATCTTTTAAAATTGCCTTTTCAAACCTTCTTTCGTATATAATTCCACTCGTGCGGTACCCTACAATTCCACTTTATTATATATGTATATATATATATATATATATATATATATATATATATATAATATATATATATATATATATATAATATATATATATATATTCCAATAATAATATTAGGGAGTACTTATATATTGATCATTCATTTTTATACATTTTGAGATCTAGTTATATGTTTTATAAAAATATATTTTATTTGTTATTCATGTTTTGGTTTATGTCTATCACTGTTTGAGTTGCATAATAGTGGTTTTATCTCTAATGTATATTTTATATATATATATATATATATATATATATATATATAATATATATATATATATGGTATTTTTATGCCATCTTATATTCTTTTCAAATTTTTGGAAATGTTAGTAATTATATATATATATATATATATATATATATATATATATTACAAGGTTTTTAAATAAATGTACATATTATAGAAATATTTATCTTACTTTTTAGACCTTAATCTTTGGTTTTGATTCAATAGAATATTTATACCGGACGATAGCTGAATTTTATTAAAGATTCATTGTTGAATAGTTTTACTCTGACCGCCTTAACATTATGCTAGAAATAAGCATTATGGGGTTTCTTTTTATATAAAAGTTCCTCATCTTATGACGTCCATTGTTTTATCTATCCTTCTTCTCTTACTGAATCCTGAAATCCTTTTCAAAATTTCTGTTAATAGGTAATTTTACTAAGTTTAGATGCACATTTTCCATTATATATAAGTCCTACCTCTGGTCGCATGCTGTAGTGCTGAAAGGGAAAGTGAATCGAGGGCGAATCGAAGTAAAGTAGACACCCCCGACAACGATGCTATCTCTGATACCCCTTATTCTGCTTGTTCCCTAATTCCCGCCCCTCAAACTTCACAGCTCAGCATCGTCTATACCAACTCGTGCTCCTTATTTCCTAAGTTCAGCGAATTATTTACACTGGCCATGCATGATTCCCCAGATGTGATAGCTATCACCGAGACTTGGCTGACTCCAGCAGTAAAGGACTCGGAATTCCACCTACAGGGCTACGCCCTCTTCAGATGTGACAGAGAAAAAGGGCGAGGTGGAGGTGTTGCTGTGTATGTTAAATCTGATCTCAAACCGTCCAGCGGTATTCTACTCACTAATGCTCAACCTACAACAAAATTCGATGCCGTCTATTGCAAGCTGAGCCTATCCGGGTTTTGCCTGCCCGTGTTAGCTGTCTACAGGCCGCCTCTTGCCGACCCCCAGGACGATGCTCATTTACTCGAAGCGATAAGATTCGTTTCAGCTTCTCATGACTGTTTGATATTAGGAGACTTCAACGCTCCCACGATCGACGGGCCCGCATCAATTTGTACATCATATTCCCGGTTCGGCCGGGCCCTTCTTGACGTGGCTGAAGATTGTTTTCTATCGTAACATGTTGAATATCCGACAAGGCATCGGTCTGGGCAGCAGCCATCTATGCTGGATCTGGTATACTCCCGCTATCCAAGATCAGTGTCAGGCTTATCTGTGTGCGCCCCTCTTGCCAAGAGTGATCACGTGGTCCTGAAGTTCGACATGCACACAACTTTTTCTACGCCCACGACTACTTCGCTGCCACGTAGAGTCTTCTCAGCAATTAATCTTGAAATTCTAACCGAGACTTCCGCGCTTCTGAACTGGCGATCCCTGATGACGATGTCTTCAGTTGACGAACTATGGTCGTCCCTCAAGGCATATGTAATCTGGTTGACTGACCAAGCAGTTCCCGTTGGGCTTCCCAAGAAGAAGAAACACAAGCCCTGGGTGACGAAGAAGGTTAAACGAGAACTTAGACTCAGAGATATTGCTTGGGTTGAATTCAAAAATCTAGATTCGACTGCAGCTTTTGAGTTGTACAAAACTCAACAAGACCGAGCCCTGAAAATTGAAAAGGAAGAACGCTTCAGATATGAATACAGAATCGTGGCAAACGCAAGTCGCAATCCAAAACCCTTCTTTGCCCATGTCCAACGGAATTCCCGCTTGAACAACCGAATTGCAACGTTGGTAGACTCAACAGGCGTATCGATTAAGGACCCTTATCAGCAGAGTCAGTTATTTGCCAAGGCTTTTTCAACAATTTTCAAACAAGATGATGGTCGTGAACCCCCTCCATTTGATAGATCGGTACCTCCAATGCCTAGATTGGTCATCACTCGGGACGAAGTCGAGCGCGTTATTCAAGGCCTCGATGTCAACTAGGGTCACGGCCCTGATGGCATACACCCACAGGTTATCAAAGCGTTGTCTCCGGTCATCTGCGAACCTTTAACACTTGTATTCAACATGTCATTGGCGACGGGTGTTATACTTGCGGACTGGAGAACAGCGATAATCTGCCCAATTTTCAAGAAAGGGAGCCGCAAAGACCCGCTTAACTACCGACCGGTTTCCCTTACTTCAATAATCAGCAAGATGTTCGAAACCATCCTTAAGAAAAGTATGTTGCTCCACCTCCAAAACACAGCCTCTATCTCTGATTCCCAACACAGCTTCGTGCCGAAGAGATCATGCTTGACCAACTTACTGGTAATGGAAGAATTGGTGACGCGTATTCTGGATGATGGTGATGTTGTTGACATCGTTCTATTGGACTTTGCCAAAGCTTTTGACTCGGTTAACCACCGCCTATTACTTGTCAAGCTTCAAGCATATAGTTTCCATCCGGATATTGTACGATGGGTTGGTGCCTTCCTCTCAGATCGCTTCTTCCAAGTCCAAGTTAATGGTTCGCTGTCCGACGTCTCCAGTGCGAGCAGTGGCGTGCCTCAAGGTTCAGTGCTTGGGCCCTTATTTTTTTTACTCTTCATAAATGACTTGCCCGACGACCTCACGCAACACACCCTTCTGTTTGCCGATGATGTCAAACTGGTCGCTCCTCGTGGTGATATAGATGATCTTCGTCGATGCCTCCACCAAGTTTGGAGATGGTCTAACGAATGGGACCTGTGTCTGAACGTGTCAAAGTGCTGTCATCTGCCTGTTGGCTCTTCTCCTGCAACTCAACTTGATTTCGAGCAGGGTCGTCTGCTGCTGGAGAGGACCGACCAGGTAAAGGACCTGGGTATCTTGGTGAATTCTTCCTTTTCGCCTTCGGCCCAGTGCGTTCATGCTACCAACAAAGCACGCGGAGTTCTGTTTTTGATTCGACGGTCATACGGAATGCTCACAGTAGCCATAGTCCTACCGCTCTATGTCACGCTGGTGAGACCTATATTGGAGTACGGGGTTGAAGCCTCATCTCCTTATCTCCTCAAAGACATACATCATCTCGAAAGAGTCCAGAAGCTGGCTACCCGCATGGTTCTTGGTCTCAAGCATTTGTCTTATGAAGAAAGGCTGAAGACGCTCGACATTATTCTCTAGAAAAACGACGACGCCGTGGTGATCTCATTCTTGTTCACAACATCATAAGCGGAAAGTGTAACCTCTCGAAAGAGCTGTTCTTCACTCCTGCTCCAGAGCGTAGACTACGGGGTCACTCCGAAAAGCTCTATCTGCGACGATTTCATCTCAATCGAAGGAGAGGGGCTTTCCCCGTCCGAGTTACGGATCCGTGGAATAACCTGCCGGACGAGATAGTGAAGATGCCGACGACCGCTCGTTTCAAAGTCTCTCTTGGCCAGAAATGGCCTGAACTCTTTGCATGAACACCCCTGTAAATAACTCCACGTCCCCCTACATGGCCTTGCTTTTTGCTTTTTGAGCCAAAAAATTAACTTAACTATTCTTCTGTCGCTCTAAATTATAGTAGGCTTTAGGTATTCTTTCCCTAAATTTATTCTACTACAGAAATAGCAAAAAGGAGCAATGTATTTTAGTCTCTAGTACTGATAAAAAATTTTCTAAAAAATTTAATGTAGTATCCTGTATGTAGGGAAGTCAATATGGTCATACGCATCCGAGGAGTGCAGTTTATTTCAAACTCATGTAATGTTTGCATTGATCGAGTAAATGGAGCTGCTTGAAGCGGCCGTAATGCACTAATACCTGCACATCGTTATTACTTATTAGTTTTTTATACATCTAACTTCGAACTGTGCAGACAATACTGGGCAGATTTGGTGCCTCACCTTAAGTACCTAATTCAACTCAACCTCAATTATATATATATATATTATATATATATATATATATATATATATAATATATATATATATATATATATATATATATATATATACATATATATATATATATCATAGTAGGGAATATATTCCAAAACTTACAGGGAAAAATTCAATTTAACAATTATAAATCAAATTTCACAATATATATTATATGTATATAATTAGAGAAAAACCACGAATTTTTTATATATTTCTTTGATAATTAGTATAAGTTAAGATAAATACATTTATTCTACTATTATTATTGTTTATTTTTTATTATTTATTATCTTAGACCTGATGAGTGACTATATTTTTAAATAGAATTAATTTTAGTACGATTTAATTTTGAATCGAATTGATATTATTATTATTATTATGTATTTGAAAATAAAGCCATAAAACGTGCGTAGTCTTTTTACTACTGTTTACTACTTATTGTACTTTATTAATTTAAAATAAGTTTTTTTTATAGTATATGTTTTCGATATGGTGTGAATAACATCTTTCTTTATTGAATTGTTTAATAGTGGTTTTTCTCTAAATTATGTATATATACACGCATTATATATATATATATATACGGGTACAGGACATCACCAACGGTTCAAACAACATGAAATACGTAAACAAACGCGTTAAATACAAAGACGAGAAAAATGGAGAACAGAACAAGTAAACACCGAGAAAGGACCTTCATCAGTTGTCGGCTGCCTATCTACTCGTCATTTCCAGAATTGTCTGAGTTTACTTATCCAGTTCCTCAATTTTATCTCGTTTATGTATTAAACCCGTTTCTTTACGTATTCCATGTTGCTTGTACCATATATGTCATAGTTAGTTTACTATTTATTATTTAATTGAACTCCATGCATCCATTTCCAAGTAAGTTATATATGTATATATAACATTACGTCAATTCAAAAAATAATAATCATCAGATGAAACACATTTTCAAAACACTACCATATCCCATGTATACAGTAGAGAAATGCTGGAATCCAGCTGAAGCTGACCGTGAAATGGGTCAGATTCACGGTTATTTTCTCAACACTTTATCTGGTGTCATATTCCCTATCTCATGGTCGCACTGAATCATAAAGTCTCATAGGATCTTTGCATTATCATTTTCGAGGATGCCTTCGGGTTTATGTTCCTACCACCTTTTGGCTGTGTCAAGTCCATACATGTAGCGAAGTGTCCAAAAGACATTCCTTGCTATATTGCCACGTTGTCTACTGGGCTAGTGGCGTACATTGACTGGTAATATGCCATACTGTTTCACTATTTTGTCCACAAGTTCTGCACTTATCACTTTCTGTTGTTTTTTCTGTATTTAATTTAATTGGTTCTTAATGCTTGCTCTTAGGCAGCACAGATTAGATCCTCCGTTTCCGGTTTTAAATCACTTTTAGTCATTCATAACCATCTTTGTTCTCCATCTGCCTTGTCTTCAGCATTCCAATGAAATTGTTCATGAATTCTTTTGTTTATCCACCTATTTTCAGTTTCATTCGTGTTCAATTGCTTGTACAGTGCTTTATCTTTGCAACCTTCCGTCCTACACAAGCCTGACCTTCTCACTTCCAACAATAGTGGTTCTGTGGCATCTTTTTGCATACCATGCTACGTTGTTTTCTTCTGCTCTAATACTGAGTACGCGTTCAATCAGCCCCCCCCCTCTGCCTCTTTTTCTTGGTATATTCAGTCTGTTTTGTCACTTTTGGGGTTGAGAATCCCATATCTAGTCAGCAACTTTCTTGTCTTTCTGCCTAAGCTGTTTAGCTCGTCTACCGTCCATGTGTTTATCCCTGGTCTATATCTAATTATTGAAATCGCCCAGCTGTTGATAGCTTCAATCTTATTCCATCCGTTTAATTTCGACTTAAGTATCAGTCTCAGTCTGTGCAAGTACTCCACCTAAAAATTTCTGTCATTTCTTTCTCCATCAATTTATTCATCTTCTGTATCTCCAAGTACTTATAGCCCGTCTTTTCTATCTGCTCCATAACCTCCGCCGACGGTATCGCCATCCCATCTATAAATTTGATTTTGCCTCTCTTCAAGACTAACTCACCACACGTTTTAAGTCCGAACTCCATTCTAATATCAGCACTGAAAGTATACACCGTATCAACGAGGGAACTGACTTGGGCTTCATCTTTACCATAAAGTTTGAGGTTATTCGTGAATATTAAGTGGTTGACTTTTTTGTTGACGGCTTTTGAATACATATCCAGACATTGCTTTCCTCAGAATCAGTGTTAGTGTTATCATGCAGAGTACAAAGACCAGTGGGGACAGGCAGACCCTTTAGAAAGATGCTTCTCCTGATTTCTATTGTCCCTTAGGTTCTTCCAGATGCTGTCAAGTCCGTCCTCCAATTCGCCATACTTTTTCGAAGCAATCGATCAACATGCTGCTTTTTCTAATGCAATATTATATAATTCCTTGTTATTGGTAAATATATCTTCGTTAGATGAGCGGTAATTTATTCTTTGTACGATATTATTAACTAAACAATTAATAATTGACTTAGGATGATTACTTTTTATATTAATATACGTGATTTTGGAATTAGGCTTATGGTATGACGCATATTTTCCAGAAATAAGGTTAAAATTCAAGTCTAGAAATTAACTGAGTTATGCTCTATATAGAAATAGAAATATTAAATCCAAGTCGGTTAACGAACTGGTGGATTCTTTTCTTGTATAATTTTAGTTTTCTGTTTGAATGGATTTTGATGATGAATAGTGCATCATCCCTTTATAGACTACCCCTTGTTTCAGAAAATTCACTATTGAACTTATATAGAATGTATAAACCGACTAAATCCATGGCCACACCAAAGCAGTCAGGTGTATCCTTGCGGGCTTACAATTTATTATGGAAATTAATTATTGATATTTTGGCTGTTAGTATGATTTGAATTTCTTTCCTAGACAATTTAGTATTATTTTAGTAAATATAAGGGCACTGTTTATGACTGTTGCGTCAACTGATGTGTAATAGTCGTTAATATCTACCTGTAAGAATTTGCATTTATTTATATTTTTTATTTTGATGAACCAATCTATTGCCTCATGTGTTTGAGTTTACTTTTGTTCTTGAGTTCTGTATATTTATTCATAATACATTTACTTAGTTTACCTATGTCCGATCTTGCACGGCAGATTAATCTAACTTCAGTGTTTGTTTCAAAATTATCACTGTAGCCCTTTAAAGAAATTCTAGGCCTTAAAGGAAAAAAGGTTCGGTTGTATCTTCAATAGCGTATTCAGTCATATTTTTTTAGCTTCAAGATTAATTTTTCTTAAAGTATTTCTGGAAACTATCGTGTACTTTTTGGTAATTTCCTTCCTAAGTAGATCATGATATACATCAATGTTCAAATCATATATATTTCCTATTTTGTCAGATTAAACCAATATACCTCGTTTAGAGTTTAAATCCAAAATTATTGAACTTAATTTCCGCTAGTGTTGATCTCTGAGTTGGTTCTTCACGAATTTGATATTTCTTAGTGGTTTCCATAATTCGTCTTCAAAAGTAGATAATTTTTATGCTAAACGTAAGCTTATTCTTCCTCATAGAAAAATGTACCACTTATTCTCGACTCACAATGTTCTAATAAAAGCAATCAAGGGAAGATTACTGCCCTTAACCCACCTGCAAATTCTTGTGGCAAACCGAGTAAGTTTTGCGATTGTAGGCTTAACGGACAATGTTAATGTAATAATCATTGCAAACGGAAGAATTTAGTATACTAAGCTATAGTTGAAGCTGAATGTAAGTACGTTTTCTATCTTGGTTCTACGGAGTCATATACGAAAATCCGTATATGGGAGATTATATGTTCTGCAAATTCTTGTCATTCTCCAGATAAAAATTATTCTTTTTCTAATAATAAATTATTAAACGAGAGAGTTGAGAAATTCTCCCCATGCCTACACACTCCTAAATATATATTTTATAAACATCATTAATCATTCTGTAATTATTAATATCACTTATTGTTAGGTTCCTGATTAACCATTAATACTTTACTAAATTTGAAACTGAATTAATTAAATCCTTATTAGAGCCAGAATTATATCTATAATTTTATGCATTATGTAATTACATAATATCATGCCTAAATATACTTATTAATAACATATATTTCTAACATATGCACAATTGGTTACATATATATCGTTTTATTCCAATAATCATTCAATCCTATTTCTTTCGTAATATATGAAAGTAACATTCCCATACCTATATATTTATTCTTTTTTGCTCTCGGCACAAGGCCCGAAATTTTGGGGAAGGGGAAAAGTCGATTAGATCGACCTCAGTACGCAACTGGTACTTAATTCATCGACCCCGAAAGGATGAAAGGCAAAGTCGACCTCGGCGGAATTTGAACTTAGAACGTAGCGACAGACGAAATATCGCTAAGCATTTCGCCCGGCGTGCTAACGTTTCTGCCAGCTCGCCGCCTTTACCTATACATTTATTGTATATCTATTATTTATTTCTTATTTTTCCATAGTAAAGTAAATTATAATATAATTCATATTCGTTTAGTTATCTTTAAATATCAATACTCTTCGTAAAGAATCGACCATAATACATAAATATAGACACGCTGGTTTTCTTCATATTACGTAATATGTTATTCCTTCTTTTTATGAAATAATCTCCAATTTACATATTTATATAGTTAATAATTAATAATTACAAATATATTATACTACTTTATAACATATACCCAAATACATGCTCCCCCATATTCTACTACCTTTAGTTCATTATTTTATAGTTTATGTTGTTCCTCTTCTCACCCTCGTTCAGCTTTCCTTTTTCTGACATCTTAACCATATAATCCTAAGTATTAAACTCCCCCTACCATAACCTTAAAAACTTAACTTTGCTGATAACAAATATTTAATAAAAATATATATGTTTGACAAAGAGTTTATATATATATATAAGAATAGCTATGTAGTATGTGTTGATATACGCTTGTATGTGCGAGTATATATGTATATATTTGTACATGTGTATGCATATGTACATATATATGTTTATATAGGTATTTATATATGTGTATGCGCACGTAAGTAAATATATGTATGCATGTGCCAATGTGTAAACACATTAATTTGAATATATACTTTTCATATATTCATATCTGACTCACGGTTGATAAATAAGGCTTAAACGATATATAACTTAATGGTCAATTTTTTTAGACCTTTATCTATACTTGATTAAAAATATCACACATAATAATATGAACGCTACTCACCTACAATTTTCCTGAATTGTATCTTTTACCAAAGCAACGAAAATAATTCATCTTTAGCCGTTGATTAATCATTTTTACGATCTATCTTTTCTTTTCTTTTATTTTATTGTATAATTCCTCTCTTGCATATTTAAATATTCTTTTCTTTTATCTCAATTTTATACTATATATATTTTACATATAAGGCGGCGAGCTGGCAGAAACGTTAGCGGTGCCGGGCGAAATGCGTAGCCGTATTTCGTCTGTCGCTACGTTCTGAGTTAAAAATCCGCCGAGGTCGACTTTGCCTTCATCCTTTCGGGGTCGATAAATAAAGTACCAGTTACGCACTGGGGTCGATGTAATCTACTTAATCCCTTTTTCTGTCCTTGTTTGTCCCCTCTATGTTTAGCCCCTTGTGGGCAATAAAGAAATATATATGTTTTACATACATTTATATTTTCCATTAATTTATTTTTATTATTCATTTTAAAATCTTTCTTTACCATTATGTTTATATCATTTTTATTTACTTTGTTTACTGTATTGCATCTTGACTAATATCTATAACTCACTAGCTAGACATATTGACATTATATATTGGATCTAACTTTTTAAATTTGTTACTATTTTGTATGCATCCTTTCAAGAAATATGTTAACCTTTGTTCTATAAGCTCATAAAACCCCGAAGAGATTCTGTCCCATATACCAGAAAAGGATACCAATTCTTAGCATATAACCAAATGCTTAGAATTAAGTCTCACATACGGATATGAACCGAAACATATATGTAGGTTTTTCGCATCTGCCCTTTCTCTTTGAGCTTTACAACTTATAATTTATTTGTATTGTTATTATATAAAAATATTCAACATCTTTATTTCATACAAATAAATTATTCATACTCCCATTTTTGTCCGTTTTCTTTTTTTCAACACACACACACACACACACAAACAAACATATATATATATGTATATATGTATATATAATATATATATATGTGTGTATATATATATATATATACGTACGTATGTATGTATGTATGTATGAATATATATACATATATATAATTATATATATATATATATACACAAATTGAGATAGGAGTTGTAAGTGCAACCCTCCATGGGATAACATATATCCAATATACTGCTAGTGAAGCACCCAACAAAGTTAATACATAAATGTTAAGAACTGCGATGCAATTAATTCATTTACTGTATTATATGGGCAAAGGTAAAATGTTTTACCACAAATTAATAATACAAAAAAAGAAAATGGAGAAACACATCTTAATCAATAATCAACTACCAGATAATACCCAATCACATAATTTATTAAACCACTACATATGAACATTAAGGTCAAACATAATAATATAGAACAAAACAATGTACATGAAAGAGTAATAGGATACAATAAGTACAGTATGTATAAGTGAATATAAATAAATACAAATATAAATATAAACTACATCTTACAGCTGTTTCGGCCATGCAGATATGGGTGTCTCATTATGCTCATATTAGCCATGTGTGATAGGTCAATATGTAGTAATAAATGAGACACTTACAAAAATATCCCAAGGCCTCTTCAGAGATTATGAAATACAAACTAAATTAAATATGAATATCACGCGGTTAGCAACATAATAGCAAAAACAACAATAACAATAATACTACAGTACCATGGAAAGCATTAAAGATCGGCATATACATATAAAATGAAAAGTGAAAAACATTGGTTTACATGATATTAAGTTCCACAAGTGTACAAACGTACATGCGAGTGCAGGCCATGTATATATATATATATATATATATATATATATATATATATATTATATATATATATATATATATATATATAAATACACGCGTACGTATATACATACACCATTATATTATATACTTTGCAAATATATCAAAGTTTTATTGAATTTAGGAATGTGAAACAAGACTTTCAAGGATAAGGTGATGTGAAAGTATTTTTCGATTGCAATACAAATAAATTATCAACCCTTGTATTCAATTAGAATTTGTCTTATATCAGAAAAAAGAGAAAGAGAAGAACACACAAAATTTTATTTCTGCCATGATATTAGTTTATTCAATTTTCTGTACAATGTCACTTTCAAAATTTAAACAAATTTATGTCTTACGAAAGGAACTAAAAATTTACATGAAGAAAAGGAAGTCTTTAATAACATTTTATGTAATTAATACATTAATAAGGCTTTCAAAGACGGCGTCAACGGTACACAACGTTAATAACAGCACTATTTATTACATGATAAAATTACTAATCTATATAATGAAGGTAACTATATACGTGATTGAATTACCGAGACAGGATCGAGCTATTTGTTGCATTACATTCTTGGACAATTACAGAATCAGAATGAACTAATATGTAGTTTGGATTTATCTCAGCACATTAAGTATTCGAAATTCCACCACGGGTGGCGAACACAACACGTATTTTTCCACCAAGGGATTAGTGTTCCTGCACAACATCCATCATACCGAGCGTTGTATGGTGTAATACCATTACAACAGGCATTTAAACTATTCGTTTTCGGGTGAACTGCATTGTTACAACAGTAATGCGTATATGGATTATAGTGTTCATTATAACACCTGTACCATGGATAGTAAGACTGTACTGCTGTAATAGAAGAAAATAATCGAAATGAGTACAGGTATGTCTATTATACACAAATACGAACACATTCAGAAAATAAAAGCCATTCAATTAGAAATTATTTATCACATTAAAAACCTATATAATATATATTTAAATCATACGAAAAATTCTCTTAGAAAAGTTAATTCACACACAACTGAACGTCCAAAAATGTATGCAGGTTAAATGTAAGCATTGTTTGCAATCTTCAGCAATTCATTCGAACATGTTATTAGGTAAACCTTATAACACATATGTTGAAAAATTGGGAAACAAGAAAAAGTCGCTTGACCAAATATCCATACGTAAGATCTCTATTAATTCCCATCCTTTTATAAAAAAATTAAATTTGAAATCTACTTTCATATATTGTGCGTATAGAAAGTAAATTTGTTTTCTCTCAAACCTGTATCTACATATGTATATACATCCATCAAGCCTTATGTACACACATTCATACATATGTATGTACGAGCAAAACGCCCCACGTCCAATGGACGGTGCTGAGTTGTCAAACATTTAAACCAAATTTTCTCAAAACAACTTGTCTGACCGTCCCATTTTGTGGCATTATTTCAAGCCAGCCGGTCTTTTTTTTGCGCAAACTGCACGTGGATTTTTCTCGCGTACGCGTAGTATCGATCGCAACAGCTGATGTACTTGCGCGTACAAATGCACGTTCTCATGGCTTTATCGATCGCATTCTCACCTGGAATTGATTTTTGTAAAATTTTCAAGACTTATACATGCCCTAATACCCTCGGTATCTACATATCAAATTTGAGCGGAATCGGATGGAGGACGCCCGAGATCCTAGAAGACACACAGACAGACAGACAGAACGGATTTTATATAATAGATATGCATATATATATATATATATACATATACATATATATGTATTATATATATTTATGTATATATATATATATATATATATATATATATATATATATATACAGACACACACACACACACATATATATATATTTGTCTGTGTGTATTTGTGTGCACGTGTATGTGTGCGTGCGTGTGCGTGTGTATGTGTGTATGTATGCGTGTATGAATATAAGCGTATTCAGTCGAATTTAATAGTTTGCATGAACGGAAAAGAAAACATAATCTCTGGGAGAAGGGATTAATTAGATTACATTGACCCTAGTGCGTAACTGGTACTTGATTTATCGACTCCGAAAGGATGAAACGCTAAGTCGACTCCGGCTAGTCTTCTGAAATAATATAGATGTGGATATAGATGTGACAAAAATGTATACACCAAATATGTCACCAGCCGTATTTATAAAAAAACTATTTAACTGTAGCAGGGACACAACCATTGTCAAAACTTGTTCGGCTTTTCAACTTTATCATAAAAGTTAAAATGTGTCATAGAGTTGACATAATTCGAACTCAAATATTTTGATATTTCAATGTATGACACAAAAAAAAAAAAATGACTAAACTGTATTCTCTTTATCCTAACTAAATAACTCACGTATTG
The DNA here is from genome assembly GCF_006345805.1 of Octopus sinensis. Classification (NCBI taxonomy): domain Eukaryota; kingdom Metazoa; phylum Mollusca; class Cephalopoda; order Octopoda; family Octopodidae; genus Octopus; species Octopus sinensis. The sequence continues at coordinate 74,379,471 of NC_043004.1, read as the reverse complement.
ATTGGGTAGAGGATTATCCATAGATTTGTAATAGAAATAAGCTGAATGCCTTACAAAATAGCTGAATTTGTGAAATATATATTTTGCTTAATGAAGGCGAAAATAAGGATTAAAAATGTTGACAAAAAAACTTAATGACTTTCTACAAGAGAATCAGGTAAGCTCCCTTATTCGAAATTACCTGCGAATATAAGTTGTTTTATAGGGAGCCGTAACATATATACGGAAGCTGTTGGAAATATTAGTAACTCAGAAGTGTAGAGAGAGGAAGTGTAGACAAAAGCACGCATAGAAAGAGACACGCGCATGTATATATAATGCATAAATACATGTAAATACATATACATATATGCAATTCCACGTTCATTCAAGACCGAAATGTGACTTTACCCTTTCTCTCTCTCTCTCTCTCTCTCTCTCTCTCTCCTCTCTCTCTCTCTCTCTCTCTGTATATATATATATATATATATATATATACGTATAGGATATTCGTACGTTTCTATAATTGGAAAAATACAGTTTTCAACGGAGAATGGTCATTTAGAACAAATTTGCGACGAGGGTGGGCTGAAAAGTTCATAGGCAAACGATGAAGGAGTGATACTAGAGCAGTGAAGTGTTGCCTGCATTAATTTTAACCCCACTTATTAATAATTGCATTGTTTCATTCCAAGTAATTCAAAGAAGATTTCAAAAGTAACTAGTAGCGACAAGAGACAAGGCGTCAACATCACTGCAGTACTAGTTCCCAGTAGTGGAGGCGCAATGGCCCAGTGGTTAGGGCAGCGGACTCGCGGTCGTAGGATCGCGGTTTCGATTCCCAGACCGGGCGTTGTGAGTGTTTATTGAGCGAAAACACCTAAAAGCTCCACGAGGCTCCGGCAGGGGATGGTGGTGATCCCTGCTGTACTCTTTCACCACAACTTTCTCTCACTCTTACTTCCTGTTTCTGTTGTACCTGTATTTCAAAGGGCCGGCCTTGTCACTCTCTGTGTCACGCTGAATATCCCCGAGAACTACGTTAAGGGTACACGTGTCTGTAGTGTGCTCAGCCACTTACACGTTAATTTCACGAGCAGGCTGTTCCGTTGATTCGGATCAACCGAAGCCCTCGTCGTCGTAACCGACGGAGTGCTTCCACTCCACACTAGTTCCCATAGGGAACAGTTGATAGTCAAACAGGGCCAAATCAGGGGAATTTGGAAGATGATCAAACAGTTCACAGCCGCAATACTTCTGTGCTGGATGAAACAACATCTCTTTCGTCAGTTTCCCTGGACGTTTGTTCCTGGTAGCTTTTCGTAACTGCAACAGCAATTTCGTGTAATACTCTGCATTGATAATGGGATCCTTTCGAAGATTATCAATAAACGAAATACCTTTTTTATCTACCCCTACAAAAACATGAGGCCATTATTTTCTCTGCTGATGAAACAACCTTGGCCTTCTTTGGAGCAGGTGAGGGTAGGTGTTTCCACTTCACGGATTGTCTCTTTGTTTCTAGCTCAAAGTGATGAAGCCAATTCTCAACATATGTTAGGAAACGTTTAAGGAAACCAGCTGGATCTGTCTAAATGTCAGATATTCTCGTGATGTGATAAGTTGCGTTCGCTTTAGATGAGTTGTCAGAAGACTGGCAACAAACGAGCAAGCCAAGTCCATTGTGTAGAATGTTCTCAACTCGCACGGGATACGCTAATCGCATTGGTTGTTTGACTTATAGTCAATTGCCTGTCGTCCTTCACCATGTGGTGAGCACGATCAATGTTTTCTTGGTTTTGGTAGTTGCAGATTGTCCATACCTTGGGTTATATTCAAGAATCTCTCTTCCCCTCATAAATTCAGCTGCCCTATATTCAGCATTAATGTTTTGGGGGGCTAAGCTGTTTTTCTGCAGGTGCTTCATAACATTATAATGCAAAACCTTATCCATTTTCAAGGAAAGTCGCTTAAAAGTTACTTCTGATGTTTTCTTTAAATTATCAAACGTCAGGTTAACTCGAAGGAAAAATGCAGTTTACTAATAAGTAGATTTGAAATGAATGCATCCAAAATTCCGCATCTCTAGTATCAAGCCTCCAAGCGTCAACTTTGCTAATTTTCAGAGCAGAGAAACTTTCAAGGCTGAATCAAATTAACTAAATATCTCATGTAATCGTATTCACTGACTCTACCAAGCCTCTGAGCGTTAATTTATTACACAGTCAGATGTGTCGGTGCCAGGTGAAACTCGACGAAATCTATCTCAGTTCTTGATCTGAAATTAATTTTATCTATTATAAATATAAAAAGACAAAGTTGATTTCGGCGAGAATTGATCACAAATTAATAGACTGACTGTTGGTAATCATATTGTGAGACTTTTACTGACTCAACCAAAATGATAATTTCATACAATACGCACAAGATTTCGTACGTGAAGGAAAGGGATAAGTCTTGATTTTATATCATCGACCCCATTTTCACTCATCAGTTGGCCCTTATCAAACGAGGAACATAAAAAAAGCCTTTAACTAAATACCACAGTATTATGAACATTTTCTCAATCCACCAAGTCCTGACTACAACACAATAGCACTAAATTAATGTGAAAAAGAAGTTGTAAATGGAATGCAAATAATTGTATGGTGTTTATTACCTGTTACAAACAGCAAGAAAGTGAAAATGATTAATGTTCTTTGCATCATGGTCGTCTTTTGGTCAATTGCCAGATCAAAAACTGATCCGGGAAGGCTTTAGCGTCGGTATTTATACATTTGGTGAACAATTGAAACGAATTGCAAAACGAGTGTGATGGGAATATCTCAAGAAAATAATTAAGAAAACAAAAGATGCAAATTAAGACTGACAAAGATCATCCGAAATACGAATGTCTGAAAGTTATTTTTAATCATATGCTTTTGTTTGTGGAAGCATTAATTGTTTACATTAAAGCAAACTGGATTAGTGGCGTTTGAAATCACCACGTTTTGTAACACCTGATAGAAATACTATTGTATCTTGGGTAATTTTTCTACACAGAGGAGTCAATAGAAGAAATCCTCCCTTTAAAATGAAAAATATCTTAAGTTTGTAAATTTTTAAACGTTTACTATATACTAGAACAAATATTTCAGTACGATACTACATGCATTTGTGCACAATAGCGTCGTTAGAAAACTATCAAATATATTACAATAGGATGTACTAGCATCTGTTAAGAGTCCCCGTTCTATAAACAAATATTGAAAATAATAAAATAAAAGACCGCTTAGACGAAGGGTTTCAACCGGGGTACATGTTAGATTTTTAGGGACCCACGGGTGCAATATAGTAAATTGGGGAGCCAGTGTACTTTAGACCAGTAGTTTCCAGAGTGGATTTCTAGTCTTCTAACATTCCAATGGTGCTCTTCCAGGTTTAGAAACCTGTTTAAAAAACGTCCTGAAAAATGTTGTTAGAAATCCTGTCTTTCCTAATTTATTTATTACTTTCTTTTCAAAACAAAGACAAAGAATAGATAATTTAAAGTCCCCCAAACATTTATCTATGAAGCTGAGCAGAAAATTCCCCAGGGAATTCCCGAGAAAAGTGAAAGAAATAATAGTGAGCATAAAGAAAGTCAACAACAATGATGCTGTAAACAGCAGTAACAACAAAATTTAAAAGAATATATATACGCATACACTCACACACTGAACGTTTACTATCTACTGGAATATTCAATCTGATACGGCGTGCATTAGTGCACAATAACGTCGTTAGAAAACAACCGATTAATGTTCCAACAGGATGTTCTAACTCACTTCTAGCATCTGTTACAAGGCCCTGTCTTATAAACAAAGATTGAAAATAACACGATGAACGTTACTTAAAATCTATCACAGTATATATACATCTATGTCCGTGTACAAAAAGTATATATATACACATATATATATATGTTCTGTATACATGTATATATATATATATATATATATATATATATATATATATATATATATATATATATTCCCATACGTCGTCGTAAATATTCAATTACACACACACAACACAAACCTACACACACATATAAACACACGAACGTTTGGCATTGATTACAAAGAACAGAGTTCACTGCCCTCTAAACTAGTCGCAGTCTTCAAATCACCAGAGAATATTTTGAAATTCGGGTAAAATACTTAGCAGCGTTTCGTCCGTCTTTACGATTTAAGTTCGAGTTCCTCCAAGGTCGATTTTTCCTTTCGTCCCTTCGGTGTCGATAAAATAAGCACGAATCGAACACTGAGGTCGATGTAATCGAACTTATCCCTGCCACCCCTGCATAATTGCTGGCCTTGTGCTAAAGTTCGAAATCAATATAGGCTTGAAATTATAGACTCATAAATTGATTAAAGTAACACTACCATTAAAGGCGGTGAGCTGGCAGAAACGTTAGCATGCCGGGCGAAATGTGTAGCCGTATTTCGTCTGGCGTTACGTTCTGAGTTCAAATTCCGCCGGGGTCGACTTTGCCTTTCATCCTTTCGGAGTCGATTAAATAAGTACCAATTACGCACTGGGTCGATATAATCGACTTAATCCGTCTGTCTGTCCTTGTTTGTCTCCTCTGTGTTGAGCCCCTTGTGGGTAGTAAAGAAATAGGTAATTCGTCTGTCTTTACGTTCTGAGCCCAAATTCCGACGAGATCGACTTTGCCCCTTATCCATTTGGGGTCAATAAGTTAAGAACCACTGGGGTCGATTTAATAGATTGGCACCCTTCCCAAAAATTCCGGGTCTTATGCCCTGAGTAGAAAACAAAATAACAATGCCATTATAAATATAAAACAATATGCCATAATTTTTTAATTGTTGGAATTTCTTAAGAAGTATATAATATTACTTGTGTTGTAGAGTTCTAATCACAATACGCCATTTAATCAGCTCGAATTATTTTTTTTAGTTTTCGACATTTTTCAAATCTAACTTTTAGAGACTATTATTATGGATTTTTAAAGACATTTAATTAAATACTTTGTTGGATTTTCGGAATAGTTGTCTTACATAAACTGGAGTTAAATGTGCGTGGGAGGAGGGGGAGATATCTGAATTCTCTCATGTTTTGTAGTACAACGCATTTCAAAACATTCGCGGAGTGACTTTTTCCAAAAAAAATAAATAAAGTATTGTATTTCGTGTTTTCTAATGTCCACCAATCCTCTCACTGGATCTTCCGAATACCAATCACCACTGGAATTATTTTATTTATTTATTATTTTCCCTCATGTTACATTCCCACATTTTGAAACACTTGTAAAAAAATACCCATCATGCATAAATCGTAATTTTCCCGGTTTTGTTTTCGGGATTTTAATCGTGAAACGCAAAATAAAGAATGGGTTTCGAAGTTTTACTTCCCAAAAGTACGGATTGCATATGTTTCAAAATGTGGTATATACTACACAATGCAAAAATAACGGAGAAGGAAAAGATTTTTAGCATTTGCTGCTTTCCTGAAGGTACGCTTGAGACGTTTAAAATGATGGATTAATTTTTATGCCAAGCTTCCTCTTTTATTTTGAAATGTGTTATAGAAAACAATTTTCAAAAATTTGGCAAAAACAAAAGAAATTCTGTTATATGGAACAGCTATTCCAAGATTCCGTCGCATTATATGTTTTATTCAAGATTTCTGGTTAACGACCATCTCGACCAACAAATTGTTGCAGCTAAATGTGATGTATTTTACTTATGAGATAAATTTCATGAAATAGATTTTGCTTACTAAACTGCTTCAAGGAGAAAACTCTGATCTTAGATCCTCTAAAGGAGCAATTACTGCTTTTCTAGGGTACAGCTCTACAAAATGAATATTGTACGTCGGGCATAATTACAGTTTTCTAGTTTGGAATCAATGAGCAGGTTCCGAACGATGATTAACTTGTAATGTAAGCAGAACATTAAAAAAAACTTGCATGATGATAAATAAGCTCGATTTGGGTGACACTTCTTTTTGAAGTGACCAGCTCAAGTTAAATATAACGCTTTGGGTGACACTTCCTTTTGAAGTTAATTTTGGTGATGTACTGATGTAGTCATCTGTTTGCAGGAGAATCGCATTGAACTGCTGAGTGATGAAATATTTCAGACAAGATTTAATGGTGGGAAACATAATGTATGGAGGAAGCGAAGGTGTACTTTACTGCTTTTCCTTCACCTTACCTTGTGTCACTAAATTACTGTAAAATGCCCATAAACGCCTCTAAATTGTAGAAAGAGGTGATCTTTGATTCTCATTGACAACGTTGAAGCCGTATATTGCAAAACTAGCAGAGCAGCACCAACCGCAAGGTCCGTTCCACATAAAGCAGCACTAAAGTATTATCTTCTTTTAATAAACACTTCCTTATAATATATGTGACTCCTTTTATTAGTGAGCATTCATTTTCCATAGAATTTACTTATTAAAGTTTGTGTGCAAGAAATTGGTGATACATCTACAATATACAAAATATTTTAATAAATGTTCTAATATATCCAGATAATATTTAGTTATAAAAATATAATACGATTTTATATACATCGAATGGCTATGTGCGACCCACACGAGTAAAATAAATTAGGAATTCAATGGATTCATAGGTAAAGAATGACTGACTGTGTGGTAAGTAGCTTGCTTATCAACCACATGGTTCCGGGTTCAGTACCACTGCGTGGCACCTTCGGCAAGTATTTCTACTATAGCCTCGCGCCAACCAAAGCCTTCTGAGTGAATGTGGTAGACGTAAACTGAAAGAAGCCCGTCGTATATATATATATATATATATATATATATATATATATATATTATATATATATATATATATATATATATATGTTTAAGTAGTTGAATGAATTATCCTAGTATGGATAATTCGGTTAACCGATACCCGGGTAGCAAATTTACGTCAGAAATCACAGTTGAAGCTACATGCCAAGGGCAGAAATCACGTGCTTTCGTGTGGAAATTTTTTTTTTTTTTACTATAAATAAATGAAAGAATGGAGTCGAACGACGATTTAACAAAATTCCTTTATTCTCGACATATGTTTCGAAGACTGCATATTCTCAATTCCGAAGGAATAAAGGGTGCATTATGCCGCCTTCTCATCAGGAAAAACAAGGAACTTATGTCAGCATCATGATGAACAAAAACTTTTAGATGAATGCCCACACGGAGTCCATAGTGATAATGAGTGTTTCTTTAAAATATTCCGTTATAAGCAGTGACGTCAAAATTGGTTGGATGGAGAAGATTCTAAAGAGTTCAAAAGTTCAAAAATGGTTGGAATGGGAAAGTTCTAAGAATAGGAGGGTGACAGAGTGCAAGTCGTATGAATGGTGGTGCGTTGTTGTTTGCTTTTGCTAATGAGATTGAGTGCCTATGTGTGTGTATGTATATAACTGCATTCGTGTCTATGTGTGTGTATGTGTGTTCGTGATTGTGTGTGTGGGGGGGGGATAAATGTCAAATACATCTAGTGGTGAAGTGACAGTTTTGTGCCTGTGTGCTTGATTGTGCTTATGATAGAGAGAGGGAGAGAGAGAGAGAGAGAGAGTGGGAGAGGTAGAGAGACAAAGGTTGAACATACCCCAGAAAATATTGTGCCGTCTGTAATTCCGAACTTTTCTATATACTATATTCTCTTTAGTAAACACAATGGTAGAAAAATCCTATAGGTGCATGCACTGGAGGAAGCACACCTTCCACTCATATGAATGAGGAATAATATAGTTAACCTCCTTGAATTTAATAATGTGGTTCCACTTCTACAACAACGCCATGGAAAAATATTTTTTATACTCAGTTACATGGAGAGCTACTGCCAAACTCGTTGGGGTATGTTCTACCTTTGTCTCTCTACCTCTCCCCCTCTCTCTCTCTCCCTCTCTCTATCATAAGCACAATCAAACACACAGACACAAAACTGTCACTTCACCACAAGATGTATTTGACATTTATCCCCCCCACACACACACAATCACGAACACACATAGACACGAATGCAGTTATATACATACACACACATAGGCACTCAATCTCATTAGCAACAGCAAACAACAACGCACCACCATTCATACGACTTGCACTCTGTCACCCTCCTATTCTCAGAACTTTCCCATTCCAACCATTTTTGAACTTTTGAACTCTTTAGAATCTTCTCCATCCAACCAATTTTGACGTCACTGCTTATAACGGAATATTTTAAAGAAACACTCATTATCACCATGGACTCCGTGTGGGCATTCATCTAAAAGTTTTTGTTCATCATGATGCTGACATAAGTTCCTTGTTTTTCCTGATGAGAAGGCGGCATAATGCACCCTTTATTCCTTCGGAATTGAGAATATGCAGTCTTCGAAACATATGTCGAGAATAAAGGAATTTTGTTAAATCGTCGTTCGACTCCATTCTTTCATTTATTTATATATATAAATATATATATGCATGTGTGCGTCTGAGTTTGTCTCCCTATCATCGCTTGACAATCGATGCTGGTGTGTTTACGCCGCCGTAACTTAGCGGTTCGGCAAAAGATACCGACAGAATAAGTTTTGGAGAAAAAGAAAATAGTGACAATGGGAATTAGTATTACAATATTAGTAATTGTTTGGCAAATAATGCATATATATATATTCTATTGTCGTTCTTTTAAGTGGAAATACCATTCCTTTTAAACATAGTTAATAAGATCTGACATGTCAATTGTAAACGCTATAATTATTTTTCTGAGAGAGAGAGAGAGAGAGAGAGATACAGAGAGATTTCGGGCAAAATTACTCTATATTACATGCCTCCTGCATGCGCATAACAGTCGTAATGATTTCAGCGTAGACAAGGATAAATGTTGGTACTGTTGATTAAATTATGTCATCATTTTCCTTTGATATGTCGATCACCCATTTGAAATTCAGTACCATGGAACAAAGCTGGAAATATCAGTCTGAGAGTTAATATGGAGAAGAGCGAAATAATGAAACTTTAAATTTGATGACCGTTGAACAACAACAATCATAAAAATCAATTATAAAATATCGAATTATAAGAGATATAAAAGAGAGATTCATATATCCGAATAGCATGATCTGTTACCAAAGCATTATTGAGACCGATGGTACCAATGGAACTGGCCAAGGGGCAACCGTATCCAAGAGAATCAACAATATCTGGTCATTTACCACCATCGGCTAAACACGCAAAGATGCAAATTTATAATAAAACGGTTCTCCCAACAGCTTTTTATGCCATTTAGACAAGGAAGAGCACCATAAAAACAAAACACTAAATGTATTCCATCAAAGATGCATGGGAAGGACCATTTATCTATTGAAGACAGGAAAAGTGTTACAGAAGGAAGATAAAACTAGCAAACCACCTATTCCGGGTACCAAAACAACACCATTCTAAATCAGCTTTCAAGGAGACATCAATGGATTGAAAAAGAAAATGAGGAACAACAAAAAAAAGCGGAGCCAATAGGAACTAGAAACAAAGAATTTCCCCTTCTATGTGTTTACGAGCCCAGGAGAAATTGATAATGATACTTTTTCGAAGCCGAAGAATAAAAAGGTATAGTGGACCTTGTAACAAAAACTGCAACTTTATGGCAATATTCTCACACTAAAGCGAAGAAATACTAATTTATGCATCATAACTTAGGAAAACAATTCAACATCAAAGTCCCATGTTACTTAACTGGTTTTGAATTGAAACTTAGCAATGTGCATATGGATTTGTGTGAAACGAATCAATACTGAAAATAAAGACATCATGAATATTTAACAGCGTTTTGTGTTAACATGTAAAAAACACACGCGCATACACACACACACACACACACATAACGCTTGTATGTGTATGTATGTATTTAGTTATGTATGTACGCATCTATGTTCGTATGTATATTCGTATGCACGTGTACGTGTATATATGAATGCATTTGTGCATGAATATATGTATACACAGATGTATGCTTGTGTATATACTTTAACATACATTTATGTCCTTTCCATATTTTATTCATCAATCTTTCTGTCCATGAATGTGTGTGTGTGTGTATGTATGTATGTATGTATGTATGCATGCACGTATGTACTGACATATAAGAGAACAAAGTGTACGTATGCCGCTATGTATATATATATATATATGAAATACAAAATGGGACAAGGACGCAAAACATCCGGACAACTAGATGATAAAAAAGGGACAACAAAACATTCATATAGACGATACAAAAAAACAAGGACAGGTCATTTGAAGCCTTTTATCTTCAGTCAAGAACCGGATCATCCTCGCAATTTCGGATATATACATTTACTCGTATGTATGTAAGTATGTGTATATATAATATATATATATATATATATATATATATATATATAATATATATATATATATATATATATATATATATATATATATATATTAATATATATATATATATATAGGCACATATATGTACCTATATATATTTTTATATATGTACATATATATATGTTTATATATACTTATATGCTTATATATATATATACATGTTTGTGTGTATGTATGCATATATATATATATATATATAATATATATATATATATATAATATATATATATATATGTGTGTGTGTGTGTTGTGTGTGTGTGTGTAGGAGGAAAATAAGGCTGTAAACACCCAATCTTTCACTGACTCCATGTTAAATACCGAATACTTATAGATTAAATCCTTACAAATCACATGGGTATATATTAAATTTATAAAAAGGAATAGAAAATAGAGATATACAATTGTTTCGATACTTACCCATAATAAAATTAAAATAATCTCTTCAGTGTAATTTTTGATATATAAGGATTCACAGAGCCAAGAAAAGACTGAATTTAAATATATTTATGTTATCTAATGTGAACGTCAATAAATAAAAACAAAAGCAAGCATAAAGAAGATAATAAATAAAATATGAAAATAAAAATATAACGGTCATAAAATATACTTGTATACTATTAAGTATTTTAATCTAAATATATCTTAACGCATTAGAATTTTAAAATACAAGGAACAATATTTTTAAAATATTTTTTTTTAATATTTAAAATACTATAGGGAAATGATAATTATCCCTTCCATTCTTTCATTTTATTAAAAAATACGGGTTATTATAATAATAATACTCTATTCATCTACGGGTAAACAGTAAAATAATATATAAGGATATATAGAGAGAAATAAGAAGAACACGAATGTATAAGCATATATATATTTATGTATTTGCAAAACAAATCAACATGGACTACAAAAGAATCCCTAGAAAACTAAGGGAAGAAGCCATATTATTTGAAGTCCCACACTTAAATACACACACACACAACACACACACACACACACACCACACACACACACACACAACACACACACACACACATACATACATACATACATACATACATACATACATACATGCAATAATAATTGGCCCTTTTCGTCTATGCAGACGGTCAATTTAGCTTAGAGGTCACTTAATCGAACATATCAGGGGCTCCCCTTCTTGCATCTTCTTTCACATTACTTGCATACCAAGAGGGTAACTCGGCGCTCGGCATTTCTGTTGTTTTTCTTTCGCCGCTGACGCTTCTCAACTTGGTTGTTTCTGTAGCTGCTCCGATACATGCGTATATTCTGATACATATATATGTACATATATACTTGGATATATATTCAGATCAATAATGCATCCATAAAATAAAAGTAAAATATAGAATAAATTTATAATTATAATTATAGCTAATATAGAATTATAATATATTGTGATGGAAATTAAATAACGGTTGTTATAAGATTAATTTACTCACAATATACTTTTAGAGTAATAAATCTTTAGCATCATATTACTTAATAAATTATTGATTATGAATAAATATTCTAAATAATTCACTAAATAATAGTAATCATACATATACATACAATTATACAAATGTATGTGTGTATATACATACACATATACACACATATATATACATACACACCTTATACATGCTTATACGTATATATTCAGGGGTTGGACAAAATAATGGAAACACCTAGCATCTTAGATTCATAATTCTGAAATATCTATAAAACCGTCAAAAACTTGTTTATTTTAATGATTATTTTATTTATTGTTAGCGTTGTTTAATATGCTTTGCTAAAATTGTAGTTTCTTTTCAGATATCATCAGGAAAAAGTAATTAAAGTTCATTAAAATGACAAATCTATCGAACTTTCAAAGAGATCAAATTGTTGATGCTCGTATAGCAGGCGCTAGCGTAACGAAAACAGCCGAAACGTTTTGTGTATCAAGAAGTACTGTCTCGAAAGTAATGACAGCCTTTGAGAAAGAGGGAAGAACCTCCTCGTCGAAACAAAACTCCGGAAGAAAATGCAAATTGTTTGAAAGGATCACAAAAGTACAGCTCCCCAAATTACTGCAGAGCTTAAGGACTACCTCGAGAACCCAGTTTCCACAAAAACTGTTCTCCGGGAGCTGCGCAACGCCGGGTTTCACGTGCGGGCTGCAATCAGAAAACCATTGTTTTCAAAAACAAACGTTGCAAAGCGTTTGGTCCCTAGAGCAGTGGAAGAATTACTTTCTCGGACGAGTCATCCTTTACCTTATGTCTGACCACCGGCTAAGTATACGTGTGGAGACAGCCAACAGAAGCATTTGACCCAGACTGCCTTCTTCCAAATAATTAATTCAATATAATTATATTTTCTAAACGCATATTTTGAAGGGTGCTAGGACAATTCGCTCCCAATTATTTCGTCTCTGCTTAATTTGTCCTCGGTCAATTCGTCATTGATGAATTCATCCCCAGGTCAATTCGTCCTAATATATACTTAAATGTGATTTTCGATGGTAAGTTAAGAACAATCACACTTTTTTAAGCACCGAGGTCCTGTCGAGAAACATAGATGTTTCTTCCTTTTTTAAGCACCGAGGCCGTTTCGAGAAACATGGATGTTTCTTCCTTATATCCCAATATTGACCACAATGAAGGGGCAGAAGCATGCATGGATGCCTTCGAAAGCGGTCAAACAAAATTATTCCCTCAAATTTTCTATGTAGATTATTGAGGCTTGTGTTAGAAAGTAACACAATGAAGTTTAGACAAAGCGTTTACCAACACACGAAGGGTTGCGCCAAGGGTACCCCATGGCATTTAATTTCGTTAATGTCTTCATGACGAAATTCGAGACACAGTTACTGAAGACATTCAAATACCTTCATGGTCATGAACCAATACTCTGGTTACGGTTCATTGACAACGTATGTTTTGTCTGGGAAGGATCACAGGATAGTTTAATGGACTTCTTGCATTTCTGTGACTGTTATGCTAGAAATTGTGGCTTTAAGTCCAACTTAAAATTTACATCTAGTTTTTCAAAAACTAGCGTTGAATTTTTGTACACAAAAGTCAAGTTTTCTGGAGGCTGAATGGTGACAGAGTTATTGTGCAAAAGTGTTGCATGAAAGTTACCAGCATGTGGCAAAAAAATCTCGTTTCAAGCAGATATTTCCTCAGCCGCCTATTGTAGCCTTTAGATGGCATAAGAATGTAAGAGAATTATTGACTTCTATTTCTGACTCCAAGAAAACAAACATTGGAGTATATACACGTTTTACTTTGAAAAACAGTCGCAAGAGAGGTAAGCCCTGTTCATTGTAGAACAAGATGAGTCAAATGAATTCCATCAGGAATCATAACAGAAATGTTATGATGTATACAGAAGTGCGTGTGTGTGTATAATGAAAAAAATTGTAATAAATTAACATACGAACGTATACTAGATACACAGATAAACAGGAAACAGAGGAGGTAACCGACTCCTCTTCAGTTATCGCCAGTGTGTCAAGCGCAATTTCGGCCATTATCGATAATATTGCTTCCAAGGGCTCGGAGTTACTTCATAATGTTAGCAGATGCAGTTTATCAAAAATTTGCATCACTTTCTCTCCTCTAATATTTTGGCTTTATGTAAGCTGAGTAAGTTTTCTCCTTACCACACTCGCACGCAAGCGCAAGCACAAACACATTTATGTATTTATACTAGATCATTTTTGTTCTCGAATGATTGCGACCACCCCAGTGTGATTAAAAGTGGACTGGACATTAATGTTAAACAGACAACTGTCGAGTGGTCAGAAGTTCGTGTTGGTAACCGTTCACTGAGAGCTTTCGGTATAGAGCTTTGAGTCTCGTGTAATAGTAGTGCGTTGTGTATATACTTTCTCCCCCTGCTTCGTTATATTGCATATGCAAAAGCAGTATATAAAAGTGTCGACGAGTTGTTTGAAGTTTGCGCTGGAGGTTTAAAATTTTTTTCTTTTTGGTACGAAACCAAAGAAAAAATCGTTTAACATTGATCCCTTATTGGCCTCCGTGATGTAGTTACAACAGCTACTACCGTCAAAGCAAAATGTGCATACAATTTTCGTCCAAGGACTGTTTTATAGATATACGTAATTATTACCGACTATTCAACGTCATTTATAATGTTGTCTATTTCATTTCTTTGAGTTGTTAGTGATTCCATTTAATAAATGTATCTGATTAAAAAAATTCCAATATTCTATTGTTTAAATAGAATATCTTTGGAGTAAGCCATAAGATATTTTTGAAAATTAAAACCTGTCCACGTACAATTTAACCTCATTTGAAACCGTATCATAAAATTGGCCACTTCAAGGACACTGCAAATAACACATGCATTAACAACCAGTAATGTATTGTTCGAAATTAAAACACCAGAGTTATCTACGAAGTATTGTAAGCAACATGCTAAATTTACATATCACAATTATTCTGTTGCATTTGGGTTTTTTTTGTTCAATTGTTAGAGCGGATAAGAACTAGTGCAGCTGGAAAATCTTGTTCTAAATCATAAATCAGAACTGTGCATAGTCCTTCAACATATAATTAGAAACATGATTAAAATACTAAACATTTAATTAACATTTAATTAACATTACTTATATGATTAACCTGATTGTAATAAATTTCCATAATCAATTTAACAGGATAAATGAGGAGGGAGAGTATATGCCACGCGTAGGAGAGTGTGACATGGGAACATGTAAGATGATTTTGCTACTAGATTTAGACATCTCTATAGTCAGCAAGAAACACAGACAATCTCTTGGCCTTACCACACATTATCCAGAGGAACAGCGACGAACTGGTAGATGGGGTGTGAGAGGTCATTCCACCAACGCAAGATGAAAAATATGTAATAAAAGACTCAGCAAAACAACAGTCCAGGGATCGAAATGACGATCTTATAATGTTTAGATTAACATACCAACCAACATGCCATGCTCCTACACGAGCTCTATGTAAACAGGAAAATTATTACTTATAAAATACATTTTCTTCTCACTCACTCAGCATCTCTCTTTGTATCTGTGCCTATACATGTTAGACTGTCATCTTAAATGTACTCACAAGTGCTCAGTATGTGTGTTGATACGCACTGTGTGTTGTATTTCATTAGAAAACTATTCAATTGCGATGAAAACTAGAGAATGAATGAGTGAAGGATAAGTGTAAAAGAATCGTGGTAGCAGAGCTTGTGAGATGTGAAGAAGAAGAGGGAAAGAGAGAAAATTCGAGAGAAAAGTAACGAAACGTTTGACAAACATTGTTTGAGGATTATTTGTTGAGACGAAGTGGGTACACAAAACATCCGAAGATGTGTATGTTAAGCCAAAATTCATATAGATGGGCCTAAACATCTCAGCATAATCTAAGTTTCCGTTGGAATTGTAATCTCAAATGCAACTTCAATATCGTATGTGATTCGTGTAATCTTTGAAGCTTCATTTTGGATTGCTTCATCTTGTTGATGATAATCGTCTCACACTCGGCCTGGTTGTTCTGATTTACTTTCATCATTGCAAGTGCGTGGATGTCTATCGCCAATGATAGTGAGATACCCCTAACCCTAACCTTAAGAAAAACTTATACAACACTTTTGCAGTGAGGAGATGGTGAAAAGTTCCTGGTTTTAAGTGTATCGCGAAAGACCTGGTTGCAATCCCAACCTTCCCAGTTCTTTTACAGGACTTAGAAAAACTTAAGGACTGCTGCAACGAAAGTGTGAATCTGAGAGCGGAAGGTATTGAATAAAATCAGAATTAACTGATCCTACTGTATTTTCTTTTACCAAAAGCCAGGAACTTTTCAGTACCTCTTTGTGTTGTCCCGGTTACCATAGTAGGTTCCAGTGACAAGCATTAAAACATGACTGGAACTAACTGTCTACAAGTGTTATGTCAGAGTATCTTCTAGAAAAGCTGCCTTCTCCACGGTAGGCTCTTCCGTCCCAGGTAAATATAACATTTAGATATGACCCCGACAGATATTATCATACCGGGTCAGAATGAACCTGGGAGTAATGATACTTAAGGGTTGATTTCATGCTCCCCACTCTGCCAGAACTACCGAACTTGATCTTCACAACATGATGAAGTTTAATTTCATATCCAGAACGCACTACTATGACAGAGTACCAAGTGTAATTGCAGGCGTGAAACCAATCTGGTAACTTTCTGATCGTTTATAACCAACCGTATACTACTCGACCACATATTATATATATATATATATATATATATATATATATATATATATATATATATATATATATATATATATATATATATATATATATACATATACATATAAGGCATAAAGTAGTTTTGACTTGCTTTGACTCTTATTTCTAGCATGCACGTACTATTTTTGTACCCTGATTTTTTAAATTAAAATTTTTTCCTATATGGATGTATGCATGTTGCCACATATCACTATTATTATTTATTTATTTATTAATAATAAGATCTTCATGTATTTTATAATTGTTATTCTTCCCGATCGATTTTGAAGTTGCCACGGCATTCAAACGGTTATTATACACACATGGTGAGATGGATAATTCTGGCCTTCTATACGGTGTTATTGCACTGACGAGTACTAAATGATAGTTATTATCATAAAGCATGAAATCACGTGATATGGATAGATTTGCAATTCTTTTGCAATTTTTAAATTGTAAAATGTTAAGTTGGTCTAATTTTCTCATTTCCTCGCTTTCACCCTGTGTGCATATGTGACAAATGTGGTTTTGGCCCTTATTTCTAGCATGCAAATCCGATTTATGTATATACTAGCAGCATAGCCCAGCGTTGCCCAGGTATGTAAGAGCCCCTAGTAGGCAACGACTAATCCCGATCTAGTCCTTTCCCTCTAGGGAACGAAGGCGCATGTGTAGGTTGCAATGTCTTCTCTTCACTCGAATACTTCTGTGTATACGATGTTCCTAGCTGTCCCTTTGGGCGAAAACATTAAAACATCATTGCGCCTCCCAACGCGTGAACAGCCCACGTAGAGTTGACCGTGGGCGAAGCACTGTTCGCCCAAATGTAACCCAGCAACTTATAGCGTTTGGCCTTGGGATTTAAGCTTTTTGCGAGAGGCGCAAGGCGGTTTCCTCGTGGGTCTTGCGTGCTCTTCAAGCCCTAGTAGCCGATGCCTTGGTCGTCCGAGGGCTGAGGAGGGTCCTTCTCTTCTTGGATGGCATTTTGGTGGATAGCAATGTGTTTGGCAAAGGTGTAATATAAAGGAACACGTGGAGTAAGTATTTTGGTGGAAACAATGAGTTTGGCAAAAGTGTAATAAAAAGGAACACGTGGGGTAAGTATCCCAAAATGTATAAAAATGTACCAAAACGGCAAAAAAGCGGGCAGCAATGTGAGTGACAACAACGAAAAGTGAAAAGTGACCAAACTGAACAAACGAATGGAAAAGGTTTTTTGGTGCACACGACAAAAGCGGCTTATAATAAACCAATAGTTTGCAAGTAGCGTCCGAGGGCCCTTAGGGTACGTCAAAAATTTAAGGTAAAACGTTTGGGGTGGTAGTTATAAAGAAAGTCTAAACAAAAAATGTATTCGAATAACTTGCGGCTGCAGCAGCTATTAGCAGAAGTGGAGATGTTGGGGGTAAAGTCTCGAATGTAATTTTTTCCTGATAGGAATTGGTTGGGTTGAATCATCGATAGCTGTTTGATATTTATTTGAGAGTGTAAGAGAGTTAAAAAGGTCGAGTTGCGTCCCCTAGACAGTCTATGGTTTGTGTTTAATACACAAATCGGTTTGCTATGTGTGCCACATATGATTTAATTAATCGATTTTTCCAGTAATAAAGTATCCTATTGGAATAAAAAGGGCCATATAGCTCCTTGGAGCAGACATGATGCTCGCTGTGAATTTAAAAAAAATTCCTGCCAATTTGTGAAAGATATTGTCGAAAATATGTCATCTTGAATTTGAACGCGATTTCCCAAAATGGCATGATTTTATCGATTTTTTCTGATGGTAAGGTATTGCATGGAAAACTAACGTCAGAATTAAGTTTCTTAGGGTAACATTAAGCTTCACCATGAGTTTGGTGAAAATCGATTGCAAGTTACGAAAACTACAACAGAAAATGTGTTGCATATAAAAAGCTTAGATTCTCGACCCCATGTCGAATTTATCGATTTTTTTCAGAACTGGGGGAACTTTTCAAAATTTTCGCTGCGTTAGTTTTGAATTATGACATTGGGCTATGTGTGTGTCAAGTTTCATCAGAATCGGTTGAAAGCCGTGGTCAGGGTAAGGGTACAACATGACAGACAGACAAACTGCCGTTTATATATAGAGAGATGTATGTACATAGGTACATACATTGATACATACACATATTCAATCACACACATGCATAGACCCCCACACACATATATATCTATCAACTGTGTATATATGCATACAGACACACACTTTGAAGGCTATGCCTTTGCAATCCGGGAACAGGAGATTGCCACAAAGTACCTGGTGAACAAGAGAGACAGTGGATGCTCTTGTGATACTAAGTTGCAACCGCGTGTTTATGTCAGGTTTCTGTGGGAGACATCACGCATGTGATTAGCAGCTGTCCTTAAATTTCGTCACGGTACTACCTCCCTATGCGATACGATGTTGTTGCTAAATCTATTTACAATGCCATTCGCAAAAAAGACTGTTCTGAAATAAACCTTAGAAAATCCCTCTGTTATGGAATACTCATAAACACCAATCCACGGAATACTGGTGGAATATTTCCATCAAAACTTCTGTCAAATGTGAATATAACAGAAAATGAAGAAAACACTATATTTAGAAAAGTGGTCATTGCATTTTAATGGTAAACGTATTGAGGACTAAGTATATTCAAGTGCTAGTTTTAGAGAATGAACAGATAAAATTAAGTTAGAAGCACTCCAATTACCAAAGGGAAAAGTCGATGCTCTTGTGAAAGGAATAACAAGTGTTTTAGATGAATACAATTTATGAAACTATATAAAGATGATTGCCGCTGATACAACGAGTGTGACCACTGGAAAAAGAAATGGCATTGTCACTCAGTTGGAAAGACTGTTTGCTCAAAAGGATTTGATAGAGTTCTTCGTGTTGTAATGGATAACAAACTTGGTAAAATAAGTCATCTCCCAAGTAATTAGGAGAAACACCAGGCTAATTTCAACAATGGTGAAGAAAAGATTACTGAATCAGCAGGATGGCGAGATGACATGAAAGATGGAATTCTCGAACAATACTAGCTCTTTTGGCATTTCTCTAACAGAAACAAGAGCTTTGTTTCTCAATGTTTGTCGATTCATCTCTTATAGCTGGGCAGATTTTTGGTTTAGTGACCAAATGTTCAATGCACAGGATTATCAGAATTTATGTGGTAGAATGCATTGAACTGGGTAAAAAAAATCTATTGGAGTCGAGAACTATCAAAACTGGAAATTCCTAGAACAAATCAGAATGCAGAACGGGCAATTAAGTGCCTTCAAGATCTTTATGATGTTTGTAAAAAGAAGGAGAAACTTCAGCTTCGATTTACTTTATCTGACAAAACATTAATTATTTGTTTAAAAATTTGCTAACATTCAGCACTCTTTTTCTTATACACTTATTCAAAATTGAAATTAAACCTATAAAGTTAAAAATATGCATTGCTTTTAATTTTATATGTTATCGAATACTTGTAGTGGCCTCTGAACATTTGCATAGAGAATTTTTAATACAGTAATCTTTAAAATGTAGAGATACACTTTTATTCCACATTTCCCTTATATTTACAAGGATTTAGGCAATGGAAATACTGAAGTGTGAATCTAGTGCCACCCTGTGATTATAGTTTAAAAAGCCGATAACTCTGAAATTGCACCTAGAAAGCTTAAATTCAGATATACTATTTCTGCATTGCACTGAGTCAGCATACCAAGTTTGGTAAAAACTTGAGCAGGCATTATGAACCCCGCTAGAATTTTGCATGATTTGGGTCAAAAGTGGTGATCAATTCCTCAAGTTAGTTTCCTGATATTTATGTAATTGTTTATCGAATTAACTGACAGATCAATACAAACTAGAATCCCCGATTTAGTAGTGGTAGATAAAGAGAATAGAAAATGCCAAATAATTGACTTCATAGTGAAAAGGTCAAAATGAGAAGTATAGAAAAAAAAAGTAATATACCAGGCTCTTACCACTGAATTAGAGAGGCTATTGAAAGTGAGGCTAAAATGTATCCCAGTAGTTATAGGTGCATTGGGATCTGTCCCTAGATGTCTGAACAGATGGATAGAGGAAATAGGCGTAAAATCTAGTTTAGTACAGCTTCAGAAAACAATGTTATTAGAGACAACTAGGATATTTAGGAGGCTTCTTGACATCTAAGTTTACTCGTTGTAGCCCTATGTTAGGAATTTATTCCTTTCTAACAGTCTAGTTTGTCCTGTGCAAATCAGCATTGCTTGCAACATCAAGAATTCTTCGTAGACCAGTAAAAAAGTGTCTCCTTTGTCTGCTGGCTGTGGACAGATGGCACTTTCCATCTTACCCAGGAAACTAAGCTGAGTTTTCATAAAATAATAATAATAATAATAATAATACTAATAATAATAATAATAATAATATATGATACCAATGATAAATAATAATTAATTAATATAATACTATATAATAAATATAATAATATATCTTTACTACCCACAAGGGGCTAAACACAGAGTGGACAAACAAGGACAGACAAACGGATTAAGTTGATTACATCGACCCCAGTGTGTAACTTGTACTTAATTTATCGACCCCTGAAGGATGAAGGCAAAGTCGACCTCAGCGGAATTTGACCCAGAACGTAACGGCAGACGAAATACTGCTACGCATTTCGCCCGCATGCAAACGTTTCTGCCAGTTAATACACAACATTAACGTATACTAAGAAACTCTCTTTACAAAACAAACTTGTCCAATAACGTCGGTGCAATGAAAGAAAACTTCAGAATACGCGGGAAAAGTTCTCTTAAAGCATAGGAGCTAATAATCGGGAAGACTTTTTGTTATAAAAGTGTAGTTTCTTTCTTAAATGCGCGATATCTCAATGACGACAACCGCGAGAAGTCGAAACCAGCAACAAGAACACTGGAAAAAAACAATTTACACAGTATGTACGTAAACTGAATAAGTATCTTTACATGCAGCTGCCCATGCCTCCATGTGCACATGTTAATATTGATAACCAGCACAACAATGTATAACAACACAAACTGACACATACAGGAAATAAAAGAATAGCGCGTCACTCGAGCGACGCCGAACCAAACAAAATCAAATCGAATGCCACAAACGAATGAAAAGAACAAATTAGTTACTTAGTTCAAACGATCACTAAACAGCTATGCCAGGAAAACTGCTACCAAACGAATAGAGGCGATTTTCGATATATTAGTCTATATATGACAATATATCCATTCGAAGAAGAAGGAAGCGATGTCGTGTCAATAAGTCAACCATGCACAAACAGATCACTTCATGCTTTAATGACAAGCCAAAACTCATTCCAGATCGGTCATCGATTGGGACAACAAGGACCGCGTCACCCAGAGGAGAATCAGTCAGATTGGGGTCAAAAGTTTGCTACTGAACCAAACACTCAATAGACACACACACACACACAACACACATACACATATATACACATATATACACATATAGAGACAGACAGACAGATAATATATAATATAGAGAGAGAGAGAGAGAGAGAGAGAGAGAGAGAGATTCAGATGAATATGGTACTTAAGTTAAAGGCACCAGAAGTTGGTATGGTATTATCCATGTAAATCAAATGGGGTATTATAATCAAAATATGCAACAGGATATCCAAAGGTAGTGTAGTACAATCGTTTCATGCTACTTCATTTAATTAAAAAATGTAAGTATTACATCAGTTTTAAAATGCAGAGCAATCTTCAGCCACATATGGAATTTTAAAAATTAAAATGACAATGTCCATTTTTATAATTATCCATTGCCATCATTACAAAGTGGGTAGATATATAGACAAGAGGTGAATTTCATCAATAAAAACATGCCAGTAGGAGATCTTAAATCATGGGCAGATTATACATGTATATATATATTATATATATATATTATATATATATAATATATATATATATCACGTGATCATGTGATCGACCAGACCATCAGATGTTGTTACACATCGCTGGTCACAATGCGTTCGCATTGTTTTAGCCTTCGAATAACGCCACCCCGCTGGCTAAGCGAGCAGGCCAACAGAAGAAAGAGTGAGAGAAAGAGTGGTGAAAGAGTACAGCAGGGATCACCACCCCCTGCCGGAGCGTTTAGGTGTTTTCGCTCAATAAACACTTACAACGCCCGGTCTGGGAATCGAAACCGCGATCCTGCGACCGCGAGTCCGCTGCCCTAACCACTAGGCTATTGCGCCTCCACACACACACACACACACACACACACACACACACACACACACACACACCACACACCATATATATATATATATATATATATATATATATATATATATATATAGCAAAATAGTAAGCAATACGAAATATTGCCTTACCAGTAAAGGATAGCCCGTAAGGGTAAAATTATACATATAAAAGTAAATAAATGGTACAACGAAGTACCGATATTTACTGGAAAATAGCGATCGTAATAAATACGACGCTATAGTATAGCTTCACTGCATATACTAGTAAAGACGTGTGTGTGCAACAAACATGAAAAAATTTGTCTTACCTCTAGGAAGAACATCTGAAAATTAAAAACCTAGAACTGATAATGCAGGACCGTTTCAGACTCTTCAAATACGTTTGACAACGTAGATTTGATTTGTCCTCATCAGCTGCATGTACCTAGACAAAATTTCAAATGTTGCCACATCTATGCCAGTACACTCGTCTGAACGCCAAAAGGTTAACAGAACGAGAACAGTGAAGAAGTTTCACAATGCAAATGTATTGCAATACTCTCGTTCTGTTAACGTTTTGGCGTTCAGACGAGTGTACTGGCATAGATGAGGCAACATTTGAAATTTTGTCTAGGTATATGCAGCTGATGAGGACAAATCAAATCTACGTTGTCAAACGTATTTGAAGAGTCTGAAACCAGTCCTGCATTATCGTTTCTAGGTTTTAATTTTTCAGATGTTCTTTCTAGAGGTAAAACAAATTTTTTCATGTTTGTTGTACACACACGTCTTTGCTAGTATATATGCAGTGAAGCTATACTATAGCGTCGTATTTATTACGATCGCTATTTTCCAGTAAATATCGGTACTTCGTTGTACCCTTTATTTACTTTTATATGTATAATTTTACCCTTGGGGCTATCCTTTACTGGAAAGCAATACTTACGTATTGCATTACTATTTTCATTGAAACTTCTTCACTGTTCTCGTTCTGTTAACGTTTGGCGTTCAGACGAGTGTACTGGCATAGATGTGGCAACAGTTGAAATTTTGTTTAGGTACATGCAGCTGATGAGGACAATCAAATCTACGTTGTCAAACGTATTTGAAGAGTCTGAAACCGGTCCTGCATTATCAGTTTCTAGGTTTTTCAATTTTCAGATGTTCTTCCTAGAGGTAAGACAATTCTTTCATGTTTGTTGCACACACACGTCTTTGCTAGTATATATGCAGTGAAGCTATACTATATTACGATCGCTATTTTCCAGTAAATATCGGTACTTCGTTGTACCATTTATTTACTTTTATACATATATACATATATATATATATATTTAACGATCTCCTGTGTAACCAGAGCCAATATAACACTAGCCCCAACCCTGTAGAGTCCCCGCCAAAAACATCACATGTAGCAAAACGCATAAAATGGACTACAGAGGATTATAGAGATGTGTTGAAAGTTTTCTACACAGACCAACCAAACCCAAAGAATAACCGCATTGTACAAACATATACTTCACGTAGAAACATAGTAGGCAACGAAGTATGCAGATATATAGGCGCAAATAAATTAAGGAATGTACGTAGAGACATAACTAAGAATAAAATGTTAACTGACGCTGAAATTAGTCAAATTAGGACACAAATATCTCATGACAGGCCAAATGAAACAGCAACGATGCAGATGAAATAGTTAACAGATACAGAGAACCATTGTACGAGCAGTACATCCCAACGAAGAAGCAGAAGAAAGAATAGCGAAGAACGAGTATGTGATAAAGAAGAGAAAGTATACCTACCTCAAGAACACCAGAATAGATATGACACAGAATTTGAGGTGAAAAATAAAGAGAAGGTCGTAGAAGCAAAAGAAGATATTATTAGAGAGAAAGAAAGACTGAGTTTACTGGCATGATCAATGGAGGAACGTTACCAAAGCTCTCAAAGAGCATAAAAAAATAAAACGTAATCATTATATATAATGTTGCTCTGAAACAGATCTCAAGAAATAACGGAATGAAATAACAACCTTAAATAACATAATCTTTTCCACTGCTAAAGTTGTAACTGCTGAACTAGGTATGAGGACGACATAGAAAAGAACTGGCCATGTCAATAGACTTATTGACATAACCAGAGACATACAGCCTAAAGAAAGCACCAGAAATCTCCCCAATCCGAACTCCACAAAGCAGATTGAAATCGATCCAAAGAGAGATCCCCAGAGAGGACTGCCCAAATATCTCTCCACACCAGATATTGACATGAACTAGAATGTTTCATGTCTTGTGCAAGCCATATGCCAGAAATATGTCCCGGAGCACAAGGCCAAAACAAATAGGAGCAAGATTCCAAGGGAGAGGAAGATCCTCATGAGACGACGGACGAAGGTTGCAAATCGACTCAACCAACATCCCAAAAGTAGCAAAACATCACGCCTAAAAACAACACTGATGGAGATCGAAAAAAGGCTGCAACAATCCTATGTGAGGGAGAAAGCAGACAAAGAAGCCTGGGTTATAAAAACATTAAGTCAAACCCAAAGGCCTTCTTTCATTACGCGAAAGAAACAGCCTCAGTACACTACAAGATAGGACCCCTCCTCCAAAAGGATGGCTCCCTCACAGACAGTCCAACTAAGATCAGTGAGATACTGAATGACCAGTTCAAAAGTGTCTTTACCACCCCGTTGGAACACAGACAAGTGAACGAACCAGTGGACTTCTTTGCCGCCTCACCTATAATCAGCGAGGCAGTTACAATGGAATACATTGATATTAGCGAAGAAGATATACTAATAGCCATAGATGAAGTGGACACAAACTCAACTGCTGGTCCTGATGGTTTCCTAGCAATCTTCCTCAAATCGTGTAAGCATGCCTTGGCAAAGCCCCTCCAGATTCTCTTCCAGAGCTTTCTTACAAATGGCAAACTGCCAAGCAAGCTGAAGGAGGGAATATATGCCCAATACATAAAGGGGTAAGTAGAGCAGATGCCAAAAACTATAGGCCTATCTCTCTGACTTCACACATCAGCAAAGTCATGAAACGGATAGTCAGAGGGAAACTAGTTGCATTCCTTGAAGAAAATAACTTGCTGAGTGATATCCAGCATAGTTTTCGACCAGGCAGGAGCTGCCTGACCCAGCTCTTACAACATTATGACTGGGTATTGAGGCAGTTACTCAACAAATCAAATGTGGATGTAATATACTTTGATTTTGCAAAAGCTTTTGACAAGGTGGATCATGGTATGATATGCCACAAACTGCGTAACCTTGGGATAGCTGGAAAACTTGAGGAGTGGTTACATGACTTCCTGAAAGATAGGAGTCAGGCAGTAGTAGCTAATGGAGCCACCTATATGAACACACATATAGTGTGGTGTTCCACAGGGCACTGTCTAGGGACCACTGCTTTTTATACTGGCCCTCTCAGATATTCCCACAAATGCCCAAATAGCCACCCTTGCATACTATGATACGAAAGTCTCGCAGAAAATACAGAACCCCAGCGATGTTGCACAACTGCAGCAGGAGTAGGACTCAATTTACAAATGGGCTGAGGAAAATAATATGCAGTTTAATGCTAAAAACTCCAAGTCTTGCGCCTCCAGTATCCAAAACTGAATATGAAACTTACAGGGTACACCGGTCCACAAGGAATTTCAATCCCAGAGCTTAAATCAGTGAAGGACCTGGGTATCGACATGAGTGATGATACCTCTTTCCAAGTGCACATTACTAGGATGGCTACAAAGTGCAGACGATTGGCTGAATGGATCCTAAGAACATTCAGAACCAGAGGTAAGGAAACCATGATGGTCCTCTGGCGGACATTCGTCCTCAGCCACCTGGATTACTGCTCACAGCTATGGTCACCCACCAGTGTGAAATTAGCAGCGGACCTTGAAGCAATCCAGAGAAGATTCCCAAAGAAGATTGCAACAGCTCAGCTACTGGGAAAGGTTGAAACAGTTAAGACTCTACACCCTGGAGAGAAGACGGGAGAGGTATGCAGTAATATATATCTGGAAGATCCTGGAAGGAAGTGTGCCAAATTTGGGCATTGAAAGCTACACCAATGCCAGAACGGGATGACACTGCATAGTGACAAAGCAATGCCATCATGCTTCAGGACCAGTTACTGCAACAGCTGAAGTTTCAAGAGTCCACAGCTTTTTAATATTCTCCCAAAGAGTCTGAGGAACTTGCACAAAGTAGATGTAGCGGTTTTTAAATCAAAGCTGGTCCTCTTCCTATCGAGAGTCCCAGATGAACCTCCCTCACCGCAAGAGGTGCAAATGAGGGTAGCTATATCAAACTCCATTCTTCACCAAGTGCCACATATGAGAGGAGGCTCTTAGTAATAACAGTGTAGCAAAACGGCGGTGCATCAGCATGGCCACAGCTCTAAGCTGAAACTAGAGAAGAAAATATATATACATACATACATATATATATATATATTTATATACATGATTACTTGTGACAAACAATTTTAAGATGTTTGTAATGTGTAACTATATAAAACATACATACATACATACATACATACATACATACATACATACATACATACATACATACATACATACATACATACATACATACATACATACAATCGCCGTTGGCGATTTCTTTTTTATCTGGCATTTTCTGGCATTTGTATAACTCTCAATGCTGAAATTAGGTACTAACCCTTCTAGTGTTTTCCATACGTAGATTATCACATATCTGTCGCGCTTTCGCTCCAGGGAGTAAAGTTGCAGTTTGCTCAGCCTATCCCTGTACTTCATCCTCTGCAGTGTTTCAGTCTTTTTTAGTGTAGTAGTCTTGGACTGCCTCAAGCCCGCTGTTAGTTTGGCACTGTGTGGGGACCATAACTGGGGGCAGTAGTCCAGGTGGCTAAGAACAAAAGTTCTCCACTGGGTCAACATAATTTCTGGATCTTGCTTTGGAAGACCTCAGTATCCATACTGCCAGTTGTCTGCATATTGCTGCCATCTTGGTAATGTGCATATAAAATGATGCGTCATTGCGCATACTGATCCCCAAATCTTTTACTGTTTGTGTCTCTAAGATTGTAGTGCCTTCGGGACCTGTGTATGCAGGCTGTAGTGCATTCGTGAGTTGATAGTATTGTGCTTGAAATTTTCCAGCATTAAACTGCATGTTATTTATTTCAGCCCACTTCTATATCGAATTCAGGTCCTGCTGTAAGCTTGTGACGTCATCTTGATTTTTTATTGTCTGTGATAATTTTGTATCATCGCTATAGCTGGTGACAGTGGCTGTCCGAGTGACCGGTGGGCATGATTAAGAAGGCTATTATGAACAGCAATGGCCTCCAGAACAGTTCACTTAGGATTTGAGTTTCCTCAGAAAGGGCACCATTGGCTGCAACTACCTGAGTTCTGTCTTTAAGGAAGTCATGTATCCATTCTCCTAGTTTACCAGCAATGCCAAGGTCACGTAGCTTATGATATATCATGCCATGATCCACCTTATCAAATGCCCCTGCAAAGTCAAGGTATATCACGCTGACATCTGAATGGCTTAACAGCTGTTTCAAAACCCAGTCATGGTGTTGTAGGAATTGTGTGAGGCATGCTGTGTATTGTTCAGTGAGTTATTTTCTTCTTGGAACATTACCAATTTCTTTCTGATGATTCGCTCCATGACTTTACTGATATGTGAAGTCAGAGAGATTGGCCTGTGATTTTTGGCCACTACTCTGCTTCCACCTTTGTGGATATAACATATAATGCCTTCTCTCAGATTTTTTTTAGGAAGTTTACCACTTGCAAGGAAACGTTGGAAAACTATCTGAAGTGGTTTCGCTAAAGCTTGCTTACATGATTTCAGGAGAATAACCGGGAAGCCACCAGGGCCAATTGCGGAGCATCAGCTCATTTCATCTATGGCCGCTCATACACGTCCCTTTTAGAGCTGCAATATTAAAGAATTCAACCGTTTTTTTATCTGCTTGTATCCAGTGGGGTGGGGAGTGAAGACACTTGTTCACTTATCCTTCCTGGGTCCGCAGTCAGTGAGTCATTCTCTTGGAACAATGGTCCTATTTTATATTGTATTGTGGCTGTTCCCTTTGTGATTTTCTAGAAAGCTATGGGCATTTTGGTTTTTATACTTCCCACAGTTTTCTTCTCTCTCTCTCCTCTCTCTCTCTCTCTCTCACTCTGCTCTTTCCCTTTCGCGAGAGACTTTGGTCTTGTTTTCGATCTCTTGGTGTGTCCGTATTAAGAAATACTTCTCCCTATCCTTCAGTTGCCTATTCAGTCGCTTTGGTTTCAGAGAAGATATCTAACCCTAACCCTCCTACACACACACACGCGCGCGCGCGCGTGCACCTGGTTATCAGATTGACTTATATAACTCGTTCACTTCTAATTAGCTTTTTTTTTTTGGTGTACCTGAAGTACCACAGCTGATTCTCCTCTAAATTTGGAATACCTATTTCTCGAAGCCCTGTACTCCACATAAAATGAAAGCCGTGTTTTCTCCTTTCGTTTTTAGTAAACTTGTTCCATGTGAATATATATGTAGCCCCTCTACAGCAAGAAACCTGTTCTTCTCGGTCTCATTTTCTCTCATACTTTACCCTATTTAATTCCTCGTTTCTTCGGCTAAAGTTGTCCTCCCCCTCCCCTTAGAATTTATTGTCTTGCAAAATTCATGGCAACCTCGTTAGTGCTGGCTGCATGAAACAAACAAACAAAACGCACACAGAACATACTGCGAAAGGATTGGTGTTAGGTAGGGTATCCAGACATGGGAACCACGCCAAAGCAGACACTGGAACACAAAGCAGTCCTTGGAGCCACCCTGTCTAACCAGGCAAGGATCGATTCCAGCCAATCCCCTCTGCTGTTGCTGTTGATTCTGAAAGAATGTTCTTTTTTGCTGAGATTTCAGCTGCTTATAGACATCCCCCACCAAAATTCAATATCCTTTTTCCACCCCCACGTGATAAGGACAGCCATTGCAAGATTTCACCAGTTTTCCTGCCTCTGAAATAAAGAAGCTTTGCAGTTTGTGTTCGTGGTTGAGTCCCACAGGATGGCATCTGAGGCATGTGAGTGGATTTGGTAAACGGAAACTGGAAGAAGCACATCGTGTATAGATGTATATTTATATACGAGGCGTGGGGTGTGTGTGTGTACAAAAGTAGGTACACAGTATGTATCACATCAATGTTGTAATAATTTAATTCATTAAAATTATTAACACATTTAATTAGTTGGCCTCATTTTTGATATTTTCAGTGTCATCAATCATAATAATACATTTTTCATAACTATAATAATAATTTTATCGAAACTTTTAATTATTTTTGCTAAAAATAGACGTGTATTGTACGTGTTTTCTTTTTTCCTAACTGTACACCTACTTTTGCATCACACTGTATCTATATTTATGTGTGTATGCGTTTGTTCCCCATCACAGCTTGACGACCGATGTTGGTGTGTTTACCTCGCAGTAAATTATCGATTCGGTAAAAGAGACCGATAGAATAAAGAACCAAGCAAAAACAAACAAAAGAAGAAGAAGAAGAAGAAGAAGAAGAAGAAGAAGAAGAAGAAGAAGAAGAAGAAGAAGAAGAAGAAGAAGGGGGGGGCGATTTATACGACTAAAAATTCTTCGAGGAGGTGCCCCAGCATGGCCGCACTCTAATGGCCGAAACAAGTAAAATATTGTCCGTTGCCGTTTAAAGATTTAATGAAAGGGAGAAAACTGAATTCTTATTTAATTAAAGAAAATTCATGAAAAACAAAAAACAATTGAATTTTTTTCTTTTTTCTTTCTCTCTTTTTGTTTTTAATTTTTTTCAGCTGTGTTCTCTGTTTTGTCCAGTTTTCTAATTTAATTTTGTAAAACGGTAAACACTGTGAAGAAATAAATAAAAGAAATTATAGGGGGTGAAAAAAAATTGAATTGACCTCTGAATATTTGGGGTTAATGCAGTTTCGCACCTCACCTTCAAAAATGCATCCAAGAAACAAAAATTCTTCGGATTCCTTACATGTCGGAGATTACGAATATGCAAAAAAAAAAAAAAAAATCAAAATGTTACCCCCCACCATCAATTTTGAATGTATTGAAATATATTGAAGTGTAGGAATTTCATTAAAGCAGGTATGTAAAGTACATTTTCTATGGGGCCTTTTCCCTTTTGAACGGCAGATCCAGAAATTAAATTTTTTGTAACTAAACACTTTCAAACTTCGGACACTGGTAGAAAGTGTCCAACTGCAGTAATTTTATTCGGCTGAATACACGTCATTGATTGGTTGAAATTACCGAAATACGACAACTTTAACACGAAACAACTTCGTAAATAGAAACTTTTCTCAAAAGCGCTAAGAGTAAAAGATATTTTATATGACACATTCTAGCTGTGTCCGAAGTTTGACAGTGTTTAATTACAAAAAATTAATTTCTCGATCTGCCGTTCAAAGGAAAAAGATCCCTTTCTATGTTCATTTGGCTAAACTGTAGAAATTGTTGTTTTGATATTGTTAAAATCCCCGCATTTTGCCATGTTGATTAAATAAAAAAAAAAAACATTTCGAAAAAGTTTGAAATTCAAAAGTGGAATTGGGGTGGGTGGGTTACATTTTGAAAAAAAATTATTTTTTCACATATCGTAATCTCCAACATCTAAAACGTACGAATTCAAAGAAATTTCTTCAAAAAGAAATGCATTTTTGAAGGTGAGGTGCCGCACCGCATTGGTCGCCGAATATTATTAATGCTTCATTTGTCGATCTCAGATGAATGAAATAGCAGCTAAATCTCCCTTAAATCACATCCAACATCTTAAAAAAAAAGGGAAGAAGGATAAACTTGGGATAATGTCGTCCTTCTTCAGAGATGTAAGGGATAGTCAGGGCTGGAACGTCTTTGATCCTAAATTTTCTCTAGCAGGGTTAAGCAGCAGCAGCAGCAAATTAGTGTATGGCCTAACAATGGAAACTACGCGGTCATTCAACATGTTAGAAATAGCACCCACAAGCTCACTCAATTCATATCCCACGGTCCTAAAAAGGGATATTTTTCATAATATTTGCTTTAGACACCATTTCAGTGACAAGAGACTTTCATAATATTGTTTTAAATATACAAAAGGACGGGATGGTCATGGCTAGAATTCCTTTCGTTATACGTCTGTTTGGTCAGGACTGAGTAAAATCTAAGCAGCAACAACAACAGTACTGAAATCTGTGTCACTGACATGCAAGTAATAGCAGTCAAATGTCCTTCACACTAACTTTTACCCTTCAGAAAAAAAGAGACGAATATATTGTGGAAGTCAATTCTGCTATACACTGGGACCTCACGTATCTAATATAGTGAATTGACAAAAACCAAGATTAAATGAACTTATCCATACAATTGTAGACAGAATCCTTCGAAGGCGGGGGTTAAATTTCTGAAAAAGAGGGAAAAAAACCATGTAAGGGAGATAACTCCAATAAACTTAATGAAGTTTTGAAAAAATAAAGGAAAAGGCTGACTTTGGTGGAACTGAAGAGAATTAAATAAAACTATGCAGATCTAGAAGGAAGCATTTACGAGGTTGATTGACATGCTAGAAATAGCAGTTCAATTTCCCCCTACCGTCTTAAAAAGGGGCTCATTAGGTTATGTAGTGCGAGATATACTATTCTAGGAAAACACGAAGAAAAGAATGATGTGTTGATCGACATGGCAAGGAGTTGGTGTATTTGAGGGTCATAAACAGACATTCGATCAGTTAGTTTGGTGCTATAGATCTTCTTGAGCAGAACTCACTCAGCAAAAATAACATCGATTAACCTTGTTGGCGGACAAGAAGCTTCAGGCTCTTTACATTCAGAGTTCAAACCTTGTCGGGATCGATAAAATAAGTACGAATCTTGTTAAAATCCTTCCAACAATTTTAAAGTATTTCAAATTTTCTCCAGCTTTTAGTTTTTTCAAACTTTCTACACTGATGCAATTTCTTTATTATTAAGTTCCTAGAAAAAAATAAGTACCTGATTTTCGTCACTAGCATTCAAAAACTACATTTGTTTGAAAATAATTTGGTGAGATTTGAATTACTTCAAGTCGTTGGAAAAATTTTAGCAAGATCCATAAGTACTTTTTCTTTATTACCCACAAAGGGCTAAACACAGAGGGGACAAACAAGGACAAACAAACGGATTAAGTCGATTATATCGACTCCAGTGCGTAACTGGTACTTATTTAATTGACTCCGAAAGGATGAAAGGCAAAGTCGACCTCGGCGGAATTTGAAGTCAGAACGTAAAGACAGACGAAATACCTATTTCTTTACTACTCACAAAGGGCTAAACACAGAGGGGACAAACAAGGACAGGCAAACGGATTAAGTCGATTATATCGACTCCAGTGCGTAACTGGTACTTATTTAATTGACTCCGAAAGGATGAAAGGCAAAGTCGACCTCGGCGGAATTTGAAGTCAGAACGTAAAGACAGACGAAATACCTATTTCTTTACTACTCACAAAGGGCTAAACACAGAGGGGACAAACAAGGACAGGCAAACGGATTAAGTCGATTATATCGACTCCAGTGCGTAACTGGTACTTATTTAATTGACTCCGAAAGGATGAAAGGCAAAGTCGACCTCGGCGGAATTTGAAGTCAGAACGTAAAGACAGACGAAATACCTATTTCTTTACTACTCACAAAGGGCTAAACACAGAGGGGACAAACAAGGACAGGCAAACGGATTAAGTCGATTATATCGACTCCAGTGCGTAACTGGTACTTATTTAATTGACTCCGAAAGGATGAAAGGCAAAGTCGACCTCGGCGGAATTTGAAGTCAGAACGTAAAGACAGACGAAATACCTATTTCTTTACTACTCACAAAGGGCTAAACACAGAGGGGACAAACAAGGACAGGCAAACGGATTAAGTCGATTATATCGACTCCAGTGCGTAACTGGTACTTATTTAATTGACTCCGAAAGGATGAAAGGCAAAGTCGACCTCGGCGGAATTTGAAGTCAGAACGTAAAGACAGACGAAATACCTATTTCTTTACTACTCACAAAGGGCTAAACACAGAGGGGACAAACAAGGACAGGCAAACGGATTAAGTCGATTATATCGACTCCAGTGCGTAACTGGTACTTATTTAATCGACCCCGAAGGGATGAAAGGCAAAGTCGACCTTGGCGGAATTTCAACTCAGAACGTAACAGCAGACGAAATACTGCTATGCATTTTACCCGGCGTGCTAACGATTCTGCCAGCTTGCCGCCTTATATGATCCCTAAGTACTAGTTGAGCACTGGGTTCGATGCAGGCGACTAACCCCTCCCACCACAGAATTACATGTCGTACGCTTATATTTAATTAGGAGTTTTATTACAAGGGGGACTGTTCTTTAGTAAACACCGGTTATGCCTGTCAACAACCATGCCGATGGTTTGTGGTGTAAATATTTTATGTCGCCGTCTCTTCACACCCACCAGTCAACGATGGACCCTTCATTCCGTAAAGGTATATTTCTTTAATGCTTTTTACTGTATGATCCCGAATCAATTATGGTTTACATATTTCTGACAGCGATGCTATTTACAGTTTTAGTTCCCCGACTAAGGTCTTGGAGATCATAATTAGGCGACTTTGCTTCGATGCTCGATTGTAGTTAATTAGCATTAACATTAATTAAGCCGTTGATGGCACTGAGAAATGTATGAACGTCACACCTTCACATCTATAATTCCATGCCGCCTGTCTGTGAATATACGAAGATTCATTCTCTCTCCTCTGTCCTAATCCAGAAGGTTAAACTCGCATTTTCAGTCCATGGCCTTTAAACTATAGTGTTTGACCCGGGCCGGAAAAAACTAAAAAAACTACTTGTTCTAAACACACACACAAAGAGAAATGGTTGGTTCAAGGCAAGTGTGCATTGAACTGAAATTAAATAAGCAAGAAAGATATTATCAAAGAAAAGGCCATAGCACCATCTTTAATATGTTGTTGTTATTATTATTATGGAGTTGAATGTGTGTGTGGTGAAGTTATTAATATCAATACCAATACATTACCCAACACCATTGAAGTGAAATAATAGTTTCTATACGATCCTTCGGTATAAGTACACACGTGACTTTGTTTACATT
>NC_043004.1:74339449-74341949 GCF_006345805.1 Octopus sinensis | reverse complement strand
TATATATATACTACAAAATTAGAGAATGGAGAAATATACTTAAATCAGTAAAACATCAACTATCCGATGATACTCAATCCATACTTTAATACACCATTACATATGAGTAAAGGCAATACATAAAATGAAATGAGATATACAGTAATAGTAAAAAGATAAAGAGATATAAGTAAAAATTTTCAAATATAATATGCAAATAAATCAAAACTGACAGCTGTTTCGGCAGTGAGGACAGTCATACCTCATTTAACCTATAAGCCATAAAGGCAGGTATAAATGAGGCATTAACAAGGATGCCCCACGGCCTCTTCAGAGAATTAAATTAAATTTGTTATAATAGTGAAAAATATTATACAATCATATACATATAAATATAAAAATATAAAAATGTAAAATATAAAAACTTATACATCATAAAGCTACACTTATATAATATAATACACATTTGTACAAAAAAGGAAGGTAAACAGAACAAAATAAAACAAAATATATAATAGTGTATATATTAATATCAATAAGTACCGATATTATACATATTTGGCTAATAGTTTTTTTTATATACATAAAAAAAAGGCTAACATATATGGAGATGAAAAATAATAATTAAATCCGTGGTACAGTTCATAAGATTCTAAAGCTATAAAAGTTAATAAAAATTACTATTAATAATAATAATAATAATAATAATAATAATAATAATAATAATAATAATAAAAAAATATAATAAAAAATAGATACAGTTAAGTTAGCACCAAGTCCATCCTTACAAGATCGAAATAACTATGAGTTAAGAAATGCTGACCACTAGGTAAAGAAAATATAGATTAATTCGATTGGCTATTGGTTTGAAATTTAAATCACAAAAGAAAATTATACGGTTGGTTAGTCAGGGAACGCCAATATTCACACACGCATCTACAGATCAATCGCACATACACACATAGTAATATGTATATGCATACATTTATACACATACATAATTACAAGCAACAACTAGCACATAGATAAACAAAAAGGGAAGCAACTATGCTACAATTTAGTCCTTTAAAATTATAATTGTGCCTCAATAATAAAAGAAGAACCATCCATGCATTCCATAAAATATTTAATTTAGATATAAATATATTTTTAAATATCAGTATGTTACTAAGTCAGATACTTATTTCATGGGTAACTTAAAATTTATAACACCGGTTTGTTGCAGAGTAAACATACGGTTGTTAGATTTATCGTAAGTTTGTTATGGTTTTAAGTACGCTAAATTATAAAATATAAAATATAAAATATATATTAATTTAAATATTATAAATAAGTCACTTATTAACTTAATAAATATAGTGCCATAATATACCAGTTTAGGCATTAAAGAATAGAAGGGGAAGTATTA
Source organism: Octopus sinensis (assembly GCF_006345805.1). Classification (NCBI taxonomy): domain Eukaryota; kingdom Metazoa; phylum Mollusca; class Cephalopoda; order Octopoda; family Octopodidae; genus Octopus; species Octopus sinensis. The sequence continues at coordinate 74,340,562 of NC_043004.1, read as the reverse complement.
ATGTAAACGCTTATGAGAACATCACAGAAATTTTAAAAAATTTTATATTATAAAGACTTAAGATGAAAAGAGATAAAATAAATAAGAAGGAATAAATACGAAGGAATAAATACGGTTATACACATAATTATAAGTACAAACCAGTATATATGTATTCATATATTATTAAAATTAAATAAAAATAAATGATAGATATGTATGTATAAAACTACCCCAGTATAAGTAAAAAAGTAAAAAATAAATAGGTAGCAAATTAGATGACTTGATATGTATGTAAACATCTACACTTAAATAGGCAAATAAATAAATAAATAGAAGACTAGATGCAAAAATTGATAATATTACAATAAAATGGGAAATAAATAAAAAATAATAAATAGAGTGAATATATATGTTATATTGTTGAAAGTAAATATGTATGGAAGGATAGTTTAAAGTACAGATCCAGAAGACTATAGATATAAACTAAATATATGAGGCTGGTAATAATTATAAAGCATAATGCATGTAAATGAGAAAATGAAAAAAATGAAAAAGGTTTATCAGTGAATAGCATAAGATACAAATTAAGGTGAGTACAAAAAGACCAAATATACAATAAAAACCTTCCAAATAAACACATACAAAAAACCTATAATCTCAACCTAAACCCACCAAACTCACAAAAGGCTCTCATATATTACATATTATACAATATCATTACATTATCCAGAGCTAGGTATCTACCCAAGATATATATATATACTATGCAATATACTATGCAATATTGGAAAACTTCAAAAATCACACATTACAAGGCAAGTACCAAAATGAATATGTTATTTTATGTCATATTGCAATTCTCTTAAAAAACAAACAAAAACCCACATACAAAAAACAAGAAACCACTAATACTAGACACATCCATTAATTATTATACAAATGTAGCTATAAAAATTATAAAATTATAAAATATATAAATTGTATACTTTAGAAATTATAGAAGACCACAGGTATATTTAGTTAAAGAAGGGAGTTAAAAAAATTAATAATAGTGGAAGTGCTAAGTTCTATTTGAATCTAGAAAAGGTGAACGGTAGCCTATGAATACAAAAGAAGTTTTTTTCATTAATG
>NC_043004.1:74259449-74336949 GCF_006345805.1 Octopus sinensis | reverse complement strand
AACAAAAAGAAGAGAGGTTTTTGGCTATGGACTACATTGATCTTTCCATGTTGTGGTTTAGCCACTATTTACACTATTTTTTTTGTTTATTTTTGTGCCCGAGTCAGACGCTTTCAGAAATTCACAATGTGAATTTTCCGAGTCCTCTCCTCCACCCTCTTTCGCGAGCGCGCATCTTTTTTTGTCATATTCGTTTAGAGCAAGTTGTTTTTCACCTATTACACTATTTTTTTTTTTTTTATGACCGGGTCAAACGCTTTAGTTTGACCGAATTCAGTTTCCTTTAAACGCTAATGGTTAACCTTTCGGCCCGCAAGATTTTCTGATTGGCACAGTTAACAAAATATCACCTTGAATTTTTCTTAGTTGTGCGACCCGCTTCTTTAAAAACATTGCCCATGTCTTCTCTAATGGATCATTGAAACATCACTGAAGCCAATCAGTTTTGCGTGGATTATCCCTGTCGAGGTGAATACAGAATCGCTGATTAGAGGGACGGTTAGATCAAATGATGAAAGTATTGAACATGCATTGCTGACGGATCGTTTGGTTATTAATTCTAAAGACTCCGCCGGTTACGACGACGAGGGTCCCAGCTGATACGATCAACGGAACAGCTTGCTCGTGAAATTAACGTGCAAATGGCTGAGCATTCCACAGACACGTGTACCCTTAACGTAGTTCTCGGGGATAATCAGCGTGACACAGAGAGTGACAAGGCTGACCCTTTGAAATACAAGTACAACTCATTTTTGCCAGCTGAGTGGACTGGAGCAACGTGAAATAAAGTGTCTTGCTCAAGGACACAACGCGTCGCCGGGAAGCGGACTCACAACCTTACGATCATGAGCCGAATGCCCTAACCACTAAGCCACGCGCCCTCACGGTTATTAATAGACATTCTCTCGAACCCTGGCAATTCTATATAATATAATAATAATAATAATAATAATAATAATAATAATTATAAATGCCCTGATGAAGCAGCAGGCAGTGGCTCTCATGGTTTCTGATCTTGAGTGATCAGAAGTGTTGTCATATACATTGTTTATATCTTGGTATAAAAGATGGGCTACAACAAATATTCTGCTCAATACCACAGATTTGCTTGTCGGTTGTTGGACCTTAACCAGTTGACCATGTCTCTTACTGGCTGACAATATGTGCATCTCTGATCATCATCATCATCATCGTTTAATGTCTGTTTTCCATGCTGGCATGGGTTGGATGGTTTGATTGGGGACTGACGCTGCACCAGGTGCCAGTCTGATCTGGCAATGTTTCTACAGCTGGATACCCTTCCTAAAGCCAACCACTGTGAGAGTGTAGTGGGTGCTTTTTATGTGCCACCTGCACGGAAGCCAGTTGGGGTAGGGGGGGGCTGACATTGACCACATTCGGATGGTGCTGTCTATGTGTCACTGACATGGGGAGCCAGTCAGGCAGGAGCAGGAATAGTGGGGGAGCATCAAAGCCATGTGTTGAGAGGAATTCTTTGGAGTTTTGAATAATTCACTTTTGGAAACATGGGTGCATCATCCTTAACCAATCTTTATTCAGGAACCTTTTGAGCAGGATGGGCTACTCAACTTGAACAAAATTCTAACTGGGCCCCACCTGCAAGGTCATGTACTTTTCATCTTGATATGAGGTCACCATATTGCATACATATGGTTGTGAGGCATGTACCTGGTGTACCCTTATCATCCAGCTGTAGGAACATTGCCAGATCAGATTGAAGCCTGGTGTGGCCTCCTGGCTCGCCAGTCTCCAGTCAAACCGTCCAACCCATGCCAGCATCGAAAATGGATGTTAAACGATGATGATGATTACCAAAAGCAGTTGTGCATCAGAGTAAATTTCTTAGTGTAGTTAATTTCATCTTTCCAAATTCTAGGTTAAAATCCCCGCATGGTCAACCTCCTGGGGTCAATAAAATGTATCCATCATCTCTAAGGGTTAATATAATTTATTACATCTCTCTCTTCTACAAATTTGTTCCATTGTCATCATCATCATCATCATCATCTTTTTACATCCATTGTCCATGCTGGCATGGGTTGGACAGTTTGACCAGGGCTGGTAAGCTGAAAGGCTGCACAAGACTTCAGTCTGATTTGGCATGGTTTCTATGGCTGGTTGTCCTCTCTAATGCCAACCATTCCAAGAGTGTAATGGGTGTATGAAATGATAATTACATAATAATTATAATTAGTAAATTATTACCATAACACATACTAATTATGTTGATGGTTAATGAGATGTAAGCTAGTGTAACTTCTAATTCTTATTTCTTTTTTGTTTTCTTCTTTTATTTTTTATATTTTCAGTTGCGGTTTATATCTCCTGAAGTGACTTCATCTTTGATAAAGCTTTCAGAGCATAGACAGAGGAGACCAATAAAAAAAGCAGAGAAAATTAGCCGAGCCATGCTTGCCTATATCGAATGAGCAAAAGCACATGGTATCTCTCGCTTTCTCTTTATAACCAAATACTATTTGGGTTGGGGAATAATTATTGTGGCTTTTTCCAACAAATTTTATTCAACAAAAATAATAACAACATCTAGTGGAGACATCTTTAAATGATTATTCCAGAGCATATTCACCATCTACTTCAATTACTGCTTCCCATTTGCTTGGCAGATGGTCAGACCATCATTTAAAGATGTTTTTGTTAAATATTGTTATTGTTTTTGTTGTATAAAATTTGTTGAAAAAAAGCCGCAATAATTATGCAGTAACCCAATAATTGAATCATGACAAGTTTTTTTATTGTGTTAAGCTGGGAAAAAAGTGTGTGTGTGTGTGTGGAGTGGTGATGGCTGACACAGATGGTAGAGTTTTGGACAATATACACTCAAGTATTTTATTTTGAGTTCAAATCCTGCCAGAGTTAACTACACTTCCATTAATCTTGGGGCTCATGAAAGCATGGCTGTGTGGTAAAGAAACTTGCTTCCTTACCGTATGGTGTCAGGTTCAATCTTAGTGTAGCACCTTGGGCAAGTGTCTTCTACCATAACCCCAGGTTGACCAAAGCCTTGGGAATTGATTTGATACATGGAAACTTATATCATCACTGTCATTTGTTTGTTTTCCATGCTGGCATAGGTTGGATGGTTTGACCCAGACTGGCCAGCCAGAGAGATGCACCAGGCGCCCTTGGTCTGTTTTGATGTGGTTTTCTATGTTTGAATGCCTTCCTAATGCCAACCACTTTCCAGTGTGTACCAGGTGCTATTTATATGTCACCTGCACCAGTGCTTTATACGTGGCACCAGCACAGGTGGTTTCTTTATGTGGCACCATGCCCTTGCCTTGATTTCTTGTGATGGTTATAAACAAACATCACCATCATACAAGTGATGTTGTTCATTTTCAGTCTTCTTTGAAAAACGTGTCAGGCCTTGGGGAAAATATTACTTTATTTCAAAACCGGTGAGGTTTGGCAACAGGAAGGGATTCCATTTTTTGAGAATTGATCCCAACAAATTCTGTCTGACTCATTCATGCATGGAAAGTGGATGCGCAGGAGTGGCTGTGTGGTAAGTAACTTGCTTACCAACCACATAGTTCCGGGTTCATTCCAACTGCGTGGTACCTTTAGCAAGTGTCTTCTACTATAGCCAAAGCCTTGCGAGTGAATTTGGTAGATGGAAACTGAAAGAAGCCCATTGTATATATGTATAATAAAATAAATGTATACAAATTATAAAAATAATTATAAAAAATACACTACTGTTTTCTGCTCCATGGATTTTCACCCTTCATGTGGGTTTTAGAACATAACACCTGCAATAGTCGAGGTATTACTGTAATTTTAATGTCTCTGGACATTGGAACAAAGAAATTAGCAAACATGTTGGTAAATTTTGAAATTGGGATGAGGAATAAATTACATCATCAATATTATGATCATTATCACTGCTGCTACCACCCTCTCTTTCTCCCCCACCTCCTCCTCCTCCTCTCATTCCTCCTGCCCTTCCTGTCTTCCCCTCTTCCTCCCTTTTCCCTCTCTCTGCTTCCTTTTCCGTCCATTTTGTCTTGCTGCATTGTCTGGTTCAGTCACTTATTGTAATTTCTTGTCACTTCCCTTCATCACATCCACCCTATCAGATTTCTCCACTTCTTATTTCTTTATTGCCCACAAGGGGCTAAACATAGAGGGAACAAACAAGGACAGACAAAGGGATTAAATCGATTGCATCGACCCCCAGTGCGTAACTGGTACTTTATTTATCGACCCTGAAAGGATGAAAGGCAAAGTCGACCTTGGCAGAATTTGAACTCAGAACGAAATACCGCTAAGCATTTCACCTGGTGTGTTAACGTTTCTGCCGGATTTCTCCACTTCTATCCTCAGTCTTCCGCTTCTGGAGGCTCCATCCTCTTGGCTTACTCAGTCCTTTACCCCAACAGTCATCCGTCATATGCACCACATTGCAACGATGTCTTCTCCTTTGTATTCTACATTTCACCCCTCTCGTATTCATCCACATAAATGTGTAAATTTTATGGATTTGTTTTAAAGTAATTACCATTCCATCCATCCATTTCCTCCATCCACTGTCCCTGGGAGAATTATGGGGTTAGAGTCCTCAAACACCACCTCTATAGAGTTTCTCTTGGAACCAACAGCCAGTACACTTTCCAGCTGGATTCCCAAGCATGACCATTTTCCACCCATCTCATTCTGGTCTACCCCTAGGTCTCCTGCTGGTTAGCTTGGCTTGAAGAATTTGTCTTGTGACCCTTCCTATGGCATTCTAACCCCACATGTTAAGATGATAAATATTCTTCAAATTTCTTTCTTGACAGATGCACAGATGAAAGAAGAAATTGCACAGTATGAAATTGGTAAAAGACATTTGGCCAACATAATGGGTAAAAATGCAGAGACTTTCACTCAAGAAGACATAGACGTAAGGGGTTTTCTCTTTTATCTTTGACAGTTTGCAAAAATAGTCTTCTGGAATTCAGATTTAGATAATCAATTGCCAGGGCCACGGATTGGCTCCCATGCTGGTGGCACGTAAAAAGCACCATTCGAGTGTCATCGATGTCAACGTCGCCTTACCAGAACATGTGCTGGTGGCACGTGAAAAGCACCATTCGAGTGTCATCATTGCCAACGTTGCCTTACCAGAACATGTGCTGGTGGCACGTAAAAAGCACCATTCCAGTGTCATCATTGCCAACGTCGCCTTACCAGAACATGTGCTGGTGGCACGTGAAAAGCACCATTCGAGTGTCATCATTGCCAACGTTGCCTTACCAGAACATGTGCTGGTGGCACGTGAAAAGCACCATTCGAGTGTCATCATTGCCAACGTTGCCTTACCAGAACATGTGCTGGTGGCACATGAAAAGCACATTCGAGTGTCATCATTGCCAACGTTGCCTTACCAGAACATGTGCTGGTGGCACGTGAAAAGCAACCATTCGAGTGTCATCATTGCCAACGTTGCCTTACCAGAACATGTGCTGGTGGCACGTGAAAAGCAACATTCGAGTGTCATCATTGCCAACGTTGCCTTGCCAGAACATGTGCTGGTGGCACGTGAAAAGCACCATTCGAGTGTCATCATTGCCAACGTTGCCTTACCAGAACATGTGCTTGTGGCACGTGAAAAGCACCATTCGAGTGTCATCATTGCCAACGTTGCCTTACCAGAACATGTGCTGGTGGCACGTGAAAAGCACCATTCGAGTGTCATCATTGCCAACGTTGCCTTACCAGAACATGTGCTGGTGGCACGTGAAAAGCACCATTCGAGTGTCATCATTGCCAACGTTGCCTTACCAGAACATGTGCTGGTGGCACATGAAAAGCACCATTCGAGTGTCATCATTGCCAACGTTGCCTTACCAGAACATGTGCTGGTGGCACGTGAAAAGCACCATTCGAGTGTCATCATTGCCAACGTTGCCTTACCAGAACATGTGCTGGTGGCACATGAAAAGCACCATTCGAGTGTCATCATTGCCAACGTTGCCTTACCAGAACATGTGCTGGTGGCACGTGAAAAGCAACATTCGAGTGTCATCATTGCCAACGTTGCCTTACCAGAACATGTGCTGGTGGCACGTGAAAAGCACCATTCGAGTGGCATCATTGCCAACGTTGCCTTACCAGAACATGTGCTTGTGGCACGTGAAAAGCACCATTCTAGTGTCATCATTGCCAACGTTGCCTTATCAGAACATGTGCTGGTGGCACGTGAAAAGCACCATTCGAGTGTCATCATTGCCAACGTTGCCTTACCAGAACATGTGCTGGTGGCACATGAAAAGCAACATTCGTGTGTCATCATTGCCAACGTTGCCTTACCAGAACATGTGCTGGTGGCACGTGAAAAGCAACATTCGAGTGTCATCATTGCCAACGTTGCCTTACCAGAACATGTGCTGGTGGCACATGAAAAGCAACATTCGAGTGTCATCATTACCAACGTTGCCTTACCAGAACATGTGCTGGTGGCACGTGAAAAGCAACATTCGAATGTCATCATTGCCAACGTTGCCATACCAGAACATGTGCTGGTGGCACGTGAAAAGCACCATTCGAGTGTCATCATTGCCAACGTTGCCTTACCAGAACATGTGCTGGTGGCACGCAAAAAGCACCATTCGACTGTCATCATTGCCAACGTTGCCTTACCAGAACATGTGCTGGTGGCACGTGAAAAGCAACATTCCAGTGTCATCGTCAACGTTGCCTTACCAGAACATGTGCTGGTGGCACGTGAAAAGCAACATTCGAGTGTCATCATTGCCAACGTTGCCTTACCAGAACATGTGCTGGTGGCACATGAAAAGCAACATTCGAGTGTCATCATTGCCAACGTTGCCTTACCAGAACATGTGCTGGTGGCACGTGAAAAACAACATTCCAGTGTCATCATTGCCAACGTTGCCTTACCAGAACATGTGCTGGTGGCACGTGAAAAGCAACATTCCAGTGTCATCATTGCCAACGTTGCCTTACCAGAACATGTGCTGGTGGGACGTGAATAGCAACATTCCAGTGTCATCGTTGTCAACGTTGCCTTACCAGAACATGTGCTGGTGGCACGTGAAAAGCAACATTCGAGTGTTATCATTGCCAACGTTGCCTTACCAGAACATGTGCTGGTGGCACATGAAAAGCAACGGTCGAGTGTCATCATTGCCAACGTCGCCTTACCAGAACATGTGCTGGTGGCACGTGAAAAGCAACATTCCAGTGTCATCATTGCCAACGTTGCCTTACCAGAACATGTGCTGGTGGCACGTGAAAAGCAACATTCCAGTGTCATCATTGCCGACGTTGCCTTACCAGAACATATGCTGGTGGCACGTGAAAAGCAACATTCCAGTGTCATCGTTGTCAACGTTGCCTTACCAGAACATGTGCTGGTGGCACGTGAAAAGCAACATTCCAGTGTCATCATTGCCAACGTTGCCTTACCAGAACATGTGCTGGTGGCACGTGAAAAGCAACATTCGAGTGTCATCATTGCCAACGTCGCCTTACCAGAACATGTGCTGGTGGCACGTGAAAAGCAACATTCGAGTGTCATCATTGCCAACGTTGCCTTACCAGAACATGTGCTGGTGGCACGTGAAAAGAAACATTCGAGTGTCATCATTGCCAACGTTGCCTTACCAGAACATGTGCTGGTGGCACGTGAAAAGCAACATTCCAGTGTCATCGTTGTCAACTTTGCCTTTCCAGAACATGTGCTAGTGGCACGTGAAAAGCAACATTCGAGTGTCATCATTGCCAACGTTGCCTTACCAGAACATGTGCTGGTGGCACATGAAAAGCAACATTCGAGTGTCATCATTGCCTACGTTGCCTTACCAGAACATGTGCTGGTGGCACGTGAAAAGCAACATTCGAGTGTCATCATTGCCAACGTTGCCTTACCAGAACATGTGCTGGTGGCACATGAAAAGCACCATTCGAGTGTCATCATTGCCAACGTTGCCTTACCAGAACATGTGCTGGTGGCACGTAAAAAGCAACATTCGAGTGTCATCATTGCCAACGTTGCCTTACCAGAACATGTGCTGGTGGCACATGAAAAGCAACATTCGAGTGTCATCATTGCCAACGTTGCCTTACCAGAACATGTGCTGGTGGCACGTGAAAAGCAACATTCGAGTGTCATCATTGCCAACGTTGCCTTACCAGAACATGTGCTGGTGGCACATGAAAAGCAACATTCGAGTGTCATCATTGCCAACGTTGCCTTACCAGAACATGTGCTGGTGGCACGTGAAAAGCAACATTCGAGTGTCGTCATTGCCAACGTTGCCTTACCAGAACATGTGCTGGTGGCACGTGAAAAGCACCATTCGAGTGTCATCATTGCCAACGTTGCCTTACCAGAACATGTGCTGGTGGCACGTAAAAAGCTCCATTCGAGTGTCATCATTGCCAAAGTCGCCTTACCAGAACATGTGCTGGTGGCACGTGAAAAGCAACATTCGAGTGTCATCATTGCCAACGTTGCCTTACCAGAACATGTGCTGGTGGCACATGAAAAGCAACATTCGAGTGTCATCATTGCCAACGTTGCCTTACCAGAACATGTGCTGGTGGCACGTGAAAAGCAACATTCGTGTGTCATCATTGCCAACGTTGCCTTACCAGAACATGTGCTGGTGGCACGTAAAAAGCACCATTCGAGTGTCATCATTGCCAACGTCGCCTTACCAGAACATGTGCTGGTGGCACGTGAAAAGCAACATTCGAGTGTCATCATTGCCAACGTTGCCTTACCAGAACATTTGCTGGTGGCACGTGAAAAGCAACATTCGAGTGTCATCATTGCCAACGTTGCCTTACCAGAACATGTGCTGGTGGCACGTGAAAAGCAACATTCCAGTGTCATCATTGCCAACGTTGCCTTACCAGAACATGTGCTGGTGGCAGGTGAAAAGCACCATTCGATTGTCATCATTGCCAACGTTGCCTTACCAGAACATATGCTGGTGGCACATGAAAAGCAACATTCGAGTGTCATCATTGCAACGTCGCCTTACCAGAACATGTGCTGGTGGCACGTGAAAAGCAACATTCGAGTGTCATCATTGCCAACGTTGCCTTACCAGAACATGTGCTGGTGGCACGTGAAAAGCAACATTCCAGTGTCATCGTTGTCAACGTTGCCTTACCAGAACATGTGCTGGTGGCACGTGAAAAGCAACATTCGAGTGTCATCATTGCCAACGTTGCCTTACCAGAACATGTGCTGGTAGCACATGAAAAGCAACATTCGAGTGTCATCATTGCCAACGTTGCCTTACCAGAACATGTGCTGGTGGCACGTGAAAAGCAACATTCGAGTGTCATCATTGCCAACGTTGCCTTACCAGAACATGTGCTGGTGGCACATGAAAAGCAACATTCCAGTGTCATCATTGCCAACGTTGCCTTACCAGAACATGTGCTGGTGGGACGTGAATAGCAACATTCCAGTGTCATCGTTGTCAACGTTGCCTTACCAGAACATGTGCTGGTGGCACGTGAAAAGCAACATTCGAGTGTCATCATTGCCAACGTTGCCTTACCAGAACATGTGCTGGTGGCACGTGAAAAGCAACATTCGAGTGTCATCATTGCCAACGTTGCCTTACCAGAACATGTGCTGGTGGCACGTGAAAAGCAACATTCCAGTGTCATCATTGCCAACGTTGCCTTACCAGAACATGTGCTGGTGGCACGTGAAAAGCAACATTCGAGTGTCATCATTGCCAACGTTGCCTTACCAGAACATGTGCTGGTGGCACGTGAAAAGCACCATTCCAGTGTCATCATTGCCAACGTTGCCTTACCAGAACATGTGCTGGTGGCACGTGAAAAGCAACATTCGAGTGTCATCATTGCCAACGTTGCCTTACCAGTACATGTGCTGGTGGCACGTGAAAAGCAACATTCCAGTGTCATCGTTGTCAACGTTGCCTTACCAGAACATGTGCTGGTGGCACGTGAAAAGCAACATTCGAGTGTCATCATTGCCAACGTTGCCTTACCAGAACATGTGCTGGTGGCACATGAGAAGCAACATTCGAGTATCATCATTGCCAACGTCGCCTTACCAGATCATGTGCTGGTGGCACGTGAAAAGCAACATTCCAGTGTCATCATTGCCAACGTTGCCTTACCAGAACATGTGCTGGTGGCACGTGAAAAGCAACATTCCAGTGTCATCATTGCCAACGTTGCCTTACCAGAACATGTGCTGGTGGCACGTGAATAGCAACATTCCAGTGTCATCATTGCCAACGTTGCCTTACCAGAACATGTGCTGGTGGCACGTGAAAAGCAACATTCGAGTGTCATCATTGCCAACGTTGCCTTACCAGAACATGTGCTGGTGGCACATGAAAAGCAACATTCGAGTGTCATCATTGCCAACGTCGCCTTACCAGAACATGTGCTGGTGGCACGTGAAAAGCAACATTCCAGTGTCATCATTGCCAACGTTGCCTTACCAGAACATGTGCTGGTGGCACGTGAAAAGCAACATTCCAGTGTCATCATTGCCAACGTTGCCTTACCAGAACATGTGCTGGTGGCACGTGAAAAGCAACATTCCAGTGTCATCATTGCCAACGTTGCCTTACCAGAACATGTGCTGGTGGCACGTGAAAAGCAACATTCCAGTGTCATCATTGCCAACGTTGCCTTACCAGAACATGTGCTGGTGGCACGTGAAAAGCAACATTCCAGTGTCATCATTGCCAACGTTGCCTTACCAGAACATGTGCTGGTGGCACGTGAAAAGCAACATTCCAGTGTCATCATTGCCAACGTTGCCTTACCAGAACATGTGCTGGTGGCACGTGAAAAGCAACATTCCAGTGTCATCATTGCCAACGTTGCCTTACCAGAACATGTGCTGGTGGCACGTGAAAAGCAACATTCCAGTGTCATCATTGCCAACGTTGCCTTACCAGAACATGTGCTGGTGGCACGTGAAAAGCAACATTCCAGTGTCATCATTGCCAACGTTGCCTTACCAGAACATGTGCTGGTGGCACGTGAAAAGCAACATTCAGTGTCATCATTGCCAACGTTGCCTTACCAGAACATGTGCTGGTGGCACGTGAAAAGCAACATTCGAGTGTCATCATTGCCAACGTTGCCTTACCAGAACATGTGCTGGTGGCACGTGAAAAGCAACATTCCAGTGTCATCATTGCCAACGTTGCCTTACCAGAACATGTGCTGGTGGCACGTGAAAAGCAACATTCCAGTGTCATCATTGCCAACGTTGCCTTACCAGAACATGTGCTGGTGGCACGTGAAAAGCAACATTCGAGTGTCATCATTGCCAACGTTGCCTTACCAGAACATGTGCTGGTGGCACGTGAAAAGCAACATTCGAGTGTCATCATTGCCAACGTTGCCTTACCAGAACATGTGCTGGTGGCACGTGAAAAGCAACATTCGAGTGTCATCATTGCCAACGTTGCCTTACCAGAACATGTGCTGGTGGCACGTGAAAAGCACCATTCGAGTGTCATCATTGCCAACGTTGCCTTACCAGAACATGTGCTGGTGGCACGTGAAAAGCAACATTCGAGTGTCATCATTGCCAACGTTGCCTTACCAGAACATGTGCTGGTGGCACGTGAAAAGCAACATTCCAGTGTCATCATTGCCAACGTTGCCTTACCAGAACATGTGCTGGTGGCACGTGAAAAGCAACATTCGAGTGTCATCATTGCCAACGTTGCCTTACCAGAACATGTGCTGGTGGCACGTGAAAAGCAACATTCGAGTGTCATCATTGCCAACGTTGCCTTACCAGAACATGTGCTGGTGGCACGTGAAAAGCAACATTCCAGTGTCATCATTGCCAACGTTGCCTTACCAGAACATGTGCTGGTGGCACGTGAAAAGCACCATTCGAGTGTCATCATTGCCAACGTTGCCTTACCAGAACATGTGCTGGTGGCACGTGAAAAGCAACATTCGAGTGTCATCATTGCCAACGTTGCCTTACCAGAACATGTGTGGTGGCACGTGAAAAGCAACATTCGAGTGTCATCATTGCCAACGTTGCCTTACCAGAACATGTGCTGGTGGGACATGAAAAGCAACATTCGAGTGTCATCATTGCCAACGTTGCCTTACCAGAACATGTGCTGGTGGCACGTGAAAAGCAACATTCGAGTGTCATCATTGCCAACGTTGCCTTACCAGAACATGTGCTGGTGGCACGTGAAAAGCACCATTCGAGTGTCATCATTGCCAACGTTGCCTTACCAGAACATGTGCTGGTGGCACGTGAAAAGCAACATTCGAGTGTCATCATTGCCAACGTTGCCTTACCAGAACATGTGCTGGTGGCACGTGAAAAGCAACATTCCAGTGTCATCATTGCCAACGTTGCCTTACCAGAACATGTGCTGGTGGCACGTGAAAAGCAACATTCCAGTGTCATCATTGCCAACGTTGCCTTACCAGAACATGTGCTGGTGGCACGTGAAAAGCAACATTCCAGTGTCATCATTGCCAACGTTGCCTTACCAGAACATGTGCTGGTGGCACGTGAAAAGCACCATTCGAGTGTCATCATTGCCAACGTTGCCTTACCAGAACATGTGCTGGTGGCACGTGAAAAGCAACATTCCAGTGTCATCATTGCCAACGTTGCCTTACCAGAACATGTGCTGGTGGCACGTGAAAAGCAACATTCCAGTGTCATCATTGCCAACGTTGCCTTACCAGAACATGTGCTGGTGGCACGTGAAAAGCAACATTCCAGTGTCATCATTGCCAACGTTGCCTTACCAGAACATGTGCTGGTGGCACGTGAAAAGCAACATTCCAGTGTCATCATTGCCAACGTTGCCTTACCAGAACATGTGCTGGTGGCACGTGAAAAGCAACATTCCAGTGTCATCATTGCCAACGTTGCCTTACCAGAACATGTGCTGGTGGCACGTGAAAAGCAACATTCCAGTGTCATCATTGCCAACGTTGCCTTACCAGAACATGTGCTGGTGGCACGTGAAAAGCAACATTCCAGTGTCATCATTGCCAACGTTGCCTTACCAGAACATGTGCTGGTGGCACGTGAAAAGCAACATTCCAGTGTCATCATTGCCAACGTTGCCTTACCAGAACATGTGCTGGTGGCACGTGAAAAGCAACATTCCAGTGTCATCATTGCCAACGTTGCCTTACCAGAACATGTGCTGGTGGCACGTGAAAAGCAACATTCCAGTGTCATCATTGCCAACGTTGCCTTACCAGAACATGTGCTGGTGGCACGTGAAAAGCAACATTCGAGTGTCATCATTGCCAACGTTGCCTTACCAGAACATGTGCTGGTGGCACGTGAAAAGCAACATTCGAGTGTCATCATTGCCAACGTTGCCTTACCAGAACATGTGCTGGTGGCACGTGAAAAGCAACATTCGAGTGTCATCATTGCCAACGTTGCCTTACCAGAACATGTGCTGGTGGCACGTGAAAAGCAACATTCCAGTGTCATCATTGCCAACGTTGCCTTACCAGAACATGTGCTGGTGGCACGTGAAAAGCAACATTCGAGTGTCATCATTGCCAACGTTGCCTTACCAGAACATGTGCTGGTGGCACGTGAAAAGCAACATTCGAGTGTCATCATTGCCAACGTTGCCTTACCAGAACATGTGCTGGTGGCACGTGAAAAGCAACATTCCAGTGTCATCATTGCCAACGTTGCCTTACCAGAACATGTGCTGGTGGCACGTGAAAAGCAACATTCCAGTGTCATCATTGCCAACGTTGCCTTACCAGAACATGTGCTGGTGGCACGTGAAAAGCAACATTCGAGTGTCATCATTGCCAACGTTGCCTTACCAGAACATGTGCTGGTGGCACGTGAAAAGCAACATTCGAGTGTCATCATTGCCAACGTTGCCTTACCAGAACATGTGCTGGTGGCACGTGAAAAGCAACATTCCAGTGTCATCATTGCCAACGTTGCCTTACCAGAACATGTGCTGGTGGCACGTGAAAAGCAACATTCCGAGTGTCATCATTGCCAACGTTGCCTTACCAGAACATGTGCTGGTGGCACGTGAAAAGCAACATTCCAGTGTCATCATTGCCAACGTTGCCTTACCAGAACATGTGCTGGTGGCACGTGAAAAGCAACATTCCAGTGTCATCATTGCCAACGTTGCCTTACCAGAACATGTGCTGGTGGCACGTGAAAAGCAACATTCCGTGTCATCATTGCCAACGTTGCCTTACCAGAACATGTGCTGGTGGCACGTGAAAAGCAACATTCCAGTGTCATCATTGCCAACGTTGCCTTACCAGAACATGTGCTGGTGGCACGTGAAAAGCAACATTCCGTGTCATCATTGCCAACGTTGCCTTACCAGAACATGTGCTGGTGGCACGTGAAAAGCAACATTCAGTGTCATCATTGCCAACGTTGCCTTACCAGAACATGTGCTGGTGGCACGTGAAAAGCAACATTCCAGTGTCATCATTGCCAACGTTGCCTTACCAGAACATGTGCTGGTGGCACGTGAAAAGCAACATTCCAGTGTCATCATTGCCAACGTTGCCTTACCAGAACATGTGCTGGTGGCACGTGAAAAGCAACATTCCAGTGTCATCATTGCCAACGTTGCCTTACCAGAACATGTGCTGGTGGCACGTGAAAAGCAACATTCCAGTGTCATCATTGCCAACGTTGCCTTACCAGAACATGTGCTGGTGGCACGTGAAAAGCAACATTCCAGTGTCATCATTGCCAACGTTGCCTTACCAGAACATGTGCTGGTGGCACGTGAAAAGCAACATTCCAGTGTCATCATTGCCAACGTTGCCTTACCAGAACATGTGCTGGTGGCACGTGAAAAGCAACATTCCAGTGTCATCATTGCCAACGTTGCCTTACCAGAACATGTGCTGGTGGCACGTGAAAAGCAACATTCCAGTGTCATCATTGCCAACGTTGCCTTACCAGAACATGTGCTGGTGGCACGTGAAAAGCAACATTCCAGTGTCATCATTGCCAACGTTGCCTTACCAGAACATGTGCTGGTGGCACGTGAAAAGCAACATTCCAGTGTCATCATTGCCAACGTTGCCTTACCAGAACATGTGCTGGTGGCACGTGAAAAGCAACATTCCAGTGTCATCATTGCCAACGTTGCCTTACCAGAACATGTGCTGGTGGCACGTGAAAAGCAACATTCCAGTGTCATCATTGCCAACGTTGCCTTACCAGAACATGTGCTGGTGGCACGTGAAAAGCAACATTCCAGTGTCATCATTGCCAACGTTGCCTTACCAGAACATGTGCTGGTGGCACGTGAAAAGCAACATTCCAGTGTCATCATTGCCAACGTTGCCTTACCAGAACATGTGCTGGTGGCACGTGAAAAGCAACATTCCAGTGTCATCATTGCCAACGTTGCCTTACCAGAACATGTGCTGGTGGCACGTGAAAAGCAACATTCCAGTGTCATCATTGCCAACGTTGCCTTACCAGAACATGTGCTGGTGGCACGTGAAAAGCAACATTCCAGTGTCATCATTGCCAACGTTGCCTTACCAGAACATGTGCTGGTGGCACGTGAAAAGCAACATTCCAGTGTCATCATTGCCAACGTTGCCTTACCAGAACATGTGCTGGTGGCACGTGAAAAGCAACATTCGAGTGTCATCATTGCCAACGTTGCCTTACCAGAACATGTGCTGGTGGCACGTGAAAAGCAACATTCGAGTGTCATCATTGCCAACGTTGCCTTACCAGAACATGTGCTGGTGGCACGTGAAAAGCAACATTCGAGTGTCATCATTGCCAACGTTGCCTTACCAGAACATGTGCTGGTGGCACGTGAAAAGCAACATTCCAGTGTCATCATTGCCAACGTTGCCTTACCAGAACATGTGCTGGTGGCACGTGAAAAGCAACATTCGAGTGTCATCATTGCCAACGTTGCCTTACCAGAACATGTGCTGGTGGCACGTGAAAAGCAACATTCGAGTGTCATCATTGCCAACGTTGCCTTACCAGAACATGTGCTGGTGGCACGTGAAAAGCAACATTCCGTGTCATCATTGCCAACGTTGCCTTACCAGAACATGTGCTGGTGGCACGTGAAAAGCAACATTCGAGTGTCATCATTGCCAACGTTGCCTTACCAGAACATGTGCTGGTGGCACGTGAAAAGCAACATTCCAGTGTCATCATTGCCAACGTTGCCTTACCAGAACATGTGCTGGTGGCACGTGAAAAGCAACATTCGAGTGTCATCATTGCCAACGTTGCCTTACCAGAACATGTGCTGGTGGCACGTGAAAAGCAACATTCGAGTGTCATCATTGCCAACGTTGCCTTACCAGAACATGTGCTGGTGGCACGTGAAAAGCAACATTCGAGTGTCATCATTGCCAACGTTGCCTTACCAGAACATGTGCTGGTGGCACGTGAAAAGCACCATTCGAGTGTCATCATTGCCAACGTGCCTTACCAGAACATGTGCTGGTGGCACGTGAAAAGCAACATTCGAGTGTCATCATTGCCAACGTTGCCTTACCAGAACATGTGCTGGTGGCACGTGAAAAGCACCATTCGAGTGTCATCATTGCCACGTTGCCTACCAGAACATGTGATGGTGGCACGTGAAAGCAACATTCCAGTGTCATCATGCCAACGTGCCTTAACATTTTTTTTAAAACAACATTGGTTCATCATTGCCAACGTTGCCTTACAAGAAACAATGTGACTGTGGCTTTGCACAGAGCATGTTCTGGTAAGGCAAACGTTGGCAATGATGACACTGGAATGGTGCTTTTCACGTGCCACCAGCACATGTTCTGGTAAGGCAACGTTGGCATGATGACATCGAATGTTGCTTTTCACGTGCCACCAGCAATGTTCTGGTAAGGCAACTTTGGCAATGATGACACTCGAATGTTGCTTTTCACGTGCCACCAGCACATGTTCTGGTAAGGCAACGTTGGCAATGATGACACTCGAATGGGCTTTTCACGTGCCACCAGCACATGTTCTGGTAAGGCAACGTGGCAATGATGACACTGGAATGTTGCTTTTCACGTGCCACAGCACATGTTCTGGTAAGGCAACGTTGGCAATGATGACATGAATGTTGCTTTTCACGTGCCACCAGCACATGTTCTGGTAAGGCAACGTTGGCAATGATGACACTCGAATGTTGCTTTTACGTGCCACCAGCACATGTTCTGGTAAGGCAACGTTGGCAATGATGACACTGGAATGTGCTTTTCACGTGCCACCAGCACATGTGCTGGTAAGGCAACGTTGGAAATGATGACACTCGAATGTTGCTTTTCATGTGCCACCAGCACATGTTCTGGTAAGGCAACGTTGGCAATGATGACACTGGAATGTGCTTTCACGTGCCACCAGCACATGTTCTGGTAAGGCAACGTTGGCAATGATGACACTGAATGTGCTTTTCACGTGCCACCAGCACATGTTCTGGTAAGGCAACGTTGCAATGATGACACTGGAATGGTGCTTTTCACGTGCCACCAGCACATGTTCTGGTAAGGCAACGTTGGCAATGATGACACTCGAATGTTGCTTTTCACGTGCCACCAGCACATGTTCTGGTAAGGCAACGTTGGCAATGATGACACTCGATCGAATGTGCTTTTCACGTGCCACAGCACATGTTCTGGTAAGGCAACGTTGGCAATGATGACACTGGAATGTTGCTTTTCACGTGCCACCAGCACATGTTCTGGTAAGGACGTTGGCAATGATGACACTGGAATGTTGCTTTTCACGTGCCACCAGCACATGTTCTGGTAAGGCAACGTTGGCAATGATGACACTGGAATGTTGCTTTTCACGTGCCACCAGCACATGTCTGGTAAGGCAACGTTGGCAATGATGACACTGGAATGTTGCTTTTCACGTGCCACCAGCACATGTTCTGGTAAGGCAACGTTGGCAATGATGACACTGGAATGGTGCTTTTTACGTGCCACCAGCACATGTTCGGTAAGGCAACGTTGGCAATGATGACACTGGAATGTTGCTTTTCACGTGCCACCAGCACATGTTCTGGGTAAGGCAACGTTGGCAATGATGACACTGGAATGTGCTTTTCACGTGCCACCAGCACATGTTCTGGTAAGGCAACGTTGGCAATGATGACATGGAATGTGCTTTTCACGTGCCACCAGCACATGTTCTGGTAAGGCAACGTTGGCAATGATGACACTGGAATGTTGCTTTTCACGTGCCACCAGCACATGTTCTGGTAAGGCAACGTTGGCAATGATGACACTGGAATGTTGCTTTTCACGTGCCACCAGCACATGTTCTGGTAAGGCAACGTTGGCAATGACACTCGAATGGTGCTTTTCAAGTGCCACCAGCACATGTTCTGGTAAGGCAACGTTGGCAATGATGACACTCGAATGTGCTTTTCACGTGCCACCAGCACATGTTCTTGGTAAGGCAACGTTGGCAATGGTGACACTGGAATGGTTGCTTTTCACGTGCCACCAGCACATGTTCTGGTAAGGCAACGTTGGCAATGATGACACTGGAATGTTGCTTTTCACGTGCCACCAGCACATGTTCTGGTAAGGCAACGTTGCAATGATGACACTCGAATGTTGCTTTTCACGTGCCACCAGCACATGTTCTGGTAAGGCAACGTTGGCAATGATGACACTGGAATGTTGCTTTTCACGTGCCACCAGCACATGTTCTGGTAAGGCAACGTGGCAATGATGACACTGGAATGTGCTTTTCACGTGCCACCAGCACATGTTTCTGGTAAGGCAACGTTGGCAATGATGACACTGGAATGTTGCTTTTCACGTGCAATCAGCAGATATTCTGGTAAGGCAACGTTGGCAATGATGACACTGGAATGGTGCTTTTTACGTGCCACCAGCACATGTTCTGGTAAGGCAACGTTGGCAATGATGACACTGGAATGTTGCTTTTCACGTGCCACCAGCACATGTTCTGGTAAGGCAACGTTGGCAATGATGACACTGGAATGGTGCTTTTCACGTGCCACCAGCACATGTTCTGGTAAGGCAACGTTGGCAATGATGACACTGGAATGTTGCTTTTCACGTGCCACCAGCACATGTTCTGGTAAGGCAACGTTGGCAATGATGACACTCGAATGTTGCTTTTACGTGCCACCAGCACATGTTCTGGTAAGGCAACGTTGGCAATGATGACACTGGAATGTGCTTTTCACGTGCCACCAGCACATGTTCTGGTAAGGCAACGTTGGCAATGATGACACGAATGTTGCTTTTCACGTGCCACCAGCACATGTTCTGGTAAGGCAACGTTGGCAATGATGACACTGGAATGTTGCTTTTCACGTGCCACCAGCACATGTTCTGGTAAGGCAACGTTGGCAATGATGACACTGGAATGTTGCTTTCACGTGCCACCAGCACATGTTCTGGTAAGGCAACGTTGGCAATGATGACACTGGAATGTTGCTTTCACGTGCCACCAGCACATGTTCTGGTAAGGCAACGTTGGCAATGATGACACTCGAATGTTGCTTTTCACGTGCCACCAGCACATGTTCTGGTAAGGCAACGTTGGCAATGATGACACTCGAATGTGCTTTTCACGTGCCACCAGCACATGTTCTGGTAAGGCAACGTTGGCAATGATGACACTCGAATGTTGCTTTTCACGTGCCACCAGCACATGTTCTGGTAAGGCAACGTTGGCAATGATGACACTCGAATGTTGCTTTTCACGTGCCACCAGCACATGTTCTGGTAAGGCAACGTTGGCAATGATGACACTCGAATGTTGCTTTTCACGTGCCACCAGCACATGTTCTGGTAAGGCAACGTTGGCAATGATGACACTGGAATGTTGCTTTTCACGTGCCACCAGCACATGTTCTGGTAAGGCAACGTTGGCAATGATGACACTGGAATGTTGCTTTTCACGTGCCACCAGCACATGTTCTGGTAAGGCAACGTTGGCAATGATGACACTCGAATGTTGCTTTTCACGTGCCACCAGCACATGTTCTGGTAAGGCAACGTGGCAATGATGACACTGAATGTTGCTTTTCACGTGCCACCAGCACATGTTCTGGTAAGGCAACGTTGGCAATGATGACACTGGAATGTTGCTTTTCGTGCCACCAGCACATGTTCTGGTAAGGCAACGTTGGCAATGATGACACTGGAATGTTGCTTTTCACGTGCCACCAGCACATGTTCTGGTAAGGCAACGTTGGCAATGATGACACTGGAATGTTGCTTTTCACGTGCCACCAGCACATGTTCTGGTAAGGCAACGTTTGGCAATGATGACACTCGAATGTTGCTTTCACGTGCCACCAGCACATGTTCTGGTAAGGCAACGTTGGCAATGATGACACTGGAATGTTGCTTTTCACGTGCCACCAGCACATGTTCTGGTAAGGCAACGTTGGCAATGATGACACTGGAATGTTGCTTTTCACGTGCCACCAGCACATGTTCTGGTAAGGCAACTTGGCAATGATGACACTGGAATGTGCTTTTCACGTGCCACCAGCACATGTTCTGGTAAGGCAACGTTGGCAATGATGACACTCGAATGTTGCTTTTCACGTGCCACCAGCACATGTTCTGGTAAGGCAACGTTGGCAATGATGACACTCGAATGTTGCTTTTCACGTGCCACCAGCACATGTTCTGGTAAGGCAACGTTGGCAATGATGACACTCGAATGTTGCTTTTCACGTGCCACCAGCACATGTTCTGGTAAGGCAACGTTGGCAATGATGACACTGGAATGTTGCTTTTCACGTGCCACCAGCACATGTTCTGGTAAGGCAACGTTGGCAATGATGACACTGGAATGTTGCTTTTCACGTGCCACCAGCACATGTTCTGGTAAGGCAACGTTGGCAATGATGACACTGGAATGTGCTTTTCACGTGCCACCAGCACATGTTCTGGTAAGGCAACGTTGGCAATGATGACACTCGAATGTTGCTTTTCACGTGCCACCAGCACATGTTCTGGTAAGGCAACGTTGGCAATGATGAAATGATGGACACTGGATGTGCTTTTCACGTGCCACCAGCACATGTTCTGGTAAGGCAACGTTGGCAATGATGACACTCGAATGTTGCTTTTCACGTGCCACCAGCACATGTTCTGGTAAGGCAACGTTGGCAATGATGACACTCGAATGGTGCTTTTCACGTGCCACCAGCACATGTTCTGGTAAGGCAACGTTGGCAATGATGACACTGGAATGTTGCTTTTCACGTGCCACCAGCACATGTTCTGGTAAGGCAACGTTGGCAATGATGACACTGGAATGTTGCTTTTCACGTGCCACCAGCACATGTTCTGGTAAGGCAACGTTGGCAATGATGACACTGGAATGTTGCTTTTCACGTGCCACCAGCACATGTTCTGGTAAGGCAACGTTGGCAATGATGACACTCGAATGTTGCTTTCACGTGCCACCAGCACATGTTCTGGTAAGGCAACGTTGGCAATGATGACACTGGAATGTTGCTTTTCACGTGCCACCAGCACATGTTCTGGTAAGGCAACGTTGGCAATGATGACACTCGAATGTGCTTTTCACGTGCCACCAGCACATGTTCTGGTAAGGCAACGTTGGCAATGATGACACTCGAATGTTGCTTTTCACGTGCCACCAGCACATGTTCTGGTAAGGCAACGTTGGCAATGATGACACTGGAATGTTGCTTTTCACGTGCCACCAGCACATGTTCTGGTAAGGCAACGTTGGCAATGATGACACTGGAATGTTGCTTTTCACGTGCCACCAGCACATGTTCTGGTAAGGCAACGTTGGCAATGATGACACTCGAATGTTGCTTTTCACGTGCCACCAGCACATGTTCTGGTAAGGCAACGTTGGCAATGATGACACTGGAATGTTGCTTTTCACGTGCCACCAGCACATGTTCTGGTAAGGCAACGTTGGCAATGATGACACTGGAATGTTGCTTTTCACGTGCCACCAGCACATGTTCTGGTAAGGCAACGTTGGCAATGATGACACTGGAATGTTGCTTTTCACGTGCCACCAGCACATGTTCTGGTAAGGCAACGTTGGCAATGATGACACTGGAATGTTGCTTTTCACGTGCCACCAGCACATGTTCTGGTAAGGCAACGTTGGCAATGATGACACTGGAATGTGCTTTTTTCGTGCCACCAGCACATGTTCTGGTAAGGCAACGTTGGCAATGATGACACTCGAATGTTGCTTTTCACGTGCCACCAGCACATGTTCTGGTAAGGCAACGTTGGCAATGATGACACTGGAATGTTGCTTTTCACGTGCCACCAGCACATGTTCTGGTAAGGCAACGTTGGCAATGATGACACTGGAATGTTGCTTTTCACGTGCCACCAGCACATGTTCTGGTAAGGCAACGTTGGCAATGATGACACTCGAATGTTGCTTTTCACGTGCCACCAGCACATGTTCTGGTAAGGCAACGTTGGCAATGATGACACTGGAATGTTGCTTTTCACGTGCCACCAGCACATGTTCTGGTAAGGCAACTTTGGCAATGATGACACTCGAATGTTGCTTTTCATGTGCCACCAGCACATGTTCTGGTAAGGCAACGTTGGCAATGATGACACTGGAATGTTGCTTTTCACGTGCCACCAGCATATGTTCTGGTAAGGCAACTTTGGCAATGATGACACTCGAATGTTGCTTTTCACGTGCCACCAGCATATGTTCTGGTAAGGCAACTTTGGCAATGATGACACTGGAATGTTGCTTTTCACGTGCCACCAGCATATGTTCTGGTAAGGCAACTTTGGCAATGATGACACTCGAATGTTGCTTTTCACGTGCCACCAGCATATGTTCTGGTAAGGCAACGTTGGCAATGATGACACTCGAATGTTGCTTTTCACGTGCCACCAGCACATGTTCTGGTAAGGCAACGTTGGCAATGATGACACTGGAATGTTGCTTTTCACGTGCCACCAGCACATGTTCTGGTAAGGCAACGTTGGCAATGATGACACTCGAATGTTGCTTTTCACGTGCCACCAGCACATGTTCTGGTAAGGCAACGTTGGCAATGATGACACTCGAATGGTGCTTTTCACGTGCCACCAGCACATGTTCTGGTAAGGCAACGTTGGCAATGATGACACTGGAATGTTGCTTTTCACGTGCCACCAGCACATGTTCTGGTAAGGCAACGTTGGCAATGATGACACTCGAATGTTGCTTTTCACGTGCCACCAGCACATGTTCTGGTAAGGCAACGTTGGCAATGATGACACTCGAATGTTGCTTTTCACGTGCCACCAGCACATGTTCTGGTAAGGCAACGTTGGCAATGATGACACTGGAATGTTGCTTTTCACGTGCCACCAGCACATGTTCTGGTAAGGCAACGTTGGCAATGATGACACTGGAATGTTGCTTTTCACGTGCCACCAGCACATGTTCTGGTAAGGCAACGTTGGCAATGATGACACTCGAATGTTGCTTTTCACGTGCCACCAGCACATGTTCTGGTAAGGCAACGTTGGCAATGATGACACTCGAATGTGCTTTTCACGTGCCACCAGCACATGTTCTGGTAAGGCAACGTTGGCAATGATGACACTGGAATGTTGCTTTTCACGTGCCACCAGCACATGTTCTGGTAAGGCAACGTTGGCAATGATGACACTGGAATGTTGCTTTTCACGTGCCACCAGCACATGTTCTGGTAAGGCAACGTTGGCAATGATGACACTGGAATGTTGCTTTTCACGTGCCACCAGCACATGTTCTGGTAAGGCAACGTTGGCAATGATGACACTCGAATGTTGCTTTTCACGTGCCACCAGCACATGTTCTGGTAAGGCAACGTTGGCAATGATGACACTGGAATGTTGCTTTTCACGTGCCACCAGCACATGTTCTGGTAAGGCAACGTTGGCAATGATGACACTGGAATGTTGCTTTTCACGTGCCACCAGCACATGTTCTGGTAAGGCAACGTTGGCAATGATGACACTGGAATGTTGCTTTTCACGTGCCACCAGCACATGTTCTGGTAAGGCAACGTTGGCAATGATGACACTGGAATGTTGCTTTTCACGTGCCACCAGCACATGTTCTGGTAAGGCAACGTGGCAATGATGACACTGGAATGTTGCTTTTCACGTGCCACCAGCACATGTTCTGGTAAGGCAACGTTGGCAATGATGACACTGGAATGTTGCTTTTCACGTGCCACCAGCACATGTTCTGGTAAGGCAACGTTGGCAATGATGACACTGGAATGTTGCTTTTCACGTGCACCAGCACATGTTCTGGTAAGGCAACGTTGGCAATGATGACACTCGAATGTGTGCTTTTCACGTGCCACCAGCACATGTTCTGGTAAGGCAACGTTGGCAATGATGACACTGGAAGTTGCTTTTCACGTGCCACCAGCACATGTTCTGGTAAGGCAACGTTGGCAATGATGACACTGGAATGTTGCTTTTCACGTGCCACCAGCACATGTTCTGGTAAGGCAACGTTGGCAATGATGACACTCGAATGTTGCTTTTCACGTGCCACCAGCACATGTTCTGGTAAGGCAACGTTGGCAATGATGACACTCGAATGTTGCTTTTCAACTGCCACCAGCACATGTTCTGGTAAGGCAACGTTGGCAATGATGACACTCGAATGTTGCTTTTCACGTGCCACCAGCACATGTTCTGGTAAGGCAACGTTGGCAATGATGACACTCGAATGTTGCTTTTCACGTGCCACCAGCACATGTTCTGGTAAGGCAACGTTGGCAATGATGACACTCGAATGGTGCTTTTCACGTGCCACAGCACATGTTCTGGTAAGGCAACGTTGGCAATGATGACACTGGAATGTTGCTTTTCACGTGCCACCAGCACATGTTCTGGTAAGGCAACGTTGGCAATGATGACACTCGAATGTTGCTTTTCATGTGCCACCAGCACATGTTCTGGTAAGGCAACGTTGGCAATGATGACACTCGAATGTTGCTTTTCACGTGCCACCAGCACATGTTCTGGTAAGGCAACGTTGGCAATGATGACACTGGAATGTTGCTTTTCACGTGCCACCAGCACATGTTCTGGTAAGGCAACGTTGGCAATGATGACACTCGAATGTTGCTTTTCACGTGCCACCAGCACATGTTCTGGTAAGGCAACGTTGGCAATGATGACACTGGAATGTTGCTTTTCACGTGCCACCAGCACATGTTCTGGTAAGGCAACGTTGGCAATGATGACACTCGAATGTTGCTTTTCACGTGCCACCAGCAACATGTTCTGGTAAGGCAACGTTGGCAATGATGACACTCGAATGTGCTTTTCACGTGCCACCAGCACATGTTCTGGTAAGGCAACGTTGGCAATGATGACACTCGAATGTTGCTTTTCACGTGCCACCAGCACATGTTCTGGTAAGGCAACGTTGGCAATGATGACACTCGAATGTTGCTTTTCACGTGCCACCAGCACATGTTCTGGTAAGGCAACGTTGGCAATGATGACACTGGAATGTTGCTTTTCACGTGCCACCAGCACATGTTCTGGTAAGGCAACGTTGGCAATGATGACACTCGAATGTTGCTTTTCACGTGCCACCAGCACATGTTCTGGTAAGGCAACGTTGGCAATGATGACACTCGAATGTTGCTTTTCACGTGCCACCAGCACATGTTCTGGTAAGGCAACGTTGGCAATGATGACACTGGAATGTTGCTTTTCACGTGCCACCAGCACATGTTCTGGTAAGGCAACGTTGGCAATGATGACACTGGAATGTTGCTTTTCACGTGCCACCAGCACATGTTCTGGTAAGGCAACGTTGGCAATGATGACACTCGAATGTTGCTTTTCACGTGCCACCAGCACATGTTCTGGTAAGGCAACGTTGGCAATGATGACACTCGAATGTTGCTTTTCACGTGCCACCAGCACATGTTCTGGTAAGGCAACGTTGGCAATGATGACACTGGAATGTTGCTTTTCACGTGCCACCAGCACATGTTCTGGTAAGGCAACGTTGGCAATGATGACACTGGAATGTGCTTTTCACGTGCCACCAGCACATGTTCTGTGGTAAGGCAACGTTGGCAATGATGACACTGGAATGTTGCTTTTCACGTGCCACCAGCACATGTTCTGGTAAGGCAACGTTGGCAATGATGACACTGGAATGTTGCTTTTCACGTGCCACCAGCACATGTTCTGGTAAGGCA
Source organism: Octopus sinensis (assembly GCF_006345805.1). Lineage (NCBI taxonomy): Eukaryota > Metazoa > Mollusca > Cephalopoda > Octopoda > Octopodidae > Octopus > Octopus sinensis. The sequence goes on along the minus strand of NC_043004.1, from coordinate 74,310,700 downwards.
ACGTTGGCAATGATGACACTCGAATGTTGCTTTTCACGTGCCACCAGCACATGTTCTGGTAAGGCAACGTTGGCAATGATGACACTGGAATGTTGCTTTTCATGTGCCACCAGCACATGTTCTGGTAAGGCAACGTTGGCAATGATGAAACTCGAATGTTGCTTTTCATGTGCCACCAGCACATGTTCTGGTAAGGCAACGTTGGCAATGATGACACTGGAATGTTGCTTTTCACGTGCCACCAGCACATGTTCTGGTAAGGCAACGTTGGCAATGATGACACTGGAATGTTGCTTTTCACGTGCCACCAGCACATGTTCTGGTAAGGCAACGTTGGCAATGATGACACTGGAATGTTGCTTTTCATGTGCCACCAGCACATGTTCTGGTAAGGCAACGTTGGCAATGATGACACTGGAATGTTGCTTTTCACGTGCCACCAGCACATGTTCTGGTAAGGCAACGTTGGCAATGATGACACTGGAATGTTGCTTTTCACGTGCCACCAGCACATGTTCTGGTAAGGCAACGTTGGCAATGATGACACTGGAATGTGCTTTTCACGTGCCACCAGCACATGTTCTGGTAAGGCAACGTTGGCAATGATGACACTGGAATGTTGCTTTTCACGTGCCACCAGCACATGTTCTGGTAAGGCAACGTTGGCAATGATGACACTGGAATGTTGCTTTTCACGTGCCACCAGCACATGTTCTGGTAAGGCAACGTTGGCAATGATGACACTGGAATGTTGCTTTCACGTGCCACCAGCACATGTTCTGGTAAGGCAACGTTGGCAATGATGACACTGGAATGGTGCTTTTCACGTGCCACCAGCACATGTTCTGGTAAGGCAACGTTGGCAATGATGACACTCGAATGTTGCTTTTCACGTGCCACCAGCACATGTTCTGGTAAGGCAACGTTGGCAATGATGACACTCGAATGTTGCTTTTCACGTGCCACAGCACATGTTCTGGTAAGGCAACGTTGGCAATGATGACACTCGAATGTTGCTTTTCACGTGCCACCAGCACATGTTCTGGTAAGGCAACGTTGGCAATGATGACACTCGAATGTTGCTTTCACGTGCCACCAGCACATGTTCTGGTAAGGCAACGTTGGCAATGATGACACTCGAATGTTGCTTTCACGTGCCACCAGCACATGTTCTGGTAAGGCAACGTTGGCAATGATGACCTGGAATGTTGCTTTTCACGTGCCACCAGCACATGTTCTGGTAAGGCAACGTTGGCAATGATGACACTGGAATGTTGCTTTTCACGTGCCACCAGCACATGTTCTGGTAAGGCAACGTTGGCAATGATGACACTGGAATGTGCTTTTCACGTGCCACCAGCACATGTTCTGGTAAGGCAACGTTGGCAATGATGACACTCGAATGTTGCTTTTCACGTGCCACCAGCACATGTTCTGGTAAGGCACGTTGGCAATGATGACACTCGAATGGTGCTTTTCACGTGCCACAGACCATGTTCTGGTAAGGCAACGTTGCAATGATGACACTGGAATGTTGCTTTTCACGTGCCACCAGCACATGTTCTGGTAAGGCAACGTTGGCAATGATGACACTGGAATGTTGCTTTTCACGTGCCACCAGCACATGTTCTGGTAAGGCAACGTTGGCAATGATGACACTGGAATGTTGCTTTTCACGTGCCACCAGCACATGTTCTGGTAAGCAACGTTGCAATGATGACACTGAATGTTGCTTTTCACGTGCCACCAGCACATGTTCTGGTAAGGCAACGTTGGCAATGATGACACTCGAATGTTGCTTTCACGTGCACCAGCACATGTTCTGGTAAGGCAACGTTGGCAATGATGACATGGAATGTTGCTTTTCACGTGCCACCAGCACATGTTCTGGTAAGGCAACGTTGGCAATGATGACACTGGAATGTTGCTTTTCACGTGCCACCAGCACATGTTCTGGTAAGGCAACGTTGGCAATGATGACACTGGAATGTTGCTTTTCACGTGCCACCAGCACATGTTCTGTAAGGCACGTTGGCAATGATGACACTCGAATGTTGCTTTTCACGTGCCACCAGCCATGTTCTGGTGGTAAGGCGACGTTGGCAATGATGACACTCGAATGTTGCTTTTCATGTGCCACCAGTATATGTTCTGGTAAGGCAACGTGGCAATTATGACACTGGAATGGTGCTTTTTACGTGCCACCAGCACATGTTCTGGTAAGGCAACGTTGGCAAATGATGACACTCGAATGTTGCTTTCACGTGCCACCAGCACATGTTCTGGTAAGGCAACGTTGGCAATGATGACAACTGGATGTTGCTTTTCACGTGCCACCAGCACATGTTCTGGTAGGCAACGTTGGCAAAGAACATTGGATGTTGCATTTCCACGTGCCACCAGCAACATGTGCTGGTGGCAACGTGGCAATGATGACCTGGAATGTCATCATTGCCAACGTTGCCTTACCAGAACATGTGCTGGTGGCACGTGAAAAGCACCATTCCAGTGTCATCATTGCCAACGTTGCCTTACCAGAACATGTGCTGGTGGCACGTGAAAAGCAACATCCAGTGTCATCATTGCCAACGTTGCCTTACCAGAACATGTGCTGGTGGCACGTGAAAAGCAACATTCCAGTGTCATCATTGCCAACGTTGCCTTACCAGAACATGTGCTGGTGGCACGTGAAAAGCAACATTCCAGTGTCATCATGCCAACGTTGCCTTACCAGAACATGTGCTGGTGGCACGTGAAAAGCAACATTCGAGTGTCATCATTGCCAACGTTGCCTTACCAGAACATGTGCTGGTGGCACGTGAAAAGCACCATTCCAGTGTCATCATTGCCAACGTTGCCTTACCAGAACATGTGCTGGTGGCACGTGAAAAGCACATTCAGTGTCATCATTGCCAACGTTGCCTTACCAAACATGTGCTGGTGGCACGTGAAAAGCACCATTCAGTGTCATCATTGCCAACGTTGCCTTACCAGAACATGTGCTGGTGGCACGTGAAAAGCACCATTCCAGTGTCATCATTGCCAACGTTGCCTTACCAGAACATGTGCTGGTGGCACGTGAAGCAACATTCCAGTGTCATCATTGCCAACGTTGCCTTACCAGAACATGTGCTGGTGGCACGTGAAAAGCACCATTCCAGTGTCATCATTGCCAACGTTGCCTTACCAGAACATGTGCTGGTGGCACGTGAAAAGCAACATTCCAGTGTCATCATTGCCAACGTTGCCTTACCAGAACATGTGCTGGTGGCACGTGAAAAGCAACATTCCAGTGTCATCATTGCCAACGTTGCCTTACCAGAACATGTGCTGGTGGCACGTGAAAAGCACCATTCCATGTCATCATTGCCAACGTTGCCTTACCAGAACATGTGCTGGTGGCACGTGAAAAGCACCATTCCAGTGTCATCATTGCCAACGTTGCCTTACCAGAACATGTGCTGGTGGCACGTGAAAAGCAAATTCCAGTGTCATCATTGCCAACGTTGCCTTACCAGAACATGTGCTGGTGGCACGTGAAAAGCAACATTCCAGTGTCATCATTGCCAACGTTGCCTTACCAGAACATGTGCTGGTGGCACGTGAAAAGCAACATTCCAGTGTCATCATTGCCAACGTTGCCTTACCAGAACATGTGCTGGTGGCACGTGAAAAGCACCATTCAGTGTCATCATTGCCAACGTTGCCTTACCAGAACATGTGCTGGTGGCACGTGAAAAGCACATTCCAGTGTCATCATTGCCAACGTTGCCTTACCAGAACATGTGCTGGTGGCACGTGAAAAGCAACATTCCAGTGTCATCATTGCCAACGTTGCCTTACCAGAACATGTGCTGGTGGCACGTGAAAAGCAACATTCCAGTGTCATCATTGCCAACGTTGCCTTACCAGAACATGTGCTGGTGGCACGTGAAAAGCAACATTCAGTGTCATCATTGCCAACGTTGCCTTACCAGAACATGTGCTGGTGGCACGTGAAAAGCAACATTCCAGTGTCATCATTGCCAACGTTGCCTTACCAGAACATGTGCTGGTGGCACGTGAAAAGCAACATTCAGTGTCATCATTGCCAACGTTGCCTTACCAGAACATGTGCTGGTGGCACGTGAAAAGCAACATTCCAGTGTCATCATTGCCAACGTTGCCTTACCAGAACATGTGCTGGTGGCACGTGAAAAGCAACATTCCAGTGTCATCATTGCCAACGTTGCCTTACCAGAACATGTGCTGGTGGCACGTGAAAAGCAACATTCGAGTGTCATCATTGCCAACGTTGCCTTACCAGAACATGTGCTGGTGGCACGTGAAAAGCAACATTCGAGTGTCATCATTGCCAACGTTGCCTTACCAGAACATGTGCTGGTGGCACGTGAAAAGCAACATTCCAGTGTCATCATTGCCAACGTTGCCTTACCAGAACATGTGCTGGTGGCACGTGAAAAGCAACATTCCAGTGTCATCATTGCCAACGTTGCCTTACCAGAACATGTGCTGGTGGCACGTGAAAAGCACCATTCCAGTGTCATCATTGCCAACGTTGCCTTACCAGAACATGTGCTGGTGGCACGTGAAAAGCAACATTCCAGTGTCATCATTGCCAACGTTGCCTTACCAGAACATGTGCTGGTGGCACGTGAAAAGCAACATTCCAGTGTCATCATTGCCAACGTTGCCTTACCAGAACATGTGCTGGTGGCACGTGAAAAGCAACATTCCAGTGTCATCATTGCCAACGTTGCCTTACCAGAACATGTGCTGGTGGCACGTGAAAAGCAACATTCCAGTGTCATCATTGCCAACGTTGCCTTACCAGAACATGTGCTGGTGGCACGTGAAAAGCACCATTCCAGTGTCATCATTGCCAACGTTGCCTTACCAGAACATGTGCTGGTGGCACGTGAAAAGCAACATTCCAGTGTCATCATTGCCAACGTTGCCTTACCAGAACATGTGCTGGTGGCACGTGAAAAGCAACATTCCAGTGTCATCATTGCCAACGTTGCCTTACCAGAACATGTGCTGGTGGCACGTGAAAAGCAACATTCCAGTGTCATCATTGCCAACGTTGCCTTACCAGAACATGTGCTGGTGGCACGTGAAAAGCAACATTCCAGTGTCATCATTGCCAACGTTGCCTTACCAGAACATGTGCTGGTGGCACGTGAAAAGCAACATTCCAGTGTCATCATTGCCAACGTTGCCTTACCAGAACATGTGCTGGTGGCACGTGAAAAGCAACATTCCAGTGTCATCATTGCCAACGTTGCCTTACCAGAACATGTGCTGGTGGCACGTGAAAAGCAACATTCCAGTGTCATCATTGCCAACGTTGCCTTACCAGAACATGTGCTGGTGGCACGTGAAAAGCAACATTCCAGTGTCATCATTGCCAACGTTGCCTTACCAGAACATGTGCTGGTGGCACGTGAAAAGCAACATTCCAGTGTCATCATTGCCAACGTTGCCTTACCAGAACATGTGCTGGTGGCACGTGAAAAGCAACATTCCAGTGTCATCATTGCCAACGTTGCCTTACCAGAACATGTGCTGGTGGCACGTGAAAAGCAACATTCAGTGTCATCATTGCCAACGTTGCCTTACCAGAACATGTGCTGGTGGCACGTGAAAAGCAACATTCCAGTGTCATCATTGCCAACGTTGCCTTACCAGAACATGTGCTGGTGGCACGTGAAAAGCAACATTCCAGTGTCATCATTGCCAACGTTGCCTTACCAGAACATGTGCTGGTGGCACGTGAAAAGCAACATTCCAGTGTCATCATTGCCAACGTTGCCTTACCAGAACATGTGCTGGTGGCACGTGAAAAGCAACATTCCAGTGTCATCATTGCCAACGTTGCCTTACCAGAACATGTGCTGGTGGCACGTGAAAAGCAACATTCCAGTGTCATCATTGCCAACGTTGCCTTACCAGAACATGTGCTGGTGGCACGTGAAAAGCAACATTCCAGTGTCATCATTGCCAACGTTGCCTTACCAGAACATGTGCTGGTGGCACGTGAAAAGCAACATTCCAGTGTCATCATTGCCAACGTTGCCTTACCAGAACATGTGCTGGTGGCACGTGAAAAGCAACATTCCAGTGTCATCATTGCCAACGTTGCCTTACCAGAACATGTGCTGGTGGCACGTGAAAAGCAACATTCCAGTGTCATCATTGCCAACGTTGCCTTACCAGAACATGTGCTGGTGGCACGTGAAAAGCAACATTCCAGTGTCATCATTGCCAACGTTGCCTTACCAGAACATGTGCTGGTGGCACGTGAAAAGCACATTCCAGTGTCATCATTGCCAACGTTGCCTTACCAGAACATGTGCTGGTGGCACGTGAAAAGCACATTCCAGTGTCATCATTGCCAACGTTGCCTTACCAGAACATGTGCTGGTGGCACGTGAAAAGCAACATTCCAGTGTCATCATTGCCAACGTTGCCTTACCAGAACATGTGCTGGTGGCACGTGAAAAGCAACATTCCAGTGTCATCATTGCCAACGTTGCCTTACCAGAACATGTGCTGGTGGCACGTGAAAAGCAACATTCCAGTGTCATCATTGCCAACGTTGCCTTACCAGAACATGTGCTGGTGGCACGTGAAAAGCAACATTCCAGTGTCATCATTGCCAACGTTGCCTTACCAGAACATGTGCTGGTGGCACGTGAAAAGCAACATTCCAGTGTCATCATTGCCAACGTTGCCTTACCAGAACATGTGCTGGTGGCACGTGAAAAGCAACATTCCAGTGTCATCATTGCCAACGTTGCCTTACCAGAACATGTGCTGGTGGCACGTGAAAAGCAACATTCCAGTGTCATCATTGCCAACGTTGCCTTACCAGAACATGTGCTGGTGGCACGTGAAAAGCAACATTCCAGTGTCATCATTGCCAACGTTGCCTTACCAGAACATGTGCTGGTGGCACGTGAAAAGCACATTCCAGTGTCATCATTGCCAACGTTGCCTTACCAGAACATGTGCTGGTGGCACGTGAAAAGCAACATTCCAGTGTCATCATTGCCAACGTTGCCTTACCAGAACATGTGCTGGTGGCACGTAAAAAGCACCATTCCAGTGTCATCATTGCCAACGTTGCCTTACCAGAACATGTGCTGGTGGCACGTGAAAAGCAACATTCCAGTGTCATCATTGCCAACGTTGCCTTACCAGAACATGTGCTGGTGGCACGTGAAAAGCAACATTCCAGTGTCATCATTGCCAACGTTGCCTTACCAGAACATGTGCTGGTGGCACGTGAAAAGCAACATTCCAGTGTCATCATTGCCAACGTTGCCTTACCAGAACATGTGCTGGTGGCACGTGAAAAGCAACATTCCAGTGTCATCATTGCCAACGTTGCCTTACCAGAACATGTGCTGGTGGCACGTGAAAAGCACATTCCAGTGTCATCATTGCCAACGTTGCCTTACCAGAACATGTGCTGGTGGCACGTGAAAAGCAACATTCCAGTGTCATCATTGCCAACGTTGCCTTACCAGAACATGTGCTGGTGGCACGTGAAAAGCAACATTCCAGTGTCATCATTGCCAACGTTGCCTTACCAGAACATGTGCTGGTGGCACGTGAAAAGCAACATTCCAGTGTCATCATTGCCAACGTTGCCTTACCAGAACATGTGCTGGTGGCACGTGAAAAGCAACATTCCAGTGTCATCATTGCCAACGTTGCCTTACCAGAACATGTGCTGGTGGCACGTGAAAAGCACATTCCAGTGTCATCATTGCCAACGTTGCCTTACCAGAACATGTGCTGGTGGCACGTGAAAAGCACCATTCCAGTGTCATCATTGCCAACGTTGCCTTACCAGAACATGTGCTGGTGGCACGTGAAAAGCAACATTCCAGTGTCATCATTGCCAACGTTGCCTTACCAGAACATGTGCTGGTGGCACGTGAAAAGCAACATTCCAGTGTCATCATTGCCAACGTTGCCTTACCAGAACATGTGCTGGTGGCACGTGAAAAGCAACATTCCAGTGTCATCATTGCCAACGTTGCCTTACCAGAACATGTGCTGGTGGCACGTGAAAAGCAACATTCCAGTGTCATCATTGCCAACGTTGCCTTACCAGAACATGTGCTGGTGGCACGTGAAAAGCACATTCCAGTGTCATCATTGCCAACGTTGCCTTACCAGAACATGTGCTGGTGGCACGTGAAAAGCAACATTCCAGTGTCATCATTGCCAACGTTGCCTTACCAGAACATGTGCTGGTGGCACGTGAAAAGCAACATTCCAGTGTCATCATTGCCAACGTTGCCTTACCAGAACATGTGCTGGTGGCACGTGAAAAGCAACATTCCAGTGTCATCATTGCCAACGTTGCCTTACCAGAACATGTGCTGGTGGCACGTGAAAAGCAACATTCCAGTGTCATCATTGCCAACGTTGCCTTACCAGAACATGTGCTGGTGGCACGTGAAAAGCAACATTCCAGTGTCATCATTGCCAACGTTGCCTTACCAGAACATGTGCTGGTGGCACGTGAAAAGCAACATTCCAGTGTCATCATTGCCAACGTTGCCTTACCAGAACATGTGCTGGTGGCACGTGAAAAGCAACATTCCAGTGTCATCATTGCCAACGTTGCCTTACCAGAACATGTGCTGGTGGCACGTGAAAAGCAACATTCCAGTGTCATCATTGCCAACGTTGCCTTACCAGAACATGTGCTGGTGGCACGTGAAAAGCAACATTCCAGTGTCATCATTGCCAACGTTGCCTTACCAGAACATGTGCTGGTGGCACGTGAAAAGCAACATTCCAGTGTCATCATTGCCAACGTTGCCTTACCAGAACATGTGCTGGTGGCACGTGAAAAGCAACATTCCAGTGTCATCATTGCCAACGTTGCCTTACCAGAACATGTGCTGGTGGCACGTGAAAAGCACCATTCCAGTGTCATCATTGCCAACGTTGCCTTACCAGAACATGTGCTGGTGGCACGTGAAAAGCAACATTCCAGTGTCATCATTGCCAACGTTGCCTTACCAGAACATGTGCTGGTGGCACGTGAAAAGCAACATTCCAGTGTCATCATTGCCAACGTTGCCTTACCAGAACATGTGCTGGTGGCACGTGAAAAGCAACATTCCAGTGTCATCATTGCCAACGTTGCCTTACCAGAACATGTGCTGGTGGCACGTGAAAAGCACATTCCAGTGTCATCATTGCCAACGTTGCCTTACCAGAACATGTGCTGGTGGCACGTGAAAAGCAACATTCCAGTGTCATCATTGCCAACGTTGCCTTACCAGAACATGTGCTGGTGGCACGTGAAAAGCAACATTCCAGTGTCATCATTGCCAACGTTGCCTTACCAGAACATGTGCTGGTGGCACGTGAAAAGCACATTCCAGTGTCATCATTGCCAACGTTGCCTTACCAGAACATGTGCTGGTGGCACGTGAAAAGCACATTCCAGTGTCATCATTGCCAACGTTGCCTTACCAGAACATGTGCTGGTGGCACGTGAAAAGCACCATTCCAGTGTCATCATTGCCAACGTTGCCTTACCAGAACATGTGCTGGTGGCACGTGAAAAGCACCATTCCAGTGTCATCATTGCCAACGTTGCCTTACCAGAACATGTGCTGGTGGCACGTGAAAAGCACATTCCAGTGTCATCATTGCCAACGTTGCCTTACCAGAACATGTGCTGGTGGCACGTGAAAAGCAACCATTCCAGTGTCATCATTGCCAACGTTGCCTTACCAGAACATGTGCTGGTGGCACGTGAAAAGCAACATTCCAGTGTCATCATTGCCAACGTTGCCTTACCAGAACATGTGCTGGTGGCACGTGAAAAGCACATTCCAGTGTCATCATTGCCAACGTTGCCTTACCAGAACATGTGCTGGTGGCACGTGAAAAGCAACATTCCAGTGTCATCATTGCCAACGTTGCCTTACCAGAACATGTGCTGGTGGCACGTGAAAAGCAACATTCCAGTGTCATCATTGCCAACGTTGCCTTACCAGAACATGTGCTGGTGGCACGTGAAAAGCAACATTCCAGTGTCATCATTGCCAACGTTGCCTTACCAGAACATGTGCTGGTGGCACGTGAAAAGCAACATTCCAGTGTCATCATTGCCAACGTTGCCTTACCAGAACATGTGCTGGTGGCACGTGAAAAGCACATTCCAGTGTCATCATTGCCAACGTTGCCTTACCAGAACATGTGCTGGTGGCACGTGAAAAGCAACATTCCAGTGTCATCATTGCCAACGTTGCCTTACCAGAACATGTGCTGGTGGCACGTGAAAAGCAACATTCCAGTGTCATCATTGCCAACGTTGCCTTACCAGAACATGTGCTGGTGGCACGTGAAAAGCAACATTCCAGTGTCATCATTGCCAACGTTGCCTTACCAGAACATGTGCTGGTGGCACGTGAAAAGCAACATTCCAGTGTCATCATTGCCAACGTTGCCTTACCAGAACATGTGCTGGTGGCACGTGAAAAGCAACATTCCAGTGTCATCATTGCCAACGTTGCCTTACCAGAACATGTGCTGGTGGCACGTGAAAAGCACATTCCAGTGTCATCATTGCCAACGTTGCCTTACCAGAACATGTGCTGGTGGCACGTGAAAAGCAACATTCCAGTGTCATCATTGCCAACGTTGCCTTACCAGAACATGTGCTGGTGGCACGTGAAAAGCAACCATTCCAGTGTCATCATTGCCAACGTTGCCTTACCAGAACATGTGCTGGTGGCACGTGAAAAGCAACATTCCAGTGTCATCATTGCCAACGTTGCCTTACCAGAACATGTGCTGGTGGCACGTGAAAAGCACATTCCAGTGTCATCATTGCCAACGTTGCCTTACCAGAACATGTGCTGGTGGCACGTGAAAAGCAACATTCCAGTGTCATCATTGCCAACGTTGCCTTACCAGAACATGTGCTGGTGGCACGTGAAAAGCACCATTCCAGTGTCATCATTGCCAACGTTGCCTTACCAGAACATGTGCTGGTGGCACGTGAAAAGCAACATTCCAGTGTCATCATTGCCAACGTTGCCTTACCAGAACATGTGCTGGTGGCACGTGAAAAGCAACATTCCAGTGTCATCATTGCCAACGTTGCCTTACCAGAACATGTGCTGGTGGCACGTGAAAAGCACATTCCAGTGTCATCATTGCCAACGTTGCCTTACCAGAACATGTGCTGGTGGCACGTGAAAAGCAACATTCCAGTGTCATCATTGCCAACGTTGCCTTACCAGAACATGTGCTGGTGGCACGTGAAAAGCAACATTCCAGTGTCATCATTGCCAACGTTGCCTTACCAGAACATGTGCTGGTGGCACGTGAAAAGCAACATTCCAGTGTCATCATTGCCAACGTTGCCTTACCAGAACATGTGCTGGTGGCACGTGAAAAGCAACATTCCAGTGTCATCATTGCCAACGTTGCCTTACCAGAACATGTGCTGGTGGCACGTGAAAAGCAACATTCCAGTGTCATCATTGCCAACGTTGCCTTACCAGAACATGTGCTGGTGGCACGTGAAAAGCACCATTCCAGTGTCATCATTGCCAACGTTGCCTTACCAGAACATGTGCTGGTGGCACGTGAAAAGCACCATTCCAGTGTCATCATTGCCAACGTTGCCTTACCAGAACATGTGCTGGTGGCACGTGAAAAGCACCATTCCAGTGTCATCATTGCCAACGTTGCCTTACCAGAACATGTGCTGGTGGCACGTGAAAAGCACCATTCCAGTGTCATCATTGCCAACGTTGCCTTACCAGAACATGTGCTGGTGGCACGTGAAAAGCAACATTCCAGTGTCATCATTGCCAACGTTGCCTTACCAGAACATGTGCTGGTGGCACGTGAAAAGCACCATTCGAGTGTCATCATTGCCAACGTTGCCTTACCAGAACATGTGCTGGTGGCACGTGAAAAGCACCATTCCAGTGTCATCATTGCCAACGTTGCCTTACCAGAACATGTGCTGGTGGCACGTGAAAAGCACATTCCAGTGTCATCATTGCCAACGTTGCCTTACCAGAACATGTGCTGGTGGCACGTGAAAAGCAACATTCCAGTGTCATCATTGCCAACGTTGCCTTACCAGAACATGTGCTGGTGGCACGTGAAAAGCACCATTCCAGTGTCATCATTGCCAACGTTGCCTTACCAGAACATGTGCTGGTGGCACGTGAAAAGCACATTCCAGTGTCATCATTGCCAACGTTGCCTTACCAGAACATGTGCTGGTGGCACGTGAAAAGCACATTCCAGTGTCATCATTGCCAACGTTGCCTTACCAGAACATGTGCTGGTGGCACGTGAAAAGCAACATTCCAGTGTCATCATTGCCAACGTTGCCTTACCAGAACATGTGCTGGTGGCACGTGAAAAGCAACATTCCAGTGTCATCATTGCCAACGTTGCCTTACCAGAACATGTGCTGGTGGCACGTGAAAAGCAACATTCCAGTGTCATCATTGCCAACGTTGCCTTACCAGAACATGTGCTGGTGGCACGTGAAAAGCAACATTCCAGTGTCATCATTGCCAACGTTGCCTTACCAGAACATGTGCTGGTGGCACGTGAAAAGCAACATTCCAGTGTCATCATTGCCAACGTTGCCTTACCAGAACATGTGCTGGTGGCACGTGAAAAGCAACATTCCAGTGTCATCATTGCCAACGTTGCCTTACCAGAACATGTGCTGGTGGCACGTGAAAAGCAACATTCCAGTGTCATCATTGCCAACGTTGCCTTACCAGAACATGTGCTGGTGGCACGTGAAAAGCAACATTCCAGTGTCATCATTGCCAACGTTGCCTTACCAGAACATGTGCTGGTGGCACGTGAAAAGCAACATTCCAGTGTCATCATTGCCAACGTTGCCTTACCAGAACATGTGCTGGTGGCACGTGAAAAGCAACATTCCAGTGTCATCATTGCCAACGTTGCCTTACCAGAACATGTGCTGGTGGCACGTGAAAAGCACATTCCAGTGTCATCATTGCCAACGTTGCCTTACCAGAACATGTGCTGGTGGCACGTGAAAAGCAACATTCCAGTGTCATCATTGCCAACGTTGCCTTACCAGAACATGTGCTGGTGGCACGTGAAAAGCAACATTCCAGTGTCATCATTGCCAACGTTGCCTTACCAGAACATGTGCTGGTGGCACGTGAAAAGCAACCATTCCAGTGTCATCATTGCCAACGTTGCCTTACCAGAACATGTGCTGGTGGCACGTGAAAAGCAACCATTCCAGTGTCATCATTGCCAACGTTGCCTTACCAGAACATGTGCTGGTGGCACGTGAAAAGCAACATTCCAGTGTCATCATTGCCAACGTTGCCTTACCAGAACATGTGCTGGTGGCACGTGAAAAGCAACATTCCAGTGTCATCATTGCCAACGTTGCCTTACCAGAACATGTGCTGGTGGCACGTGAAAAGCAACATTCCAGTGTCATCATTGCCAACGTTGCCTTACCAGAACATGTGCTGGTGGCACGTGAAAAGCAACATTCCAGTGTCATCATTGCCAACGTTGCCTTACCAGAACATGTGCTGGTGGCACGTGAAAAGCAACATTCCAGTGTCATCATTGCCAACGTTGCCTTACCAGAACATGTGCTGGTGGCACGTGAAAAGCACATTCCAGTGTCATCATTGCCAACGTTGCCTTACCAGAACATGTGCTGGTGGCACGTGAAAAGCAACCATTCCAGTGTCATCATTGCCAACGTTGCCTTACCAGAACATGTGCTGGTGGCACGTGAAAAGCAACATTCCAGTGTCATCATTGCCAACGTTGCCTTACCAGAACATGTGCTGGTGGCACGTGAAAAGCAACATTCCAGTGTCATCATTGCCAACGTTGCCTTACCAGAACATGTGCTGGTGGCACGTGAAAAGCAACATTCCAGTGTCATCATTGCCAACGTTGCCTTACCAGAACATGTGCTGGTGGCACGTGAAAAGCACCATTCCAGTGTCATCATTGCCAACGTTGCCTTACCAGAACATGTGCTGGTGGCACGTGAAAAGCACATTCCAGTGTCATCATTGCCAACGTTGCCTTACCAGAACATGTGCTGGTGGCACGTGAAAAGCACCATTCCAGTGTCATCATTGCCAACGTTGCCTTACCAGAACATGTGCTGGTGGCACGTGAAAAGCACATTCCAGTGTCATCATTGCCAACGTTGCCTTACCAGAACATGTGCTGGTGGCACGTGAAAAGCAACATTCCAGTGTCATCATTGCCAACGTTGCCTTACCAGAACATGTGCTGGTGGCACGTGAAAAGCAACATTCCAGTGTCATCATTGCCAACGTTGCCTTACCAGAACATGTGCTGGTGGCACGTGAAAAGCACATTCCAGTGTCATCATTGCCAACGTTGCCTTACCAGAACATGTGCTGGTGGCACGTGAAAAGCACCATTCCAGTGTCATCATTGCCAACGTCGCCTTACCAGAACATGTGCTGGTGGCACGTGAAAAGCACCATTCCAGTGTCATCATTGCCAACGTCGCCTTACCAGAACATGTGCTGGTGGCACGTGAAAAGCACCATTCCAGTGTCATCATTGCCAACGTTGCCTTACCAGAACATGTGCTGGTGGCACGTGAAAAGCACCATTCCAGTGTCATCATTGCCAACGTCGCCTTACCTGAACATGTGCTGGTGGCACGTGAAAAGCACCATTCGAGTGTCATCGTTGTCAACGTTGCCTTACCAGAACATGTGCTGGTGGCACGTGAAAAGCACCTTTCGAGTGTCATCATTGCCAACGTTGCCTTACCAGAACATGTGCTGGTGGCACGTGAAAAGCAACATTCCAGTGTCATCATTGCCAACGTTGCCTTACCAGAACATGTGCTGGTGGCACGTGAAAAGCACCATTCCAGTGTCATCATTGCCTTCGTTGCCTTACCAGAACATGTGCTGGTGGCACGTGAAAAGCAACATTCCAGTGTCATCATTGCCAACGTTGCCTTACCAGAACATGTGCTGGTGGCACGTGAAAAGCAACATTCCAGTGTCATCATTGCCAACGTTGCCTTACCAGAACATGTGCTGGTGGCACGTGAAAAGCAACATTCCAGTGTCATCATTGCCAACGTTGCCTTACCAGAACATGTGCTGGTGGCACGTGAAAAGCAACATTCCAGTGTCATCATTGCCAACGTTGCCTTTACCCAGAACATGTGCAGTTGGGGCACGTGAAAAGCACCATTCCAGTGTGGTTGTTGCCAGTGCCACTGGACTGGTTCCCATGCAAGTAGCATGTAAAAAACACCTGTTGAGCATCATCGTTGGAGACCACACCTGACTGGCCCTCATGCGGTGCCACATAAAAGCACCCACTACACTCTCAGTGTGGTGGGTGGTAGGAAGGGTCCAGCTGTAGACACTTTGCCAGATCAGATTGCTGCCTGGTGCAGCCATCTGGTTCGCCAGCCCTCAGTCCAAACCGTCCAACCATGCCATCATGGAAAGCGGACGTTAAACCCCAATGATGTAGTTTTATAACCCGACAGTAAGGCTGCATATAACGATCTTGTAGCTTAGTGCATGGAGATTGTTGTTTATTTGTTCATTTTGTGCCTGTTTTTTCCATGCTTATATGGATTGAAAGAATGTCATTCACAGTCATTTCTATAGCCAGCTGTCCTTCCTGATACCATTCCTTACCTGATTTTCATGTGAAGGATCACTTATTCCATATAATTTCGAAGCTGCCAAGACATTTGTTGACAGGAGAGACTGATAGATCACTGCTTGCTGCGCTCTCATACAAATGATTGCATATGTAAACACACACACACACACAAGCAAACTGAGGCAATCAAGAGTTGTTATGTGTTTTGCACAGAGATAAAAATCAGTGGCTGCAGTTAAGATCGAACTGGGGATCATGTGGTTAGTGGCTCAGCCCTTTCACATCCTAGTCACATTAATCTAATCTCCAGTTTTAATGTTTCTTCTATATACAACAGTTTGTCAGATTTTGTTTCAGTATTTCCAAGTCTAAAGAGCTTGCCAGTACACAACACCTGATCAATAGCCAAATTGATTGGAAATTACTTGGATAAAACTATTGTGATCTTTTAAAGTAAAATTCATATCATTCTGTTCACTTTAAATGTTTGACAACAGAAATGTAGCTAAAGATTTCTAAATAACAGATATTCTTGGAAACGGTTGTAGTGTAGATTCTAAATTCTCAGGAAAACTGAGTTTGCAACCCAGATTTAATTCATTTATCCTGTTAATGTCTGCTTAGAGTCAGCCTTGGTGAAACACCTCCTATTCTTGACCTCATCAATGGGATCTATAATGCTGATCATTTGTGATAGGAACCTCGAAGTAGGAAAGCAAAGCAGTTGTCTCTATTTATCTTTCTATTTGTACGACACACAGAAGAACTTGTTCTTATTTTAATTTTGCTACGATGGCACTTGGCAGAACTGTTACCGCACCAGACACAATGCTTAACGGCATTTCTTCTGGCCATTTATGCTCTGAGTTCAAAGTCCACCAAGGGTTAATTTGTCTTTCATCCTTTTGGAGTCATTTAAAGAAGAACCCCAGTTGAGCACTGGGGGGTTGATGCAATCAACTTCACCCTCCCTCAAAATTGCTGGCCTTGTGCTAAAATAGAAAGGCTTATTTAATATTGTTATGAGTAATATGAGTGATGACTTATGGTTTGAAACAGTACTGAAATGCTTTGTGTTTATTGTATCATTTCCCCAGAAAGCTATTGAATATCTGCTGCCATCAGGTTTATACGCCAAAAAAGCCAGGCCATTGATGAAGGTGAGTCAGTTTGCTTTGGGTGTCTCTATACTAACATACATGTGTCCTGTGATTCATTGGGTTGTCAGGTCCTTACTGAAGACTGCAGGGGATGATATAGGGTCTGCCTCTCAGCCCTTAAAAATATTTTCCGTTTAGTACTGCAAGCAGTGGAGCTTGTTACCTATAATCCCTCCACTTACATCATTGATCCGCATCTTTTTGTTTCATAGAAGAAGAAATAGCAACATGATAACCCCTTTCGAGGTTTTTTGAAGGAGGTGGAAGGGAGGAAAAAACTATCAGTTATGGGTTTTCTGAAAATCAGAGATCAGAGACCAGTGCCTGCAACAGAGTGGACCTTGTTCGAAAGTACCTGCTGACTAGAAGTGAGTGTTTAAAATAGGTGTTGAATTAGATTACTCAGGTACAGGTGAATTGATTAGACTTCTGTGTGGTTTCTTTGTATCAAATTTCACTCTGAGCACTTGGGTTTACTTTGTATTGAAGCAGTGCAGTGTTGTGGAATAGAATCTTGATCTACATGACCACAAAGCAAATTTCTTTAACGAAATACAGTAATTCCTTGCCACATTGCAGTTTATTTTAAGATTACCTTGATTCCTGTGTGGCGTTGTTTTGCATTTATAAAAAATAAATACATACAGATTATGAAAATTTAAAAAAATATATACACTACAATACTGTTTCTACTTGTGGATTTTTCACCTATCGCAGGGTTTTTTGGAATGTGACACCTGCGATAGTCGAGGGATTACTGTACCTTGTTTATGAGATTTTAATGACTACTTAAGCAGTGGCTGTGGTGTGATGATGCTGATGCTGTTATTGATGAAAATGATGAAAGACAAACAGAAGTAGTAACAGCAGTGATGATAGTCAATTGCTTTCTTCAATAAACATTTTGTGTAAGGTGGCAAGTCCGCAGAAACGTTAGCACGCTGTTTAGCAGTATTTTGTCTGTCTTTATGTTCTGAGTTCAAATTCCACCGAGGTCGACTTTGCCTGTCATCCATTCGTACCAGTTGCATACTGAGGTTAATTTAATCGACTAGCCCCCTTCCCCAAAATTTCGGGTTTCATGCCTAGAGTAGAAAAGAACAAACATTTTGTGTATCCTTTTGATGTTTTAAACTTGTTTAAATTAAAATTTTGACTTTCCTCATCAGTTTTTTGTTTTATTCTTCAGCATCCTTATGAAATTTTCCCACCACAGAAAAGTAAGTCTTCAGATATTACAATATTTCTGCTTACCATCTTTATACTTCGAACTCTAATCTCTCATCCCCTGGTGTAAAGCCACTGCCCTTAATATTACAAACCCTCATTCGAGGGTTCTTGTCTAGTGAGTTTCTTGGTGACTTCACTGGTGCTGGTGCTATGTCAAAAAGACATCCAGTACGATCTGTAAAGCGATTGGCGTGAAGAGGGCATCCTGCTGTAGAAACCCTGCCAAAACAGACAGCAGTAGGACTTGGCACGGTTCTCTGGCTCACCGGTTCCTGTCAAACCAGCCAACCCATGCCAGATGTTAAATGATGGTGATGATGATGATGTTCACCACCACCGTCATCATCATCAGGTCAAATACTGTTGTTTTCTGAATCACTTTTTACAGTTTGAAGGGAAACTTTTGGTATGAACCAACAAAGGTTCCTCGATCTGTCAGAGCCAGCCAAATAACCCTCAAATATCACCCGACCATCTTAAGAAGAAAACGTGAAGACACGGTAGTCATGCAGTTCTAGATACAGTCATCATCATCATCATCATCATCTAACAAAGAAAAGATGTGAAGATCATGGCTGGAACAGCTTTCATCATAAGTCAGTTTGGGGGCCGGTATCCCTGACTGGCTCCCGTGCCAGTGGCTCATAAAAAGCACCATCCAAATGTGGTGGATGCCAGGTCTGCCTGACTGGCTCCTGTGCTGGTGGCACATAAAAGGCACCAACCAGTCGTGACCGATGCTGGTACCCCCAACTGGCTCCTGTGCTGGTGGCATGTAATAAGCACCATCTGAACGTGATCATTGCCAGGCCCGCCTGACTGGCTCCTGTGCTGATGGCACATAAAAAGCTCCCACTACACTCACGTCGGAGTGGTTGGCATTAGGAAGGGCATTCAGCTGTAGGAACCTTGCCTGATCAGAATGGAGCCTGGTGCAGCCAGGAGGGGGGAGGGGTAGCTGGCATTGAGCACGTTCAGATGGTGCTTTTCACATGCCCCTGACACAGGGAGCCAGTTAGGCTGCACTGGCAATGACCCCTGCATGTATGGTGCTTATTGCATGCCACCAGCACGGGAGCCAGTCAGGCGGCACTGGCATCAGCTACAACTACAATTTCCATTTGATTTTTTTATTTTACTTGACTCAAGGTCTCCTCAAGGACGGAGTGTCGTCCAACAATTCAAAGGTACTTTTTAAATGGGCTGGCTATGCGACACTGATGTAGGCTATGGCTGTGATGTTACTTTACTGGCCAGGTCTTTTCAATCACAGTATATCTCCAAAGGTCTTGGTCTTTCGGCATTGCCTTTGTGAGGCCCAACGTTCAACAGTTGGCACCTGGAAGAACATTCAGCCTTGAGAAGTCTTGTCCAACCCATGCCAGCATAGAAGAAACAGACATAAAACCTATGATAATGAATAACAATGATTTTATTGTTTTTTATTATTTTACAACAGGTGCTCAGTTTGGAATGGATGGACGCCCTTTTCACTGGTTATTTTATACGGCAAAGCCCAACTATTACAACTTAATGTATGTAAGTACTTTATTCAGATTTGGTTATTTTGGCTTCTTCCCTTGCACCATATTTTCATCTTCCATATCAGGCACAAGCGTAGCTGTGTGGTTAAAAAAGTTTGCTTCCCAATCACCTGGTTCCAGGTTCAGTCCCACTGCGTGAAACCTTGTGCGTGTATCTTCTATTATAACCTTGGGCCAACCAAAGTCTTGTGAATGGATTTGATAGGCAGAAATTGAAAGAAGCCCATCGCATGTATACATGTATATGTATATATATGTGTGTATGTGTGTGTGTATATATATATATATAATTCATTAAAAAAAATGAAGAAAAAAGCCACAACATGGGGCTGTGGTACATGCAAAGTATTAAAAGATGCTCTGGGAAGGAAAGAAAGGGGTTTTTATGTTTTGAACAAAACTCTTCTTCAGAAACAGGAGATAGAGGAAAGTCTAAGAGAAAAGGAAGATGGAGGAAAAAAATCACCAGCAATTCACATGTAGCTTCATCATCATCATCATCATCATCATCATCATCCTTTACTGTCCATTTTCCATGCTGGTAGGGGGAGGGGGTGAGTGTTTGTCTCATTGTCTTCACATTGCGTGAGTTGTAAATGAGTTTACCTGTTATACAAGCGGTCATGTCCTTCCTTCATTTCTAATGTCTTGCAAAAACACGTCTGGTGATGGGCAAATATTGCCTTTGCTTGGAAACAGGTGAGGGTTGGTGACAGGAAGGGCACCAGGCTATAGAAAAACCTGCCTCAGTTGAATCTGCCCGACCCATGCAAGCTCAGGAAGATGGCTGTTAAAATGATGATGGTGATGAGACCAACCAAAGAAGATTCTGCACAACCTGCAATGTTCCCAGTTTACAAGTAAAGCCAGTCTGTATCTCATTTTAATTTGCAAACCACCCTTCTATCCTATAAAGCCCACACACCATAGGCACATACATGGCTGTGTGCTAAGAAGCCTGCTTCCTAACCACATGGTTCTGGGTTCAGTTCCACTGTGTGGCACTATGGGCAAGTGATTTCTATTATAACCTTTGGCTGACAAAAGCCTTTTGAGTGGACAATGGATTCAGTAGACACAAACTGAAAGAAACCTGTGTGTGTGTGTATGTATATATATATATCATCATTTGAGATCTATTTCCATGCTGGCATGGGTTGGACGTTTTGACAGGTTCTGACAGCTGATTGCTGTTCAGGCTCCGTATCTGTTTTGGCATGGGGTCTATGGCTGGATGCCCTTCCTAATGCCAACCACTTTACAGACTCTACTGGACTGCTTTTATGTAGCACCAGCACCCATGAGCCTGTATTAAGGATGCTCAGCTGGAGAGGGTTGCATGAGATGACCCTGTACGTAAGGGCAACCACACTTTTACATAGCTTGATGTTGTCTTTTCAAGCACAACAAATCGCCATGTGTCTCGGTCCCGTGTTATCCCCTCTGTAAGTCCCAACGTCTTTAGATCCTTTCTCACCACTTTGTCCATGGGGTGGTGTCTTTGTGTCTGTTTGTCCTCCACTACCACTTGGTAGCTGGTGTTGGTATGTTTATGTCCCTGTAACTGAGTGGTTTGGCAGTAGAGACTGAAAGAATAATTACCAGGCTTAACAAAAAAAAAATTAGTATTGAAGTCACTTTGAGGTGGTGCTCTAGCATGGCCGCAAAAACCATCAGGCTGTACTGACCAATTTAGTATCACACCAACACATTGTATGCGTGAAATGTATTTAAATAGAGAATTCTTTAGAGTCTTTAAAATTCCATTTCAGGACATTGTGTGGAAAATCGAGGCTTTGAAGAAAAAAGAAGATGAATCGTACGCACAGACAACATTATTTACGAAACCAAAAGAAATGTAAGTCAACTTTTGAAATTCATTGCAAAGATTGTTATTGGTGAAACAGGTGGATGCAGTAGAATGCTTGCTTTCTTCACTAAATGTTCTGCTGTATTGAAGAATGTCTCTTTGCTTTCTCACTTCAAATTTCATAGAGTTTGATTTCATGAAATAAAAAAAAAATAATGGACATAGCTGTGGGGTTCAGAAGCTTGATTCCCAACTATTTAGTTTTAGGATCAGTCCCAGTGTGTGGCACCTTGGGCAGGTGCTTTCTACTGTAACTTTGGGCTGATCAAACCCTTGTGAGTGGATTTGGTAGACAGAAGCTGAAAGAAGCCTGTCGTATTAATGTATGTATATATATATATAATGTGAGTGGGTGTTGAAAAGTTTCATGTTTTGGGTAAAAGAAAATACAGGCAGAACAGTTAATTATGATTTCATTCAACATGTTCCCCTCTCAGATCTACAAACTTATTGGCAGCAGTCCTTCAGTTTTCTAAGCCCTGTAAAAAAACTTGGAAGGTTGCGCCTCCAACCAGGCCTTTCATGATACCCTTAAAGCCAGGAACTTTTCACCACCACCCCATACATATAGATTTTATTACAAGAAACCCACTAAGAATTAAGGCATATCAAAGTGAAGGATGCTCAGAATCCCTGTTAAGTAATACATTATGGAAGGCATTGAGGAAGGAAGGTCACTGTTGTTGGGTATTCTGCAATTCCAGTTGGATATGAAAGCATCCAACTAGGAATGGAACCTTAAGTGTGCTATAAAAGCATAATAAAACAGACAAATGGATTATATAGTGTTACTATAATCGTTTCATTAAAACTCCTAATGAAGCAATTGTAGTAATACCAGATAATCCATTCACCAGTTTTTATTACAGTATTTGTGTGTGTGTGTGGTGTGTTTCTGTGTCTTGACATCATGCTGTTGGTTGTAAATGAGCATCACTGTCTTACTAGTGGGGTTGTTTATTGCTAGTCTTTCTTGAAAATATGTTCAGCCATGGGGAAATATTACTTTACTGGGAAGTGGGTTAGGGTTGATTAAAGAAAGGGCATCCAACTGTGGAAAATCTGCTTCAATAAATTCAGCCCGACTCATGGAAGCATGGAACAGTGGATGCTAAATAAGGATGATTATAGGCACAGGAGTGGCTGTGTGGTAAGAAGCTTGCTTACCAACCACATGGTTCTGGGTTCAGTCTCATTGTGTGGCACCTTGTGCAAGTGTCTTCTACTACAGCTTCAAGCCAACCAAAGCCTTGTGAGTGGATTTGGTAGATGGAAGCTGAAAGAAGCCTGTTGTATATATGTGTGTGTGTATATATATATATATATATATATATATGTATGTATATGTCTGTTTGTCCCCCACAACATAACTTGACAACCAATGCTGGTGTGTTTACGTCCCTGTAACTTAGCAGTTTGGCAAAAAAGACCGATAGAATAATTAATAGGCTTACAAAGAATAAGTCCTGGGATTGATTTGCTCGACTAAAGGCAGTGCTCCAGCATGGCCGCAGTCAAATGACTGAAACAAATAAAAGAATATCAGCCCAAGGAGATTCTCTACCACCTGTGCAACATTTCCCGTGTATAAATGTTATCATGACAACAACAACAGCAACAACAACGATTATGATGGTTAATCCTATAATCTGTTTGTTTTCCTTTGCTGCTCTCTGGAAGCTGTTATTTCCATTTTAGTTGCAAAGTGAACATCTTTAGCACTGCCACTGTGTGCATCTGTTCCAAAAACCTTATCTAATGATCCCAAAACCTTATCTCCTTGTAATTAATGATTTTTGTTTATAGTGAAGAATTTCGGGTTGAAGTAGGGGTACACCAGGGCTCGGCCCTCAGTCCCCTTTTATTCATCATAGTCCTCCAGGCAATAACAGAGGAATTCAAAACAGGTTGCCCCTGGGAGCTCCTCTATGCTGATGACCTGGCCCTCATAGTAGAATCACTACCGGAACTAAAAAAGAAATTTCGGGTGTGGAAACAAGGGTTAGAATCTAAGGGCTTTAGAGTAAATGTAGCGAAGACCAAAGTTATAGTATGCAGAAAGGCGAACTCAGCACACACCCCATCGGGCAGGTGGCCCTGCTCGAGCTGTAAGAAAGGTGTAGGTAGAAACTCCATAAGATGCACCCAGTGTAAGCTATGGACGCATAAGAGGTGCAGCAACATCAAAGGGAAATTAACTGATAAGATAGCTTTCATGTGCGGCAGATGCATAGGGACAATAGACACCACAGACACTAAAAAAACAGATTCCATCACACTCCAGGGGGAGAAACTAGAAGTAGTTGATAGTTTCCGCTACCTGGGTGACCAAGTTAGTAGTGGGGGTGGATGCACAGAGAGTGTCACCACTATAATACGAATAGCCTGGGTAAAGTTTAGAAAGCTCCTACCCCTACTGGCGACAAAGGGTCTCTCACTCAGAGTGAAAGGTAGATTGTATGATGCATGTGTGCGAACCGCCATGCTTCACGGCAGTGAATCATGGGCCGTGACTGCAGAGGACATGCGTAGACTTGAAAGAAATGAAGCTAGCATGATCCGCTGGATGTGTAATGTCAGTGTGAATGCACGACAGAGTGTAAGCACCCTGAGAGAAATGCTAGGCATAAGAAGCATCAGATGCGGTGTGCAAGAGCGATGCTTGCGATGGTATGGTCATGTACTGCGGATGGATGAGGAGAGATGTGTGAAGAAGTGCCACTCCCGAACAGTTGAAGGAATCAGGGGGAGAGGTAGACCCAGGAAGACATGGGATGAGGTAGTCAAGCATGACCTCAGAGCGTTGGGCCTCACTGAGGCAATGGCGAAGGACCGAGATCTCTGGAGATGTGCTGTGACTACTAAGACCCGAGATGCTTCCGGCACCAGTTCCTCATACCCCCTGCCCATCCAAAGTACCCTGGATCCCGGAACATCTCGCTGTGCTTGAGGAGACCTGTTGAGTCAAGTGCATATACATATACATGAACATCGAATCAAATATCAATGGAAACAGTTGTTGATTCCTGTGCCGGGGACACATAAAAAGCACCATCCGAACGTGGCCGTTGCCAGTGCAGCCTCCCCTGGCTCCTGTGCTGGTGGCACATAAAAAGCACCATCCGACTGTGACCGATGCCAACCCCGCCTCGAATGGCTTCTGTGCCGGTGGCACATGAACATCGAACCAAATATCAATGGAAACAGTAGTTGTGATACCTGTGCCGGTGACACATAAAAAGCACCATCTGAACGTGGCCGTTACCAGTGCAGCCTCCACTGGCTTCTGTGCCAGTGGCACATAAAAAGCACCAACCGATCGTGGGATCCCGGAACATCTCGCTGTGCTTGAGGAGACCTGGTGAGTCAAGTGCATGTACATGAGAATCGAACCAAATATCAATGGAAACAGTAGTAGTTGTGATACCTGTGCCGGTGACACATAAAAAGCACCATCCGAACGTGGCTGTTGCCAGTGCAACCTCCACTGGCTTCTGTGCCGGTGGCACATAAAAAGCTCCATCCGAACGTGGCCGTTGCCAGTGCAGCCTCCACTGGATTCTGTGCCGGTGGCACATAAAAAGCTCCATCCGAACGTGACCGTTGCCAACCCCGCCAGCACCATCCGAACGTGGCCGTTGCCAGTGCAGCCTCCACTGGCTTCTGTGCCGGTGGCACATAAAAAGCACCATCCGAACGTGACCGATGCCAACCCTGCCCCGAATGGCTTCTGTGCCGGTGGCACATAAAAAGCACCATCTGAACGTGGCTGATGCCAGCACCGCCTTGACTGGCTTCTGTGCCGGTAGCACATAAAAAAGCACCAACCGATCGTGGCCGATGCCAGACCCCTCTGGTACCTGTGCAGGTGGCACGTAAAAAGCACCCACTACACTCGCGGAGTGGTTGGCGTTAGGAAGGGCATCCAGCTGTAGAAACACTGCCAGACCAGACTGGAGCCTGGGGCAGCCCCTGGATCCCCAGACCCCGGTCGAACCGTCCAACCTGTGCTAGCGCGGAAAACGGACGTTAAACGATGATGATGATGATGATGATACAAAATAAGCAGTTTGTAATGTGAAATGAGTTTTCTCTTGTTTAGCATTGGCTTAACCCTTCCGTTACTGTATTTATTTTGAGATGCTCTGTGTTTCTTTCAATTACTTTAAATATAACAAAGAATTTAGTAAAATAATTTGGTTATTATCATTCAGCTAGTGTTAGGAACATAAATTGTGACTAAGGTTTGGTGGAAGATTTTAATTCAAAACTTATGGAAACAAGACATTTGTACTCAGAGCCAGAGCCGGTTTCAGCCGGATTGGTAACGAAAGGGCTAAGTATTTCAGTGAAAGTTTTACTAAAATCTAACGTTGAATTTTATATTCTTTTAAATTCATATTTTCATCTAGAAATTTAAGAAGTAGCGAATGGATCGACTTGGATCGTTTGAAGCAAATAGTTTTAGAAAAAATCACGGAAGAAGATGTAAGTATATGTTTTAGCTTCATTTTATTTTTCGTACCTGTTTTTGCCATGGGGATATAGGTTGGGCGAAGCTTCTTCTAACACTACTGCCTGGATGGAACCCTGCCCTGGTGCCAACACTGCGATGTTTTTAGTTAAGGTATTCAATTCTAATGGTCTTCATATTCTTGTATTCTTGTATTTATTTCAGTCATTTGACTGCGGCCATGCTGAAGCACCACCTTTAGTCTAATAAATCGACCTCATGACTTATTCTTTGTAAGCCAAGTACTTATTCTATTGGTCTCTTTTGCCAAACCGCTAAGTTACAGGTACGTAAACACACCAGCATCAGTTGTCAAGCGATGTTGGGGTGACAAACACAGACACACAAACATATACACACATGTGCATATATATATATATATATATATATATATATATATATGACGTCTACCAAATCCACTCACAAGGCTTTGGTCGGCTTGAGGCTATAGTAGAAGACACTTGCCCAAGGTGCCATGCAGTGGGACTGAACTCAGAACCATGTGGTTGGTAAGCAAGCTACTTACCACACAGCCATTCCTACGCCTATCTAATGCCCACCTTTTCAGTTCATTGGTTGAATAAATGGTTGCTCTAGCTTGAGTTTTGAGTTCTAAATCAAAGGTGTTTTGATCAGTGAAACCTGGCCTATTTGAAATTTTTTAATATTTCCTACTTAAATAAGAAAAACGTAGATGATGATGACGATGATGTGATAAGTTCACCAAAGTATTACTTCAAAGTGTGATTATGTAATGCTGGAATTCATCATACATTTATAAACACACACATACATATGTATGCATGTAAGTTTCTAAGTCTTTGTTTGTCATCATCATTTCATGTCTATGTTCCATACATGTGTGTGTGGGTGCAGGTGTAGCTGTGTGGTTAAGAAGTTAGCTTCTCAGGCCCATGGCTTCAGGCTCAGTGCCACTGTGGGCAACAGTCTTCTACTAAAGCTTTCTGACTGGATATGCTATATGGAAACTGAAAGAAATCCACCATGTACTTAAATATATGTGTGTGTATATATATATATATATAAAATACAAAACTGGACAAGAACGCAAGCCATCCGGACAGTTAGGTAATACACAAAACATCCAGATAGACGATACAAAGAAAACAAGGACGGGTCATTCAAAGTTTTCTTTCCTCAGTCAAGTACCAGATTATCTTTGGAATTTTGGCTGATTATACTTGAGATTGCTCCAATCTGGCCAGCCCCCAGGAAAAAACTAAGCTAAGAGCATTAGATTCCTTGGAAGAAAACAGCGAATGTATACAAAAACAAGGATGGAAAAAAAAATGGACATATATACATATATATATATATATATATGTAGCTCTGATGAAGTTATAAGGTGTTACTCAGGACCCCAACTATGAGTCCATTGCATCTTAGAGCAGAAACAACTGTAAGCTAATGAAGTTCATTAGATAATTATTTCATTATTTATTCCCTTGTCATCTCATTTTCTTTATATATATACGTACATACACACACACACACACACACACACACAAGGTTCATTGTTCTTCCTGTTATTTTTGTTTTGTAGAGGAATTGTCTTGAGTCTTATTCTTGTCGTTGCAGCATAACAACTTCATTAATCTAATGGAACGTCTGGTGTCTCAGCAATTTAGCGCCACAGAAGAGGAATTCACTTTAAAATACAGAAAGAAATATGAAAACCAGCTTTCACAAATTCAAATTGAAACCGTAAGTTCCATTTAAACATTACACTTATGATCTATGTATGAAGCTTACCTCCCAATCGCATGGTTCCGAGTTCAATCCCACATATGGCACCTCAGGCAAGTGTCTTGTACTATTGCCTCAGCTGACCAAAAACTTGTGAGCGGATTTGGTAGATGGAAGTTCCATCATGTGAAGTGCTTGTAGCTCCTTTGATAGGTAAAAACAGAGCTGGATTAAGTCCCATAGAGGCCCTAAGCACTTAAAAGGTTTTGGTGCCCTCAAGTATACATAAATGGTTCAAAATGTAAACAATAATAAGCCATAAAATAAATTTTTTATTTTTCAAAATGAAACAAAATTCACAGAAAGATGGAGAATAATGTTTATTTTCGTATGCTTCCAGTTTATTTATATTTGAAAAGCTTTCTCCTTTGTTTTTTTTTTAATTACAATGTGTTTAATGTTATCATTAAAATTAATTTTATGCAAAACTTCTGTAAAGGCGGTTACTATTCAAAATATTTAAATTTTCATATTCATCATCCGGCAAATCAATTCTTACCATTCTTGAACTGTTTTAAAATATGACAGTGATTGAAAGAAAAATATGTTTAAATAGGATTAAAATTAATTTTATCTGCCATAAAATTGCAGTTGTTTGTTTCACTAATTGGTGATTAAACCAAACATGAGGATTCCCCTCGTGGATAATTAGTACAAGGGAGATAATCGTTTCTTCATTAGATTAAAGAATAAGTATTGAAGAATAAGGAAGAAGATGCATAGAACATACATATGTAATTTTCTTTTTGCTTACTTATTAGGCAAGTCTTAAACTTACTGGTCATAGGTAAACATGTATAGCACCATTTCATTCCTTTTAGAAATTGTCAGTATGACTTAACTCAAGGTAAATAAATTAAGCTTTTGCAGTGATGGAAAATATTTGTTTTGGTCCTCCTCAGAAATATATCTGTTTGTTCTTATTTCAGCCTCTTATTGATGAAGATGGTCGCCAGTATGTAAAAACCGTAGGTAAGGTCCAACAATGATTTTGTTTTTTCTACATAAGTTCTGGTCTGTATTTGAAATAATTTCCACTGATTTATCATAATAGATAGAGGAGTGGCTGTGTGGTTAAGAAGCTTCCTTTCCAACCTCATGGTTATGGGTTCAACTTCCACTGGGTGACACCTTGGCTTGGGCAAATGTCTTCTACTATAGCCCCAGGTCGACTAAAACCTTTTGAATGGATGGAAACTGTATGGAAGCTTGTATGTGTGTGTGTGTGTTCTTGTCCTGACTTCATGTGACAATTGTACATGATCATCACTATCATACAAGCAGTGTCCTACATTTTTAATCTCCTGTGAAAGCGAAAGTTGGTGACAGGAAGGCCATCCTACCTTAGAAAGTCTACCTCAGTAAGCTCCATCTGATCCATGCAAGCATGGGGAAAATGTTAAAAGGATGATGATGAAGATCACTCACTCACTCAAGGGCCCTTTTTGAGACTGACAGTCATCAGTGCCTGGATGAGGTGTATATAGAAATGGAAGGCAGTTAGAGTTGTGGAGGACCTTCAGCAAAAACAGGGAGTGACTCTTCACCCACATGTAGATGTGTATTTTATTTGTGTTTTTGTTTTTTTTAATTATACTGTTTAATTACATTATGGCCATACTAAACAGATGTATCGATGTTGGCCTCCACCTTATGAGACACATCATAGAAAGGAAGGAGTGGTAAAGAACCTGGCAAAGATGGGGCCTTGATCAATTTGGATCAGTCAAAAGCTTTTGGTAGGGTTGACCATCAGTACTTGGTGGCTGTCCTGAAGGTGGCATTGAGGTCATTGGCAGTACTCTGAGGAAATACAAAGTAGTGACAGGTACAAAAATTAAGCAAGAGTTGATCCTACAATTTGGCACTGGAGATGCAGTTCCATAATGTTCAATGGTGTTGTTGCACTGGACAGATGGACAGGTCAAGCTGCTTTGGGTTTGGTTTGATCTAGCCCTCCAAGTGGACAAGAAACAGTAATGTGCAGAGTGGCTAGTCTCATCCACAAATGGGCTGAGAAGAAACTATCCCTGAAGGGCCAGGCAGAGCTGGCGAATGCTTACATTGCATTAGTCATCTATTCTCACTTGACCATCTTGCTGTGCCCTTTCTTCATGGCTGACCAAATAGGAGCATTTGCCTTTTACATTTTGTGGAGGGAACGTGTCCTACTAGTCAGATGGTCCACTTGCTGTCGGCATCTGATAGATGAAGGACTGACCATGTGGCTAATAACGTGCAGACATACACTGAAGCTACAGCATCTCCAGTGTTTCCTTGTTAGTGAGTAGGGCTGGTTAGTGTTTGTTCAACATGCTTTTCCTCAGCCTAAGACTTCGATTGAGCTGCAGTTTGGGTGCCATCAAGCGTTCACATTCCTCTGTCAGTCAGGCTATGCAGTTGGTAAATGGTCCACCATGGTGTTCTGTAGAGGATCAGTGGTGGGCAAGAGTGACAAGGAGAAACTCTGGATGTTGATGAAGATCAACTGGTTGCTCTTTTCTGAAGGACTTTTGGGTCAGATGTCCATGAATAATATCCAGAAATTCTTGGCCTGAAAGTGCTCCTGAGGGCATTGCCAGTTCGGTATAGGCTCTACAGGCATTGTAGTGCTGACAGCCATATTTGCCCTTGATGTGCACAGAGCGATGAAACTGCCCTGCATGTGCTTGTACAGCATTTGAGAATTGCTAACTTGTGGAGTTATGGTGGTGGAGAAATCCATCTATTGGCCAACTCCATCAACTTCCTTTGGTTGGGAAGTATGTTTCTCTGTCTTTTGTGGTTAATGGCAAAAGTGGTTATTGAGCGAATGAAACTAAAAAGACTGAAGACAGACATTTTCCTCTTCAGCCTCATCAACTTTTTAGAATTTCATTTCAATGAAAAAAAAAAGTGTGGTTTGAGAGGAATGTGCTGTTGTTACCCTGTAAATTTGTTGGAAGGTGGGTGAATTTGGTTAGCAGGATTTGAGTAAGTGAGCTGACTCTAAGCTAGTGCCAATTGGCTGAGGAATATGGAGGAGAGGAGAGCTTTTGCCATCGTACTCTTCCTGAGTTGGGTGGGTTGGGATCTATGAGGTTCCTTGGTTACCCCTGGGTGACATATTCCTCCCTATTGGGGATTTTGCTTGTTAAGATGTTTTTGCAAATTATTATTGCTTTATTGTTTGCATTTTTCCATGTAAATCCTCATTGTTCTTTGTCTTTGTATTGTCTTAAATGTTATCACGGCCCTTGTGGCCAATAAAGAAAGAATTCGCTTTAAACGTTACAAACTCTTAAGGAATTTTCTTATGGTCCTTTAAGTGTATCAGATGTCCTAAGAAAGGCTGAGCGGAGATGAGTTGATGAAGTGGTTAGATATTTAAAGTTTTGGCTAATGCAAGGAATATTTGGGTAGAGACAAGTTGTAATGTAAACAATGATATATAAATACCGGGTAAATGATACATAAATACTCCATCAAAAAATGCATAAAAATGGGTGATGAATTAATGATGGAGAGAACAGATGTTGGGATGTTAGGGAGGCAGGGTGAAGGAAACAGAAACAGTACTCATTTAAATTTATATTCTCCAGATTTTCTGTAGAAATTAGAGCCAACACTGAAAGTTATGATGTTTTTTTTTATCTATATGAATACATCTGTGTAAACAATGTGATTGAAGATAGAAGAATAGGTACTGGGAGTATATGCATATTTCAGGAGTTGTTGCTCTTTCTTCAGTCTCACTTCTAATCCATTGACTATTCCTGAACACATTGCTTAAGATAGCCACTAAGTTTAGCAGTGTGACACTAATTGAATGGACCAATTTTTACATATTAAACACATTCCTGGCAACTGGTACATAAGTATTAATTGCTGGTAGGAACAATACATCAAAATCAAATCAAACCACAATCAAATGGAAATTGTAATTGTGGCTGATGCCAGTGCTGCCTGACTGGCTCCCATGCTGTTGGCATGCAATAAGCACCATTCATGCTTCGGTCATTGCCAATGCCACCTGACTGGCTCTGTTGGTGGCACATCAAAAGTACCATCTGAACGTGGTCGGTACCAGCCCCACTTGCCACAACTGGCTCCTGTGCCAGTGGCACGTAAAAAGCACCATCTGAATATGGACAGTGCCAGCGCTGTCTGACTGGCTCCTGTGCTGGTGGCATGTAAAGAGCACAATCTGAACATGGTCGGTGCCAGCCCCCTCGCCTCGTCTGGCTCCTGTGTCAGTGGCACGTAAAAAGCACCCCCTACACTGTAGAAACATTGCCAGATCAGATTGGAGCCCGGTGTGGATTCTTGGCTTGCCAGACCCCAGTCAAACCGTCCAACCCATGCCAGCATGGAAAACAGATGTTAAACGATGTTGGTGATGATGATGATGAATATGCTACTGAGAAATAGTAGTATGCTCAGATCTGAGAACATTGGCTGTCATGGACAAGATGACACAAGAGAATATAAAGAGAGAGACCGAATGAGATGATTTGGCATGGCTGTTTTGGTGCTGAAGATTTGGCACAGTTGACTGGACATTCAACATGTTTGGGTGACAGTAATTTTTGGTGCCTGGAAATATACACAAACAGATAGAGACTGCCGAGCATTTTCTCTGTAGTAAGACAGCTATTCCTGTCCCTCTGTCATGCACCAATCTCTTGCATGATACATGGCCACTTCTCTCACTTCCTCTCCTTCACTGAGCTGAGAGGTCCTCCTCTTGCAGACTACTTGGTGACCCTGTGGTGCTGGCGCCACATAAAAGGCACCCTGTACACTGTGTAAAGTTGTTGGCATTAGGAAGGGCATCCAGACGTAGAAAGCGTGCCTGGTGCAACCCTCAGGCTTGTCAGCATGGAAAATAGACATTAAATGATGATGATGATGATAAACGAAGTAAATGCTCATACACACAAACAGAGAGAGAGAGATAGAGAAAGAGAGAGAGAAGGAGAGAAACATTAAAAAGTCTGACACCAAATATATCAGTGTCATCTCAGCAGTACCGATTAGGTAGCACCAGAATGGCCGTGACAAAACACACCCATGAACAGAATGGTTGTATTGCTGACCTAGCCAAACCACGTCACCATGGTAAAACAAATGTTACTATAATGGTGAGGATGATGATGATGATGATGATGACAATAAAGAGTATTATTTTGTTAAAATATATTCCGAGTTCACATTTTTGTAAGGTCATTTTATTTTCTTCCCAGGAAAAAGAAAATCATGTCTGACTTCTCTTACGCTGTGGATTCAAGGCAGTGGGAAGTTTACAATCAATGGTCAAGACTTACTTTACTTTAGATCGAAATCATCAAGGTAAGAATAGTTTTTTTCCTTGTCTCAAATTGTTCCTTTCTCCATTCTAATCCAGCCTTGCAGATCTTCTACAGCCAGACCCCC
Source organism: Octopus sinensis (assembly GCF_006345805.1). Taxonomy (NCBI): domain Eukaryota; kingdom Metazoa; phylum Mollusca; class Cephalopoda; order Octopoda; family Octopodidae; genus Octopus; species Octopus sinensis. The sequence continues at coordinate 74,277,496 of NC_043004.1, read as the reverse complement.
CCTCCCTCCCTGTTGCCAACCCTCATCAGTTTCTAAGAAAGATAATGTTTCCCCATGGCCGAACCCTTTCTTTGCAGAATATTGGAAGTGAACAACACTGCTTGTGTGACAGTGACACTCATTTACGATCATCATGTCATGTCTCAACAAGAGTACACATGCATACATATATGTGTGTGTGCATGCATATAGATATATAATAATAATAATAATAATAATAATAATGTAACAACAAAAGAATGAGACGTAGATATTAGAGAAATAGAGGGTTGTTTATATATGGTATAATTTAGAATAAACAGTAAAAGGTTGTCATTATAGTACTCAGAGTTTCGAATGCTGGAGTGAAGAGCTATGGTACATTCTTGTTGGCTATCAATGGCAACAGAAGCTATAAAAATCCGTTAAATATAAGGGAAGTAAGTCTAATAGGTGATAAAAGAAAAAAAAACATAAAGAATATTATATAAAATATATAATATATATATATATATATATAGAGAGAGAGAGAGAGAAAGAGAGATATATAGGCGCAGGAGTGGCTGTGTGGTAAGTAGCTTGCTAACCAACCACATGGTTCCGGGTTCAATCCCACTGCGTGGCATCTTGGGCAAGTGTCTTCTGCTATAGCCCCGGGCTGACCAATGCCTTGTGAGTGGATTTGGTAGACGGAAACTACTATCTTCAGAACAGGCTCAGTGTCCAGTTGGCTGTACCACATCACCAGTGTCCAAACAGCTGCACCCAATCATCCCATTCTTCCACTTTTTATTTGTAATCACTTTGCTTATAATGCTTCACTAAAGTCGATGTTTATTCACACCCTGTTGGATTTCATCCACCCTCTTATCATTATCATCATCATCATTATCGTTTAACGTCTGCTTTCCATGCTAGCATGGGTTGGACGGTTCGACTGGGGTCTGGGAAGCCAGGCGGCTGCACCAGGCCCAGTCTGATCTGGCAGTGTATCTGACTATAAAAACTATTTTTATTTATTTAGAGCCCAATTGCTGTATCCACTTCAGTTTGTGAAGAAAATTGGAGAAGTTGATGTGGAAGCTACTGTCGAAGGTGGTGGCCACACCAGTCAGGCTGGGTCCATTCGATTTGCGTTGTCAAAGGCCTTGGCTTCTTTTATGGACAGTGCAACAGTTGAGAAGATGCGGTTAGGTAAGGGATTTTCGTTTCCAATATTCTTTTAAATTCAGCTGTTCTTTTATTCTTTTACTTGTCTCAGTCATTTGACTTGGCCATGCTGGAGCACTGCTATATTCATCTAGCTGTTATTGTGTAACCCTAGGTCAGTTTTGATCCTGTGGATAAGCATTCTAGCCATGATTACCCATCTTTGTTTTCAGGCATAATATATCTAAGATCATCATCATCATCAACATTATCAAATATGTCCTCCTTTTAAAATTGTAAATGACCCCCTTCGGTCATGAATGACTGTGGGATTGCACCTGGGAAGTTACCTTCCAAGGCACAAATCCAGGCAAAGTTGTTTATGGAAGACCAGCAATCGCCCCTGCATACCAGCCTCTCGACTCCATACCACTGATGTCATCAAAGGGAAAAGTAAAGGCCGATACAGCTTGGCACCAGTGATGTTGCAACTCATTTCTACAGCTGAATGAACTGGAGCAACATGAAATAAATTGACTTGCTCAAGAAGACAACAAACAGCACAAGCCAGGAATTGAACACACGGGCATATGGCGTTGTGGTTAAAAGCATGGGCTACTAACCCCAAGATTCTGAGTTCAATTCCAGGCAGTGACCTGAATAATAATAATAATAATAATAATAGCAACAACATCGAAAAATACCTTAGGAATGAGAACCCAGGTTTGAAATTTCCCCAAGACACCTGATGAAGGCTTAAGGGTATATCAGCTGAAACTTTGTGTTAACAACAAACAAGATGAGGACAAATATCCGTCAAATGTAAATAATGTAAAAAATGTTCACTACCCCATAATTGTGAGCCCAACGCTCTAACCATTGTGTCACTGTGCCATGTGCCTTTTAAAGTTGTAGTATTGTGTGATTTGTGGGAAAATTTGGCTATTTCTAGCAAGTGAATATTATTGCAAATATCTTTTGAATGTCTACAGAAAAAGAAGAATTTTGGTATGGTAAAAACTTGTGTCCCTGAAAGACACCCACAGACTAAGGTCATTAACAGCAAATTATGTCACATTAACAGCAAATTATGTTTCTTCATTTCAGGAAAATGAAAATCAAAGTGTCTGCCTCTTAAGTATTCTCATCTCAGTGTATCTGATAAAGTTAATAAAACTCGTCTGCTCCCATGTATCTCCTTTGCAACAAGACATCTATTCCTGTTCCTCTTTCCTACTTAAGCATCTCTACACTTGTACGATGCCACCCACCCTCAATACTGCATTCCCACTCTGTGAAGGGGGTTTACTTGCATGTTACTTAGCGACCCTACCAGTGCTGGTGCTATGAAAAAAGCACCCAGTACACTCTGGTAAAGTGGTTCGTGTTAGGAAGAGCAACCAACCATAGAAACCTTGCTGAGGGAGATATTGGAGACCCACATGGCCCTCGGGTTAGTTGGATCTTGTCGAACCATACAAACCTGTGTTCCTCAACCATTTTTCTCCTCTGGAACCCTGTTTCCTCTTTTACCCTACTGGACCTTCATAGTCATTCAATATTTTTAAAAATCCTATTTTTATAATTAAATATTATTAAGACATTAGTTGAATGTCTGCCTGACTAGAATAAGGGATAAGTCTGTGTACTGTAGCGTAATTTAAACCATTTTTTAAACCCTTTCGCTACCAACCCAGCTGAAACTGGCTCTGAGTACAAATGTCTCATTTTCATAAGTTTTGAATTAGAATCTTCCACAATTAAAATCTTAGTCACAATTTATGTTCCTAACACTAGCTTAATGACAATGAAATTGTTTTACTAAATTCTTTGTTATATTTAAAGTAATTGAAAGAAACCCAGAGCATTTCAAAATAAATACAGTAATGAAAGGGTTAAACAGACAAGTGTAGCTTATTGAAGAATGCTTTAGTTAGCCGTGTTGCTGAAAGAAAAGAACCAGAAGAAGAAAAGTAATTTCCTGTTTCTATATTGCAGCTGGACTTTTGATGAGAGATTTGCGCCGCAAAGAACGTAAAAAGCCTGGTCAACCAAAAGCTAGGAAGAAGAGTACTTGGTAAGTAATGTATCTGTTGGTTTTAGATAGGTCCCCCATGTTCCTTCCTGCTTGTTGTAAGACATGAGTAAAAGGGTCAGTTAAGGTAGCAGAATCATTTGCATGTTGGGCAAAGTACTTAATGGCATGTCTTTTGGCTCTCTACATTCTGAGTTCAAATCCTGTTGAGGTCAGCTTTGTCTTTCATCTCTTTCTGGGGTGATAAAGAGAAAGGACCTGTCAGGAACAGGGATGATGTAATTGTCCCCTCCCTTCAGAATTGCTGGCCTTGAACACTGCAACAGACAGGTGTCCCATTCAGTGGTCAATGTTGTGATCTTGGTCACTTATACATCATGAGGTCTGGATAGGCTCAGGAGAAAGAAATTAAAACAAAAACTGAAACTTCAATTGATACTGATAGAGTTTTTACGGTGGCACATAAAAAGCAACATTTGAGCATGGCTGATGCCAATGCCACCTGATTGGCTCGTGTGCCAGTGGAACTAAAAAGCACTCACTACACTCTTGGAATGGTTGGCATTAGGAAGGGTATCCAGCTGTAGAAACTTTGCCAGATCTGATTGGAGCCTGGTACAACCTCCTGGCTTGCCAATCCTCAGTCAAACCATCCAACCCATGCCAGCATGGAAAGTGGATGTTAAACGGTGATGATGATGTGATATCCTGGGTTCAGATTTTAGTACAAGGTCAGTAAATTTGAGGGAGGGGTTAAGACAATTACATTGACCGCAGTGCTCAACTGGTCCTTATTTTATTGACCCTGAAAAGATGGAAGGCACAGTTGGCCCCAGCACCATTTGAATTCACAACATAAAGTGGGCAGAAATGCTGCCAAACATTTTTCCTGGTGCTGTAACAATTCTGTTAGCTCACCACCTTCATAGCCGCAATATATTGACTTCATTAAGGTGGCAAGTTGGCCGAATTGTTAGCATGTCCGGCAAAATGCTTAGTGATATTTTGTCTGTCTTTACGTTCTGAGTTTAAATTCTGCTGAGGTTGACTTTCACTTTCATCCTTTTGGAGTCAATAAATTAAGAACCAGATGCATACTGGGGTCAATCTAATCGAATGGTCCCCCTCTGCCCCCAAAATTTCAGTCCTTGTGCCTAGAGTAGAAAAGAATATATTGACTTCATTGTTCTTTGAATGTGTATAGTTTTATTCATGTGAGGGCGCGTGGCTTAGTGGTTAGGGCATTCGGCTCATGATCGTAAGGTTGTGAGTTCGATTCCCGGCGACGCGTTGTGTCCTTGAGCAAGACACTTTATTTCACGTTGCTCCAGTCCACTCAGCTGGCAAAAATGAGTTGTACTTGTATTTCAAAGGGTCAGCCTTGTCACTCTCTGTGTCACGCTGATTATCTCTGAGAACTACGTTAAGGGTACACGTGTCTGTGGAATGCTCAGCCATTTGCACGTTAATTTCACGAGCAAGCTGTTCCGTTGATCGTATCAGCTGGGACCCTCGTCGTCGTAACCGGTGGAGTCTTCTTTAGTCTTTAGATAGTTTTATTCTTATTGTTTACTGTATCTTTTTTCTTTGTTTTTTAGGAAAAAGCGTTGAAGATGGAATGAAAGTCTTCAGATCAATATTGTAACACATCCATGTTTTATTGGTTTCAAAGTGAATGTAGCTGTAAAATAAAAGGTTTTATATAAAAAAAATCAACATATAATAGAAATAAGCAAGTTTAACAAAAACGTATGTTCGTCTGCGTATTTCAACTGTTTAATAGGATTGTTGATATGTTGTTCCTCTCTAAGGTGGCGAGTTGGTAGAATCGTTAGCATGCTGGGCGAAATGCTTAGCGTTACTTCGTCTGTCTTTACATTCTGAGATCAAATTCCGCTGTGGTCAACTTTGCCTTTCATCCTTTCGGGGTTGATGAATTAAGTACCAGTTGTGTACTGGGGTCGATCTAATCGAATGGCCCCCTCCCCTGAAAATTTCAGGCCTTGTGCCTAAAGTAGAAAAGAATATTTTGTTCCTCTGTCTAAAAGGGTTTGCAAAGGTCACAAGGCATAACCCCTTCCTCCACAGTAAAGCGATAATAGGAAATTAAAATCAAGATATCTATTATGTTACACTTGTTTCAGTCATTGGACTGTGGTCATGCTGGGGCACCACCTTGAGGAGTTTAGCTGAACACATTGACCCCAGTATTAATTTTTAAGATAGGTATTTATTCCTTTGATCTCTTACACCTTAGATCATAACTTCAACACTAAATTTTATGGGCTTTGTCTCTATGGTTTCTGGCACTGGAACCAGAAGTGGGTATCCATTAGAACCTCAACTGCAGCTGACTGTTGGATGTGGTCATCCTTCATGAGGGAGGTATGAACTTGTTGGTCAGAGCAACCTCAGCCTGCCCCAGGCAAACACCATCACAAGTACAAGCAAGTAAGTAAGGATTAAAGCTGACAGAATCGTTGGCATTTTGGTCAAAATCCTTAGCAACATTGATTCCATCTCTCTACATTCTGAGTTCAAATCTCGTCCAGGTCAGCTTTACCTTTCCATCCCTCCTGGTTGAGAAACAGGTCAAGAAATATTTTTGTTGTTCTCAAACCATGTTTGTGGTCCCAAGAGGTTCCAACAGAGTGAATTTGGTTGAAGGCAATTGGAGTTCAGAAGCGAATGTGTGTGTGTGTATGCAGTAAACCATTCTGCAACAATTGCAGACTAGAGTGTAGTTTATTGTGATGTCACCTGGAATAAATCATCGTTGATAAATGCATGGATAATATCAAGAAAACAGTTATTAGTCTGGTAAAAATTTGAATAAGTTCTATCTGACATTATTTTGGAGTATAATTTGTTTGCGGATCCATTTGTTATGTAGCATATTTAATGATTCGTAATACAGATGTTAGCAGGGCTTGCTGAAGGTATCTGTAACTCAGTAGTCACCCAGGACATGTAATGCAGTCTCGTTGCAGTTACCTTGCTTTTCGAAGCAGTTCTTCCAGAGGTCTTCAGCCTTGCTTATTCCATCACATGCAGCAATTTATGCAGCGCTTCGTGCACGTCTTTGTCCGTAGCAAACTGACGACCTTGTAAAGGTCCAAAGAGGTGATAGTCGAAAGTGGGGAGATCTGGACTCAGCAACTCAAAGCCCAACTTCTTAATTGTTTCAACAGTGTGGACGGCCATAAGTGCACGTGCATTGTTGACAATAGGGCCCAGCATTTGGTGCAAATTGCTGGTTTCAGTTTGTTGGCCAATATTTCACTGTAACCTACACTGGTGACTGTAAACCCCTTTTCCAGGTAATGTTCCTGTAGAGGCCCCTTTGGATCCCTCCCCCACAAAAAAACACGTTTGCCATTGCTTTTCCTGCAGAAGGTCAAGTCTTGAATTTCTTTTTCGCTGGCGATTCCGTGTTTCCATTCCATATTCTACATTTTGGATTCTGGCTCAAAGTGATAAACCCATGCTTCATCACCTGTGACTGTTCTCTCCAAAAACTAAGTTTTGCCTTCACCCTTGTTGCGGTTGAGTAAGCATTGACAGATTTCCACACGATTGCGCTTATGCGCTTCGGTGAGCGCTCTTGGCACCCATCTCTTTACAGAAGCGAAGTTTGTGGCGGCTGATTTCCTTTGTAGAACCATGACTAATTTGCAGAGAACATGCCTTCTCATTGATGGTCACTCGTCAGTTTACCAGAACCATCTCGCGAGCTCGTCGAATCTTCACGTCAATGGTGGAAGTTGGTCATCCTGCTCCTTCTTCGTGCTTTATGCTTGTCCGGCCATTTCGAAACTCTTTGGTTCACCCATACACACTCCTAGGCGATAGAGTGCTGTCCCCAAATTGCACCGAAGGCCTGCGATGAATTTCAGCCCTTGACATACCTTCAGAGCAGAGAAATTGTATCACTGATCTCGGTCCTTTTATGCCCACGGTGTGACCGTGTTTTCTTTGTAACACAAAAAGGAAAACTGGAGCAATCGTAACCACAGGAGTGCCACCAGTAAGCACGCGAGTGCTGGAAGCAGTGCGACCAATCTAGTGAATCTTTGGTGAAAGTGCAGATAATTTTTGACTGCCTCTTGTATGAATAACCTCACTAACGGAGAAATCTGAGCAGGTCAAAGTTACTTCGACTTTTCGTTATCAGCGATGACGTCATTGTCTCTTAGCAACAATATTTTCAGTCCCAATACAAACATTTTTCTGTTTCGTTTGTTATTCAAACTAAATTTAATGCAGTCGACCGAAAACACCACCACCACTACTACTACTACTACTACTACTACTACTACTACTACTACTACTACTACTACTACTACTACTACTACTACTACTACTACTACTAGGAATGTATGGTTTTTTCTTAGCAGCAACAGTAGTAGTTCTTTTCATGTCAGTGTCTTCGGTACCAATGTGAATCAGGTCCCGCCAGTGAAGTTGGTTCGAGGCATGCATCTCCCAGACGTCAATCACACTTTGGCAGTTTTTAAGAGATATTTTAGGCCGCCCTCGAATTTCTGTTAATATCGTGGTTCCCGAGACAGAATTCGTTACGGAGAAGTTGCTTTGGAATACAGTGGTCTGGCATGCAGACTATCAGCAAACAAAGGTACACGATTAGAATGTTGGTTTCCTGAAGCATGAGGATGTTAGGGATCTTGTCCTGCCGGCGGAAGTGCAGGATGCTGCCAAGGTACGTGGCACTCCGTTGGTTACGACGACGAGCATTCCAGTTGATCCGATCAACGGAACAGCCTGTTCGCGAAATTAACGCGCAAGTGGCTGAGCACTCCACAGACACGTGTTACCTTAACATAGTTCTTGGGGGATATTCAACGTGACACAGAGTGTGACAAGGCTGGCCTCTTTGAAATACAAGTACAACAGAAACAGGAAGAAAGAGTGAGAGGAAGTTGTGGTGAAAAAGTACAGCAGAGATCGCCACCATCCCCCATCCGGAGCCTTGAGGAGCTTTAGGGGCTTTTGCTCAAAAAACAAAAAAAAACACTCACAACGCCCAGTCTGGGAATCGAAACTGCGATCTTACGACCGCGAGTTCGCTGCCCTAACCATTGGGCCATTGCACCTACACGCCGCCAAAATACCGTGTGTGGAAATAATTGAGTTGTTTTGCATATCTACTGATTATTTAGAATCAGTGGCGACTCGTAGATAAAACTAGTTGGGGTGCTGCTTCAGAAAATTTTTAGCTGTTGTTTTAATATTGTGTAGAAGGAAACAAACATATAAAAAGAATATTTATACGTAAACTTGATCGATTCGTGTTTTAGTCCTCTCTTTCCTTGTATGGAACATAACATTGACTAGAGCAAACACACGCATATCAAGTTGCCACCCCGATGGGATCCGCACACCCCACGCATCTCGCACAGCCGAAACCCCTACGATATATCTCCACTTTGTGGTCTAACAGCCGACCTCTTCTCAATCGATATTTACTGCTCTTAACAGTGTGCAACCGAGACACGTGAATCTGTCAACAATATGTATTTTTTTCTTTTGTCCCTTTACAAAATCTGACAATCATGCTATAGGTTTCCAGGCGAATGACCTTCATCTTTATGTTTATTATGAGGTCAAAGGTGTCGCAGGTTGTTCACAACAGGTCCATCTCCCTCTCTATCTTCTAATCGTTATCCGCTTTGAGAGAATGGTTGTCGGCGAAGAGGAAGACCCCGAGAACAGACTCACTGAAGACAGTGGGCGTCGGAAAACTTGCATAACTTGCCATCAATATGGTACCTGAAGCAGATGAACGGGGTGTCACAGGCACCCCGATGGCATTCTATCTTGATGGGCACCTTTTATTTTACTGGGAAGGTGTCACATATTTGTTCGGCATCAAATACGCTGACCATCGTGCTTATGGAAATGTCGGCCTATTGTAATAAATCTGCTGGGGAAGCGAAACTTCTCTGTGATCTTCCAAGAGACGTCCTCGCTGAATTTGCAATGAGTCTTTGTCAAGTCGACAAATGTCGTGTAGAGATCGCAGAGTTGTTGTCAGAATTTTTGTTGGCGTTGATATACTACGAAGAATCTTGTCTATAGCCCCACGATCGGCACGGAAGATACATTGACTCTCTGAAAAGAGATCTTGTTGTACGTGTTCCAGTTGACACTTGAGCAGGAAACGGGCCAGGATTTTACTCTGCGATGAACAGGAGAGTTGTCGCATAGCTGGTGTTTCCCTTTTCTTGCGCAATGTCGGAATGTTTGAAGTTCTGGAGAATTTTCTCTTTGCTCCATCGGGGAAGATGTCAGTCAGCGGTGCATGGGCGAACGTCACAACTATTTTGTATACACCATCAGGAATGACGTCAGCATTAGGGATTTTGGCGCTGGATATCAACGAGATAATCTTCATGGCTTCAGGGAGTGTAGGTGGGAAGTCAGGCTTGTGGTTTACTTCTCCCGTGAAAAGCGAGTTACATTAGCCTCATTGATTAAAGATGGTCGGTTGAGTGCATTATCAAGGTTTCTATCTCTCTAGTAACAGCTGCTTGTCTTTGAGCAATGTTTGGTTTTCATAACCGGAAAAACAAAAAAGTGGGATGATCCCAAGAACTGTAGACCGTAGACAGTTTTCAGTGTGTATCATCTCAGATCTCTCATGTCTGGAACCGCCCCCCCCCCACCACCACCTGAATTTCGTCTACTTTAGCACTAATTCAGAAGTCTTGCATCTCTCGAAGCCTCCCCAGTACAGCATGGGGAATCTAGATTTAAAAAATGCCGTATTACTTGTTACCGACGGATATTTCCAATGGAATCGGTATCGTTGATTCTCGCCAGGAAATCGAACGCATTTCAACTCGTCATTCTCAACGAAAGCAATCCTGGTAGTTACGAATAGCTGGTCCAATATGCTTTCGGACAGTTTGATAAATATTGAATCTGAAGGAGACACAGCCTTTCTTCAGTTACGAAATATAAAAAAAATATTGCATTTTTTCATTAATATCAAACTATAATATTTCTAAAAATATTGCCAAATCAATGGAGGTTTAACATTGCATAATATAATAACGGGAAAGTCTCTTAGCAACAAATCAAGTTAAAAGGAATTGCTTAAACGGAATTTAATGTTTCCAGTTTGTCTGGATTCCATGGACATCGTTGGTACTTCTGAATCGCAATCTGTTTATTTGTCTATTTATTCATTCGATAAAGAAAAACTATTCCTGTTCCTCGTCGAAATGCCGACGGGGGTATGGATGAAGTGACGTCACTAGAGAATATTCTTCTTCTTCTTCTTCTTCTTCTTCTTCTTCTTCTTCTTCTTCTTCTTCTTCTTCTTCTTCTTCTTCTTCTTCTTCTTCTTCTTCTTCTTCTTCTTCTTCTTCTTCTTCTTCTTCTTCTTCAAGTTGCGAGCTGGCAGAGGCGTTAGCATGCCGGAGAAAATGCTTAGTGGTATTTCGTCCGTCACTACGTTCTGAGCTCAAATTCTGCATAGACCAACTTTGCCATTCATCCTTTCGGGGTCGATTAAATAAGTACCAGTTACGCACTGGGGTCGATGTAATCGATTTAATACCTTTGTCTATCCTTGTCCTCTCTATGTTTAGCCCCTTGTGGGTAATAAAGAAACAGGTATTTTGCCTGTCTTTATGTTGTGAGTTCAAATTCCGCCGAGGTCGACTTTGCCTTTCATCATTTCGGGGGCGATGAATTAAGTACCGATGTAATTGACTATTCCCCTCCCCCACCAAATTTAAGACCTTGTACCTCCAGTAGAAATGATCATTATTATCATTATTATCATTACATTTTATCACAGATTTTGTTGGTGCTCCTGGAGTCTCGCATGCATTGCGGACTTACTGCCTGCAACCTACTGGACTATGACATCCGTTCCTGTCCTGTTTATTCTGGCCTTGCCAAAGAGGCAAACCTTTTGTAACAGTTCTACTAGGCACTCTATTCCAATTTCCATATTTTCCTTGATGCTTTCTGATACAGTTCCCAAGGACCCAACAATAATTGGCACTATCTTCACCTTCTTCATTTTCCATAGTCAGGCTATTTCGTACTTAATCTTCTTAACTATTAGTGGGTCAAAGGAGCACGCAACACCAACTATATAGCATATGTGTTGCCCCTTGTCCACCACCACTTGGTCCGTTCTGTTAGGCTGTAGCACATCATCTGTTTGGATTGGGAAACACCCAGAGAATTTTGCTAGTCTCTGACTCCGCCACTCTCTGCGGTTTGTGCTCATACCACATCTTGTCTATTTCTAGCCCCCGCTTTTCGCACAGTTTCCAATGTAGCACTTTCGCTAGTAGTAGTAGTAGCAGTAGCAGTAGTAGTAGTAGTAGTAGTATTAGCAGCAGCAGCAGCAGCAGCAGCAGCAGCAGATCTTCGCTGATCTGAAGATGTCAAATTAAGAGACAAGCAGGAAAATTTGCAACGCATAGATCTGTGCATTTTCCAACTGTGATGTTCGGAGTATCAGCCGGGTGAAGTGTCGCCTTTCATTAAATAATTAACAATCCGGAGCAGCAACGTATATTGTGTGCTTAATGTGTTTCGTACATTTGAAGGAGTTCAATGCAGAGAAATAAATATATATAAAATATGATGGATGACGTAATGGAAGTAATGTAACCCAAAACAGACAGTAAAAGAAACAAAATGACATATATATATATATATATATATATATATATATATATATATATATATATATATATATATATATATATATATATATATATATATATATACATATATATAACAGAGATGTACTTGCATAGCATGTGACCTGATCTGAGATTGTGTGCTGGAAGGAAAACAATTTTGCAACGTGGAAGGTGTTTATAAGCTATTTAAAAATACACAAAAAACCGATAGATTCACTTCAACATTTAAATTTAATTTGCCAAAATATTTTCGCCGCTTTGAGACCGCCACCTGTTCAATGTCAGTGTATCTAACGGTTTTTGTGTGTTTCTTAAATGGCTTATATATATATATATATATATATATATATATATATATATATATATATATATATATATACATACACACACACAATTGCAGCGTGGAAGGTGTTTATAAGGTTTGTTATGAACGTTTGTAGGATATAATATTGTATAAACTCAACTAACAATTAAGATAGAGAAGAGATGTTAAAAGTTTTATAAAATTTTAATCCATGCATACGATCGTTTCAAATGATAGCACTAACATGTAAGAAACATAGAAAAAATTAAATTAATCATAATTATAATTAACCCCACCTTCACTAATTGATATATGCTTTCAACGTGTCCAACAACTCAACATCCACGAACTTCGTATATATATATATATATATATATATATATCAACTCGTGTGTTCATTTTCAACCTTCTACACACGCACGCACACACACACACATATACATATATATATATATATACATATACATATGTATATACATACATACATACATATATATTCATATACATATATATATATATATATATACTAGCAGTATCGCCCGGCGTTGCTCGGGTTTGTAAGGGAAATAACTATATAAGCATTTTTAGAGAGTTATAGCCAAAAAATAGCAAAAAAATGCATTAAAAATCGAAAAAAAATTAAGGTAAATTTTTTTTTAAATCGTTGACACATCGTAGATATTTTTAGAGAGTTACTTCCCTTATATAATAGCGAAAAAATGCATTAAAATGGAAAAATATGATGGTAATTTTTTTTAAATCGTAGACTCATCGTAGACGCGCGCTAATACCCAGAAGGGCTCGATATGACTCACGACTTTAAGATACCCGCTTTTGGTGAAACTGCACCGCAAAATGTGGGAGTAGTTACGAATCTAAATCGTAGGAGACAGACACACAACTTCAGTTTTATATATAAAGATATAAGCCACGTAGTTATATACACATACTTTGTTATATACACATTTTAAAAAGAAAATGTTATTTTGAACACAACATTTATAAAGAATAAAATATATTTTGGTTTTTCTTAACCCTTTCGTTACTATATTTCTGACCAAAATATGTTTCAATTAATTTCTAACGTAATCATAAATTTAGTCTGGTTTCATTAAACAACTATAACTTTTTTTTATTTATCAATATATTAACATGAATTTTGGAAGATAATTTAATGAAATGTTCTCAACCAATTCTATACTATAATTTTTGTCACAAAGTGACTCTAATTGCAGGTAGATACAGGTAAATTCAACAATATATAAAATTATTAAAATTTTGTTCAAACATCGCTATAGAAAATGGATTATTAGCTAATATTCAGTTGGGTATACAACAAAATTTTACGATAGAATTTGTTATTCTGGGTAACTTTCTGATACCCATAATAATATTTATGGCAAAATAGGCCTTAATTTCATTTAAGGTTGTGGGAAATAACAAACTATCCTTTCTTTCGCTTTGTTTACATTTAGCGTAACGATTTCAAATAGGCTCATTCGAAAAAGTAAAAAGAAATAGTCTAAGGCTTTAGTCTCCTGGGAAAGTCTGTGGCTTGGTCCAGTTTCTTCAGAAAAATCACCGAAAGAAACAGTTTTTAAATTTTCACTCCATTCAGGTGCCAATTCATTTTCTTTATCGCTGTCGGATTCACTGTTTTCACTTTAATCGTTGCACACTTGCAAAGAGAAAGGAGAAATTAGGGTGATAGCGTCAGTGAAACAGTTCGCTCCGTTTTTGTGTGTGTGCGTGTGCGTGTGTTGTAGCCCACACTAAGAAAAGCATTTGACATACACACCACAATGTGAGTTTTCTCTAAATTTTGCTTAATTTGGGGTTGAAATTTTAAAAACTGGACCTGGCACGACCCGATGCATTCTACTCTTAAAAATGCTAGGTAAATTGTAATTGAAGAAATTCTATATTGTAGATTTCTATAAGAGACAAAGGGAGGCTGATAAAATCTGCCTTTTATAATAAGAGATATTTCGTTTTGGGATTTGCTTTGCAAGATTCTCTATGTGAGTTCGTGTGTTGATGCATATTCTGTTGTGTCTGGGAAGAGTCATTCTCCTTTGGTGCTTTATAATTTAACACACTCACCGGTAAAATTTCCACTTATTTCATTGTTTTATTTTTCTAAAATTTTCGTTGCGTCTTGCAACCTTTCCAATAGATTTGACTCCGTCCGCTATTCACACTGTTCCTTTTTGTTTGTTCGCATGTGTGTGGGTCAATGTGTGTGCCTATACATGCACGCATGTATGCATGTGTGCATGTGTGTATGCATATATGTGTGTGTGCATATGTATATATGTATGAATGTATATTTGTATGTATGTATTCTGCATATTCATGTGTTTGCGTGTCCATGTTTGTGTGGTTTCTTATATGTGTATGTGCGTGTCTGTGTGCGTGTGTGTGTATGTGGGTGTGCGTGTGTGTGTGTGTGTGCGTGTGCTTGTATATGTGTGTGTACCTCTGTCTCCTTGTGTGTGCATGTCTGAGCGTGTGTGTGTTTTACAACTGTGTACCGTGTTTGTATGTATACATGTGCATCTCCATATGTGTGGACGTGTGTCTCCATATGTGTCCTTGTGTTGAGTAAAGTGTGTGTGTATATATGGTAATGTATTTCAGTCTTTATTTGTGCATGTGTTCTTGTCTGTCCATATAAATTATGTACCTATCTGTCTGTATGTTGATCTCTTTATTTTCGTATCCATATGCTTACATACATGTGCATATACATATATACATACATCCCTCCATACACACATACATACATCTATCTCCATAAAAGACCACTAACTATTCTACTCTACCTGTGTAAACTGTAGGTATGAGGGTATGATATCTACTATGTATATTTTCTATTTAGTATTGGGGAAGTTTTGTCTGAGTCTTGGGTCCTTTGGGTGCTTGGATAAGATGCGGATGTCAAGTCGACCCAGGTTGCCTCCATGTTGGTCCTTGGCCTGTTGGTAGAGTATGGAGGACAATTTCTTTGTCGCCATTTGTCTCAAATGTTCATTTAGTCGTTCTGCAATGCTCCTAGATGTCTCCCTTTTGTATGTCATGTTCATGTCTTTAAAAAGACCTTCTATGCATCTTATGCTGTAAACTACATTTCTAGTTCTACAGTTATTTAACCTTTTCGCCGATCTGCTAAGATACAGGGACGTGAAGATAGGTTGTCAAGCGATGGTAGGCCGATAAACAAAGACACACTAATATATACAAATACGCACATACATTTATATCTCTCTATATATAAACGGCAGCTTATCTGTCTGTGTGTTTGTGTGTCTGTCAGGTTGTACCCTCACCCTGACCACGGCTTTCAACCGATTCTGATGAAACTTGACACACACATAGCCCAATGTCATAATTCAAAACTAACGCAGCGAAAATTTTGAAAAGTTCCCCTGGTTCTGAAAAAAATCGATAAATTCGACATGGGTCGAGAATCTAAGCTTTTTATATGCAACACATTTTCTACAGACTGTCTAGGGGACGCAACTCGACCTTTTTAACTTTCGGAACACGTGGGGTAAGTATCCCAAAATGTATAAAAATGTACAAAAACAGCAAAAAAGCGGGCAGCAATGTGAGTGACAACAACGAAAAAGTCAAAAGTGACCAAACTGAACAAACGAATGGAAAAGGTTTTTTGATGCACACGACAAAAGCGGTTTATAATAAACCAAGAGTTTGCAAGTAGCGTCCGAGGACCCTTAGGGTACGTCAAAAATTTAAGGTAAAACGTTTGAGGTGGTAGTTATAAAGAAAGTGTAAACAAAAAAAGTATTCGAATAAGTTGCGGCTGCAGCAGCTATTAGCAGAAGTGGCGGTGTTGGGGGTAAATTCTCGAATGTAATTTCTTCCTGGTAGGAATTGGTTGGGTTGAATTATCGATAGCTGTTTGATAGTTATTTGGGAGTGAAGAGAAGACATTGCAACCTACACATGCGCCTTTGTTCCCTAGAGGGAAAGGACTAGATTGGGATTAGTCGTTGCCTACTAGGGGCTCTTACATACTCGGGCAACGCCGGGCAATGCTGCTAGTATATATATATATATATATATATATATGTATATAAAATTTAAAGGACTGACCACTAAAAGTGGACGGTCAATATGCTAGATATAGACGTCAAAATCGCTATTTTCCACGAAGAATGTGTTTTCCCGAAAAAACTCAGCACAAAACCAAAGTGTAAAAAATAAGCAAGACAAATGAAAATATACGAAATAAATACGATTACCTCTGTACCGATCAGTTTCGCTTGTTAATATTCACGTATATGCATACGTGAAAATCTGCAAGCTCATCAGCATAGTCTGTCGTTTACAAACATAATTTCCAGAACTAGATACAAAACGTTTGACCGGAGTCCTGCATGCATAGAGTTCAACAAATTATATTTATGTGTATCCTTTAAATTATATTTATGTGTATCCTTCAAATGCCTTCACTTTGGCATGCTGAGATCGGAAATCTACCCTGCAATTATTTTAATCTTCGGATTTTTTTAATATGCTAGGCCACTGGTTTTAATTGATTAATATCAGTTTCTGCCCTTATTCAATTTTGAATAATAAAAAAATGTTCTCTAACCGGTAAGTTGACTGCTGTAGTTTATTAACTGCAGGGTGGATTTCCGATCTCAGCGCGCCAAAGTGAAGGCATTTGAAGGATACACATAAATATAATTTAAAGGATACACATAAATATAATTTGTTGAACTCTATGCATGCAGGACTCCGGTCAAACGTTTTGTATCTAGTTCTGGAAATTATGTTTGTAAACGACAGACTATGCTGATGAGCTTGCAGATTTTCGCGTATACATATACGTGAATATTAACAAGCGAAACTGATCGGTACAGAGGTAATCGTATTTATTTCGTATATTTTCATTTGTCTTGCTTATTTTTTACACTTTGGTTTTGTGCTGAGTTTTTTCGGGAAAACACATTCTTCGTGGAAAATAGCGATTTTGACGTCTATATCTAGCATATTGACCGTCCACTTTTAGTGGTCAGTCCTTTAAATTTTGTATGCAAAAAATTATTTTAATCTTCGTTTTTTTAAATATGCTAGGCCACTGGTTTTAATTGATTAATATCAATTTCTACCCTTATTCAATTATATATATATATGTCGTTCTTTCAGCTTTGTCTACCAAATCTACTTAGAAGGCTTTGGTTAGCTCGCGGCTATAGTAGAAGACACTTGACCAAGGTGCCACGCATATTTGTACATGCACAACCGTATTATATATTTTGCAAAAATGTTTCATTTTTGTGTTGAATTTAGGGAAGGGTAACCACAGTTTCAAAGATATGTGGATGTGAAATAATGCTTTGATTTCAATACATATAACTTATCGGTCTTGTAGTCAATTAGAGTTTGTCTTATTAAAGGATAGAGAAGAACAAACAAAATTTAATATGATTCATGATACTCATTTATTAAATTTTCTATACGATGATTCTTTCAAAATTTAAACGAATTATCTTTGATTAACGAGAGGAAGTTAACTAAATGTTTTACAGCGTTTTATGTGATACATTAAAAACGGTTTCAAAGTTAGCGTCAACAGCATTTCATATACCTTACATTAATAATAGCCTCATTTATTACATTTTTAAAATTAATAATTTACATAAAGAATTTTATTATATAAGTCATTGAATTACTGGGACAGTATTGAGAAAATTGGCACTTTACATTCTTAGACAATTCAAGAATCAGTTGTTAACATAAGTAATAATGGATATAACCAGGCCAATGAACATCATAACAACAGTGATTCAAATTACCCACTGGGTATACTTGCGATCCACAACATCTTTGAGTTGGGTAAATAAAAGGGGTTGTT
>NC_043004.1:74144449-74256949 GCF_006345805.1 Octopus sinensis | reverse complement strand
TTTCAAAGATATTTCTTATACTACGTGGAATTTCGCGAACACGATTATGCCTGAATCTAACAAAACCACCACCGACGAAAACTGCTCTGCAATACCGATGAGATAAGAAAACGCAAGTATGTATGTATGTATGTATGTATGTATGTATGTATGTATGTATGTATGTATGTATGTATGTATGTATGTATGTATGTATGCATATGTGTGTGTGAGCTCGCGCGCATGTAATGGTATTCGTGTTAACTTAACAGTTTGCATAAATTGAAAAGGAAACAGTCTCTCATTCACAAATGAAAGTATTAAAAAAGATATCAAGTGAAATGTGGCTGGGAGATAACAATCGACTCAATATATATTTCTTTATTGCCCACAGGAGGCTAAACATAGAGGGGACAAGGACAGACAAAGGGATTAAGTCGATTAGATCAACCCCAGTGCGGAACTGGTAATTATTTAATCGATCCCGAAAGGATGAAAGGCAAAATCGACCTCGGCGCACTCAGAGCGTAACGGCAGACGAAATACTTATTTCTTTACTATCCACAAGGGGCGAAACACAGAGGGGACAAACTGGGACAGACAAACGGATTAAGTCGATTATATCGACCCCAGTGCGGAACTGGTACTTATTTAATCGATCCCGAAAGGATGAAAGGCAAAGTCGATCTCGGCGGAATTTGAACTCAGAACGTAGCGGTTGACGAAATACCTATTTCTTTACTACCCACAAGGGGCTAAACACAGAGGGGAAAGACAAGGACAGGCAAACGGATTAAATCGATTATATCAACCCCAGTGCGTAACTGGTACTTATTTAATCGACCCCGAAAGGATGAAAGGCAAAGTCGACCTCGATGGAATTTGAACTCAGAACGTAACGGCAGACGAAATACCGCTAAGCTGTTCGCCCGGCGTGCTAACGGTTCTGCCAGCTCACCGTTCTTGACTCAATATAGCAATCATCAGCGTCCATCACGGTCTCAAGACAGTTCCGGAGCCTAGTGCATGCGTTCCTCATTATGTCCCCGAAAAGATCTTTGAGCACAGGGAATTTCGAGCTTCTTGATCTTGACCAGAAGCATGACCTTTGTTGTGTTACAGGCAGAATGGTCAATGTCTTTCTAAATCACTCCCCCTCCGCCCACATAGTAATTTATGGCATGATGGTGAGCGGAAGTACAAGGCAAGGATTTGGAGCGAGCAAAGTCGTAGAAGTTCTCCGACAACTCTTCTGCTTCTTTCCGAAAATATGACAAGGAATCGAATCCTGCTGCCACACAGCTCTTACGCAGCAATCATTTCTAGACAGGATTTGACCACAACTTTTAGTAGCTTCTTATAACCATCTGAATAGAAAGTAACACTCTGTTCAGAGATGTCGGTTGAATTTCGGGATGTGGAAACAGTGAAAAAGTCTGTGGTGTACCCCACTCCATCTTGTTGGTCACAGTTTCGTAGTCTTCGTTGCAGCTGGCTATCTCACGTCTTTTGTCTTTACAGTGTTCTCAGTGCACTGAGCAGCATTCATGATGTCGGCCTTATTTCACCCGGTGCAAATCGTCATGCTGTAAGTAAATCGCTTCCAGTGTTTTAGTCCTGCATGGCAGGTAACTTTTGCTCAGCTACAAATTTAGGATTCATGCTCTTCGTCGCCGTCGACTGTTCACCAAATACATCAAGTTGGTTTTGAAAAATGAGACGCGAAAAGGGGCCAAATGCAGCCCGTAGCCCCTGCACACACACACACACATATAAATATATAGAAACATACATGTATATAAGTCTGTGTGGTTGTATGTATAAGTTAAGTAAACATGTGAAGGTGCAATATGTATATATATATACATAAATGTATACATATATATAAAACACATTATATATGTATATATATATACTTTGATACTTTGATAGGTTTCGGCCATTATTGGCCCAGGCCATGTCTAACTTAATAGCACCACCTGGTGAAGTCTTTCAAGTCAGAATTTGGGCACTATGGCCCACTCAAGTAGAGAGTTATTGTTTACAGAGACATATCCGGGTGTAGGGGGTTTATCCGGGATTTCTTGAAGGAATCTGTCCAAAGACTTCTTGAACCCTATAGGGTCAGTTTCTGTTTTAATGTGTTTTGGTGTAATGTTAAAGAGAGCGGGGCCAATTGAGGTGAAATAATTGTGCCGTATTGTTGTTATGAGATGAGAGTGCGATTTTGTTTTGGGCGGATTGCACGGGGCCCAAGCCTTGGATGTACCTTAAAGGTGATGCCAACATCATTGGGCAATGCTGATGGAATATTTTCCACATCATGCAGATGATGTAGCGCTCACGAGGACGTTGGAGAGAATAGAGTTTTAGCTTTTCTAGCCGACCCCAATAGTCGAGGCCTGTCATGCCATCTATCTTTTTTGTGATTGCCCTTTGAGGTGCTTCAACTTTTATGATACCTTGTATTGTGTGGGGAGACCACAGTGGACAACAGTATTCAAGGTGGGGTCGGGCAAAAGTGGAGAAGAGAAGGATAATGGTGTGGATATCTCTCGACTGGAAAGTTCTGAGAATCCAGGAACACATTCTGCGGGCCATGTCAACTTTGGTGTTTATATGAGTGGCCCAGCTTACGTTGTTGTCCACAATTACTCCCAAGTCTCTGATGTTGTTGGACGCCGCGAGAGTATAGTCTATTTTTTCAGAATACTGGCATAGAATTTTCCATTTACACTTATTTATAATTGTTTATAATTTTCACCTCAAGAGGTATTTTAATATGCTGGCCACTGATAAAAAATTTTGAAAAATATTTATGAAACCGGGAAGCCGACATGAATTGAAAAGGTAAGGTAAACTTTTCAGCAGGCGTTTATTAAGACAAAATTATGCACACACACCCACCTTCACATACGTGCATATGAATGTATACGTACAGATATGTATGTGCATGTGTCCATATGTTTGATTGCATAAATTTGTGTAAGCGGATATTCGTCTATGCAGCTGAGAAATCTGGTGTGAATGGTTATCAACGACTTTTAAAGGATGCTTAACTTCATGTGATTATTGTGTTAGACTGTATGAAAATCTATCAGGTGAAATATATATCTACTTCATATAAAAGTTTCCACATACAAAAGCAGATGAAAGGAATTAAGTTTAGGATATTCATACGTTTCTATAATCGGTAAAATACTCACACATATTTCAATAGAGATTGGTCAACTGGGACAAATTTACTTTGAGGGGATGGGGCTGAAAATTTCAAAGGATTATTACGATGGAGAGATGCTAGAGCTGTGAAATCTTGTGCGCTTTAATTGATGCCCTTCTTCTTAATAGCTGCTCTGTGTCTTTCCAGATAAACTGATGTCTGACCCTTCAAGAAGATTTCAAATGTAACTAGTTGCAACAACAGACATAACGTCATCATCACTGCAATACTAATTTCCAGCAAAGTAGATTTTACTCGGGGAAAAGATGATAGTCAGATAGGGCCAAGTCAATGAGATTTGGGAGGCGATCAAGTACGAGGGACGTTCAATAAGTAATGCCTCTGACCCACTTGCAGTTGTTGGAAATTTTGCATGTGCAATCATTTATATCTCTATAGAGTAAGTGGCAAATTACAGCTCTGAATTAATTGTGGTTTCTGATTTACAGGTGTTTGAACCGAGTCAAGTGTGAAATGGAGCCTGTTGAGTGTCGAGCAGTGATCCGGTTTTTGTATTTGAAAGGACGCACACCACGGGAGACTTTTGATGAAATGAAAGTAACTTATGGTGATGATGCCCCATCATATGACCTTGTAAAACGCTGGCATCGTGAATTCAAACATGGTCGGAACTCTGTGGAAACAGCTCCCAGATCTGGTTGCCCCTTCTGCCATTGATGAGGCATCTGTCCGTCAAGTTGAGGCTGCCATTTTGGAAGATCGACGCATAATTATTCGCTAATAGCCCATGAGGTCAAGATTAGTACCGGGTCTGTGGAAACTATCATTCATGACCATTTGCATATGCAAAAGGTGTCTGCCAGATTGATTCCCAGGTTGCTCACGCCTTTCCAGAAGCAAGAACGCGTCGAGTGCTCGAGGGTGAATTTGGAGATGTGCCAAGAAGATGAGTCAAAATCTTTCAAAAGACTGATTACACAGGATGAAACCTGGGTCCATCACGATGATCCAGAGACCAAAGCCCAGTCAATGCAGTGGAAGCACCGTGACTCACCCCCTCCAAAGAAGGCATGGGTGCAGCCCTCCGCTGGCAAGGTCATGCTCACAGTCTTCTGGGACCAGGACGGAGTAGTGATGACAGATTTCTTGGCAAAGGGTACCACAATTGCAGGAGCCTATTATGCTTCACTTTTGAGGAAATTAAGAGAAGCTATCAAAAACAAGAGGTGGGGCAAGATCAGCAAAGACATCCTCCTCCTGCAGGACAACGCTCCGGTCCACAACTCGCTTGTCGCCATATCAGAAGCACAGGCGTATGGCTATGAACTCCTCCCCCATCCCCCTACTTTCCTGACCTTGCACCCTCTGATTTTCACCTCTTCCCAATCATGAAGTTGTTTTTGAAAGCAAAGCGTTTCCCAGATGATGCAGCCTTGATTTCTGAAGTCACGTTCAGGTTGGAGGACCAAGCTGGGGTCTTCTACAAAAACGGTCTCCAGAGCTGCATCAAACAATGGGAGAAATGTGTATCTCTGGGTGGTTGCTATGTAGAAAAAGACTAATAACTGTGCCAAGTTTCGTTGCTCTACTGCTATGGGAAGTGGGTCAGGGGCATTACTTATTGAACGCCCCTCGTAGTTCAAAGCCACAGTCATGCTCAACAGCCATTGAAACGAAGGACTTGTGTGCTGGAGCATTGTTCCGATGAAAAGATTATTCTCCTTTTCGTCAGTTTTCCTGGACGTTTGATCTTGGTAGCGTTTCGTAACTTCTGCAGCAAGATCACGTAATACTCTCCATTGACAGTGAGACCCTTTTCAAGATAGTCAATAAACGCAGTACCTTTTCTATTCTCAAAATCCGAGACGACTATCTTCTCTGCAGACGAAACAACCTTGGCCTTCTTTGTGGCATGTGAGCATGGGTGTTCCTTTTGCATGGATTGTCTCTTTGTCTCTGGTTCAAAGTGATGAAGCCAACACCTAACATAGGTTAGGAAACATTTATGGAAGCCAACTGGATGTGTCTAAATGTTAGATTTCATCGTAATATGACCACCGGGATAAAACTAGCATGCACCGAGCATGCCATGGTTATTGTGCAGAATATACTCAACTCTCTCACGGAATAAAACTATTAGCTGTTTGATTTATAGTCAGTCACCTGTCATCCTGCAACACGTAGTATACATACATGGTCAATGTTTTTTTTGGCGTCGTAGTTGCAGGACGTCTGGACCTTTGGTTATCTTCAAGTCACACCCTTCCCCTCCTAAATTCAGCTACTCACTTTTGCACCGTTGATGAAGCTAGAGAGTAATCCACACATGTAGCAACCATGTTAGCATGAATGTCATTGTGGGATAAACCATTTTTCTGCATTTAGTTTATAAAACCACGATGCGAAACGTCTTCCTTTTTCAAGGAAAGTGGCCAAAAAATTACTTTTGAAGTCTTCTTTAGTCAGACTTCAGGCTAGCTTGAAGGGAAAGTGTAGTTATTAATTAGAAAAGTTGAAATGAATACATCCAAAATTCATTCCGTCTACCTTCGTATTTTGCTAGTTTTCAGAAAATCCAGCAGAACAAAGTTTAAGGCAGAATATAATTAATTAAATATCTCATGTAATCGTGATTTAATAACATACGCACAAGATTTCATAGGTTAAGGAAAGGGATAAGACTAGACTTGACTGTCTATCATCGACCCCCACTGATGAGTAAAAGTTAACATCGGCTTGGCCCTTATCAAACGAGGAACATAAAAAACCTTAACCAATACCACAACGTTAGGAACATTCTCTCAGTCCACCAAGTGATAGCTACAGCACAAAACGAATACACAAATGAGAGAGAGAAGAGATAAGTGGAATGCAAATGTTTGTCTATTTTTCTTACCTGTTACAAACAGCAGGAGAGCGAAGATGATTAATGTTCGTTGCATCATGGTCAAATTGCCAGATCAAAAACTGATCCGGGAAGGCTTTAGCGTCGGTATTTATACATTTGGTGAACAATTGAAACGAATTGCAAAACGAGTGTGATGGGAATATCTCACGAAAATAATTAAGAAAACAAAAGTTGCAAATTAAGACTGACAAATATCATCCGAAATACGAATGTCTGAAGGTTATTTTTAAACATATGCTTTTGTTTGTGGAAGTATTAATTGTTTTCATTAAAGCAAACTTGATTGGTGGCGTTTGAAATAATCATGTTTTGTGACACCTGATAGCAATACCATTATGCCTTGACAAATTTTTCCATACAGAGAATGGGTCAGTAGACGACATCTCACATTTAAAATGAATAATGTCTTACTTTGTAAATTTTGAAATCAAAATGCAAATTCAAACATGTTTAAACGTTCACTATCTACTGGTACAAATCTTTCAATATGATATTTTATTGATTTATGTACAAAAGCGTCGTTAGAAAACAATCAAATAATGTTGGTACAGGATGTATTAGCTCACTTTTAGCATCAGTTAAATGTCCTCCGTTCTATAAACAAATATTTAAGATAATAAAATGTAAGACTGCTCAGAACAGGAATTTTCAGCCGGAGTATATATAAAAATATTTTTAGGGGTCACCGGATGCAATATAGTAAATTGGGAGTTCAGGGAAATTTTTCAGGTTCATAAAAAATTGTGCTTTATAACAGTTGTTTCCAATGTGGACCTTGTCTTTTAAATTTCCAATGCTGCACTCTCAGGCTTAGAAACTTGTTTAAGAAAAATGTCTTGAAAAATGTTGCTAGAAAACCTGTTTTTCCTAATTTACTTTCCAAAACAAGGTCAATGAAAAGATAATTAATAAAAAAAAAACATAACATTTATATGTGAAGCTGGGCATAATACTTAGCAAAAACAACGTCAACAACAAGGATGCCGAGAACAGTAGCAACAACAAAAAATAAATTTTAAAAAAGCAAACACACATACACACAGACATATCGTTTACTATCTACTGGAACAAATATTTCAGTCTGATACGGCATGCATTTGTGCTCCATAGCGTCGTTAATCGAATAATATTGCTACAGGATGTACTAGCTCACTTCTAGCGTCTGTTATAAGCCTCCGTTCTACAAACAATGAAAATAAAACGTTGAACGCTACCCAATCTCTATCAGAGTATATGTGCATCTATGTGTATATCTATCTATCTATCTATCTATCTATCTATCTATCTATCTATCTATCTATCTATCTATCTATTACTAATTAGATATCGGGATTGAAATTAATGGAAAAATGTGGAT
The DNA here is from genome assembly GCF_006345805.1 of Octopus sinensis. Lineage (NCBI taxonomy): Eukaryota > Metazoa > Mollusca > Cephalopoda > Octopoda > Octopodidae > Octopus > Octopus sinensis. The sequence goes on along the minus strand of NC_043004.1, from coordinate 74,249,524 downwards.
AACGTATGATTAACAAGAATGAATTGGGGTCGTGGGGACGCCACAAGCCACGTACCGTCACTGATCACTTTTCTATTTGTCTATAGATATTTGCGCTCAAGTTAGATCATTCATGCTCATCAAACGCTCCACACTCTTCTATCTTACTGCAAACTTCCGCGGTAGGAGGTACTTTCTCTCCATCCTTATTTTCCTTTTTAGTTGGTATTTAAAATAGTTTACCAAACTAAGGCTGCAGAGAAAGATACATGTAGTGATTCCTTTCACGCATGTCAACCATACGACCTCTTTTGCGACATCCACAATGCAGAGAAAAGTTACCAACCTTTCCTTGTTAAGAGAAGGCGGTGGATCGATCTTGATAAGGGACTCGGTAGATAGTTGTACTCTTGCTATGCGTGGTAGCAGGTATTCGACATAAACTCTTAGTTCTGATATCTGCGGGCACTGTACGATCGCGTGCAAAACAGTTTCACGTCTCTGCTCGCATCTCGGACATGTCGGCATGGTAGAACTACTGGGTCTAAAAAGCTTATCTCGAACGTGTAATGCTCCTCGGTAGCACTGCCAGGCCAGGGGTTTCCGATAGTTATTGATAGGCGTCGTCCAAAAGTCCGCCGGAACAGACCGGCAAGTTGACTGTCATCGAAACCCAGAGTCTCCCGTAGGACGTCATCACATGTGCTTGTAACGAACCCTCTATAGAAGGACGAGGTGGAACCCCCACTGCTCGTATTGGCCGTCTAGGAGAGAAGCGAAGGTGCTTGACGGCACTCCGCTTGCAACGAACCCAGGTAAATGATGACAGATGCGATGAACACATTTGCCACCTCCACCCTTCCTGTCAGGGATAGCTTCCTCCCAAACCATGTTTAGGTTAGATGGGCCACCGTGCTCGTAACCACCAGTACATTTTCATTGAGCCCTGAATAGCTAAAGAGTGATCTTGACTTAAAGAATATTTATTTTGAGAAAAAATCTGCATCTTATTAGATATTATATGCCGGTCTTTATTGGAGAACAGGGGACAATGGAATATGTTGATTTATAAATAAATTAAAGTTACCGCTTTTATTAAACCCAAAGAAGTGCGCGATGCTATTTCTAATAAATAGATATTAAATTGAACAATACTTCGACGTCTATCTATCAATCTGGGACTGAAAATGAAACTGAAAACTACGTAGGAAACGTTGCGCTTGGTGGATGAGAAAATATTCGCTGCAAACTAGGAGATTTGTCTGAAATATATTGGTAACGCTCATGCTACACTTTCGAAATGTCAGCGAAATTTCACCACCAGATTATCACTAACGGAAGTCCGTCATTCTCACAAGCTTATCACTAAAGGAACTCTTGCCATTCTAGGCAAAGGTGGAAGGCAAGGTATCATCCTGGATTATAAACAGTTCGGTTATACATGTCACAGCAGCTGTTTTGATATAATTCCACACGCCAACAATGCTCGGACTTTGTACAACTACATGCAGAACGCATGCGTTGCTCTGTGCATATTTCAGGCAAGCCCAGCAGACGGCACTACCGAAACGGTAGACCGTACCTTGAACTGGCAATGCTCCTACTCCTTCCAACAGAATAGCCAGGTTAAGGATTTTTGGAAGGCTGGACGTCCTACTGGAGAGACCAGATAGTTGATTCTTTTAAATTCCGAGAATCTTACCTAAGTCATCATCGCAATTGCCTTTATAGAAGGCCATGATGGATCATCCACCGATTACATTGCCCTACTAACAGAAGGCCATGAAAGCCTGAAGATACACTTGGCGCCAGGCACTCTGCCTCGACCTATGCTGAATCCTGCACTGCAGCTAAGGAGAAAAGACAAGTTGTGAAAAACTGTGAATAAAATAATGGCGTCTGCAGAAGTAGCAGCCTGCCGAAATCATTCAAGAATTTTATAGTATTGGGTTATCCGGAAAGTTCCTGCCGATTTATAGTAGCTTACCTTTCGACTTATTTTAGAACATGGTTGAGTCCATAAAATAAGATTTGACTACACTTCCATTTAGAGCACAGTTTAAGCTATCTTTTCGTGGAAGAAGGTTTACGTTCCTATAACCCTTTAAAATGAAGATAAGAAAGTTCCTTTTCGGCACTTGATGCTTTGGGAACCAGACAAAAATTGCCGCAACTCACCTGAGATGTGTTACCCCACCCTCCATATTCACCAGATATTGCTCTTTAGGATTTCCACTTATTCAGGTCTCTGCAGAATAGTCTTAATGGTAAAAATTTCAATTCCCTGGATGACGTAAAAAGATACCTTGATGAATTCTTTGCCATGAAACCACCTTAATTCTGGGAAGAGGGTATTTTCAAGTTAAAGGAAAGATGGAGACGCATTGTGCAACAAAATGTTTCATATTTGGTTGATTAAAATGTAATGGCAAGTATTTATTGACCTTTTTCTTTCCTTTAAAAATTCGCATGAACTTTCTGGACAACCCAATATATTCTATGAGATGTAATTCGAACAAAGAACAGCTCAAATGCGGCAGTGAAGAATTGGCAGGTAACAACATTGCTGACAAAAATAACTAAATTACCGATGGCTGGAACACTTTCAAGAAATATTTAACGAACTGTACAGAAATAGCCAGCAAAAGAATAAGCTAGCCCTAGATGTAGATACAGATCAAATAAGGAGCGGACAACGAAAGCAATCAAAGAGTGAAAATACAACGAGGCTACTGAATTCGATGAAATCACCGTAGGAGTGCTCATAGATAGAGAAAATACCGTAGTGAGTTAATTGCTATGTCTGGTGAATTACTGCTGGTGTGGGCAGAAGGTGTAATAGAAGTGGCGAGAGGGAATCACTGTGGAATTGCGAAATAATGGAGATCTGTCCATCAACAGTAACTGGCTTTTAGTGTCGGGTCAATTTTTTGGTGCAGTACTTCTAAACAAGACAAGGGAAGCTGTAGAAGTTAAACTGTAACACAAGAGGAACAAGATGAGTTTCGCAACAACTTATTCTGTCCTGAGCAAATCTTCCCACTCAGAAATTTAATTGAACAGTATGTTGAGTATCAAATATCACAAAAGCTAAAATTTATTGACTTTAGAAAGGCAGTTTATAGTATCTACAAAGAGTCCTTGTGTAGAAATGCTTGGAACTATGGCTTTCCTTAATACCTTGTCAATCTCTTTAAAGTATTTTACACAAATTCGCTATGCCTTTTTCCAATGGAAACAAGGAAAATAGACTTCTTCGACAGATTTTTTTCTGTCTTTAACCCTCCAACACGGAGTATAGGCCACTCATAATTGAATTCCATGTCGCATACTTTTTCGCTTCTGTACTTATACTCTGCTATGAAAGTCCCTCTTTCTCTTGTTCTTTTTGTGTTAATCTACGCCACGAGTTCTTAGGCCTACCTTTCTTTCTATATCCATCCGGATTCCACTGTAAATAACTTTTTGCTACATTTGCTGTGTCTTTTCTAATTGTGCTACCAATCCACTTCCAATTTTTCTTAAATATTTGCTCCCTAATCGAAACTTGATTTGTTCTTTGCCATAGCTCCATATTGCTTATGTGTTTGGGCCATCTAATTTTAAGTATTCTACGCAAGCATCTGTTGATGAATGATTGTATTTGCTTATTTGACTTAACTGTTGTTCGCCATGTCCCAGCCCCATACAATAACACCGCTTTTACGTTATTGCTAAAAATTCATATTTTGTTCTTTATTGAAATTACACTTGAATCTGTCGACAACCGTGGAATTAGTAAAGCTGCAGATGTATTCCTGAGAATCTGTGCTATTTGGTCTTCCACCACCATCGGAAAATCTACAATAGAATAGTTCTCCCAACAGTTCTTTATGCCAGCGAGACATCGAAGAACATTGTGAAAAGAGAAAACTAGATGCGTTCCATGAAAGATCCTTGAGAAAGATCCTGCGATCGTTCTGGCAACACCATTTATATATTGACGACAGCAAAATCGTTAGAGAATGAAGATTAAAATTAGTAAGCCATAAATTCCGGCTACCAAAACAATACCATTCAAAATCAACGGACTGAAAACGAAAGAGAAAAACACCAGCGAAAAGCGCAGCCAATAGACACCAGTGACAAAGTATTACCTACCCTATGTGTTCTTCACCCCAGGGAAAATGATGATGATATTTTATCGAGCCTCAAGAAGAATAACAGGTATAGTCGACCTTGTAACAAATCAGACAACGTTATGGCAATTTTCTCACACAAAAACAAAGAAAAACTGCTTTATGCATCATGCAAGTGAACTTAAGACAATTCATGTTACATAACAGGTTTTGAGTTGAAACTTATAAATGTGCATATGATTATAAGGCTGTCTATTTACTTCTGTCATGTCAGTACTGATATATGTGTGTATATAAGTGTGTGTGTGTGTCTGTGTGTCTCTGTGTATGATATATATATATATATATATATATAACACATATATATATATATATATATATATATATATATATATATATATGTATGCATGTACGTATTGCTATCTTTTGATATGTGCATATACATACATACACACACATATGTAATTATATGTATTTATGTGTGCGTGTGTGAATATATATGGATATATCTACCTATATATATATATATATATATACATACACACACACACACACATATATATATATATATATATATATATATATATACTATTTGGTGAGAGGAACTAGGTTAATGGAACTACCTCTTATGTTCTTAAAATTTAAATCTACATCTTTGTCTGTATATCTACCTTCTCTATAATGTTGCTACTTGATTTGAAAGCTTTTGTATTTATGGAAAACTTATATAATTGGCTGATTAGCACTCAGCATCTTACATCTGCTGTAATACTTACAACTTTTAATAAAATGATGTAGTGCGAAACAATTGTACCAAATTACCGGAGTCATTCTTGTTGCTTATTTTGATTATAATCAACCCGCAAATTTTTGGATAACACCATTCAAAATTCTGGTGCATCTAAATTAAGTACCATATTCATTCGAATCTAAATTTTGCTGAACTTATATATATATATATATATATATATATATATATATATATATATATATATTATATATATATATATATATAATAAATATTAGGGAATATATCCAAATTTACAGGGAAAAAAAATCAGATTTAGGATTAAATCCAATTTTATAGTAAATATTATAAAATATTATTTGAGACAAAACCACTATTTTGCAAAACAAACAAGGAAAGACTTAATCAATACATAAAATTTAATAAATGACTATTTATTAAATTTTATGTATTGATTAAGTCTTTCCTTGTTTGTTTTGCAAAATAGTGGTTTGTCTCAAATAATATTTTATATATATATATATATATATATATATAGGGAGAGTTTACGAAAAAAAAACAAAAGACGAAGACAGGTGGTGTACAAAACGAACAGATGTATTAGTATGACATATATATATATATATATATATATAAAATCTCCGAACGAGATATAAGTAGTAAAAAGTCTGCACGGTAACATATTAATGCTGTACTCATTCACCACAAGTTTCTCTCACTTTTACTTCCTGTTTCTCTTATATGCCCCATTATTCGACTATTTTCCCTAGTCATTGCACAGCGATCACTATAAGCTTTAAACTTATACTAATCCCGATAATATATATACATGCATACACACACACACACACACACACACGCATACACACACACACACATATATATATATATATATATATATATATATATATATATATATATATATATATATATATATATATATACATATATATATATGTATACATATACATATATACGTATGTGTGTGTGTGTGTGTAGTTGAAATTTATAGAAAAGACGAAGACAGGTGTGTGAACTGCAAGCAAGTATTTTAGTTTGACGCCCAGGAAAATGAAAAAAGTCATTTATATTTCGTGCCTGCGCTCTTCAACAGAAAACAAGAAGAGAAAATAAAGTGAGAGAGAACAAAAAAAAAAAACCTGTAGAAAAATGCTTGAAAGAAAGGGAGATAAAAAAAAGACAGGGTTGAAAGAGATGAGAATATATGTATATAATGTGCTTGATCGCTAAATCCACGCGTGCTTTTTTTTAATCCTGTCCCTGTTTATTTCTCTTATACCTTTATGTTTCGTTGATTCGAAACATAAAAGACTTTCTCACTTTCCCGAGCATCAAACTAATACACCTGTTTGTTGTATATACAACTATCTTATATATATATATATATATATATATATATATATATATATATATATATATATATATATATATATTGAGAGAGAGAGAGAGACATACACACACATATTCACACACAGACACAACATATCACAATACACGCACAATCATATATACATATACATACTTACAACAATATATATATATATATATGTGTGTGTGTGTGTGTGTGTGTGTGCATATACATGTATATATATACGTATATACATACACATATATACATGCATAAAAACACATAGACATGCACGCATGCACACACAAATACATATTTACGAGGGACGTTCAATAAGTAATTCCCCAGACCCACTTGCAGTTGTTTGATCTAGCTGAAATTTTGCATGTGCAATTATTTATATCTCTATAGATGAAGTGGCAAATAACATCTTTGAACTAATTGTGGTTTCTGATTTACAGGTGTTTGAACTGAGTCAAGTGTGAAATGGAGCCTGTTGAGTGTCGAGCAGTGATCCGGTTTTTGTATTTGAAAGGACGCACACCACGGGAGACTTTTGATGAAATGAAAGTAACTTATGGTGATGATGCCCCATCATATGACCTTGTAAAACGCTGGCATCGTGAATTCAAACATGGTCGGAACTCTGTGGAAACAGCTCCCAGATCTGCCGTCGATGAGGCATCTGTCCGTCAGGTTGAGGCTGCCATTTTGGAAGATCGACGCATAACTATTCGCCAAATAGCCCATGAGGTCAAGATTAGTACCGGGTCTGTGGAAACTATCATTCATGACCATTTTCATATGCAAAAGGTGTCTGCCAGATGGATTCCCAGGTTGCTCACACCTTTCCAGAAGCAAGAACGCGTCGAGTGCTCGAGGATGAATTTGGAGATGTGCCAAGAAGATGAGTCAAAATTTTTCAAAAGACTGATTACACAGGATAAAACCTGGGTCCATCACTATGATCCAGAGACCAAAGCCCAGTCAATGCAGTGGAAGCACCGTGATTCACCTTCTCCAAAGAAGGCAAGGGTGCAGCCCTCCGCTGGTAAGGTCATGCTCACAGTCTTTAGGGACCAGGACGGAGTAGTGATGACAGATTTCCTGGCAAAGGGTACCACAATTACAGGAGCCTATTGTGCTTCACTTTTGAGGAAATTAAGAGAAGCTATAAAAATCAAGAGGCGGGGCAAGATCAGCAAAGATATCCTCCTTCTGCAGGATAACGCTCCGGTCCATAACTCGCTTGTCGCCAGATCAGAAGCACGGGCGTGCGGTTATGAACTCCTTCCGCATCCCCCTACTCTCCTGACCTTGCACCTTCTGATTTTCACCTCTTCCCAGCCATGAAGTTGTTTTTGAAAGGAAAAGCGTTTCCCAGATGATGCAGCCTTGATTTCTGAAGTCACGTCGTGGTCGGATGACCAAGCTGGGGTCTTCTAATAAAACGGTCTCCAAAGCTGCATCAAACGATGGGAGAAATGCGTAACTCTGGGTGGTTCCTATGTAGAAAAAGACTAATAACTGTGCCAAGTTTCGTTTCTCTACTGCTATGGGAAGTGGGTCAGGGGCATTACTTATCGAACGCCCCTCGTATGTGTTTATATATATATATATATATATATATATATATATATATATATATATATATATGCGTACATTTAAAACTATATGATAAACCTTGCAATAATGGCAAATTTTTGTTGACTTTAGGATCTTGAAGAGACTGTTTCAAATCTATGTTGATGTCAAAGTGTAATTTGATTGCAACTCATATAAATTGGGAGTCCTTATATTCATTTAGACTTTGTCTTATTAAAAACGAAAAAGAAACTAGAATACACCAAATTTTATTTTAGTTTTTTATTAAATTCTGTGTGCGATGATGCTTTCTCAATTTAAACAAATTATCTATGACTGACGAAAGAAAGATAACAAAATATTTGTATGAAGACAAATATTTTGTTAAGTTTTATGTTATAGACGAAAAAGGTTTGAAATGTCGGTGTCAGCGGCATTATATAAACTATATGAATAATAGCATCATTTATCGCATGGGAACATTAGTAATCTATATAACGAAAGTTATTATATAAGTGATTGGATCATTGAGAGAGGATCGAGCAATTTGTCATATTTCATCCTTGGTCGCTTACAGAATTAGTATCTTGCTGGGATTTATCTCAACATACGAGATACCAATGCCAATGCCTATTCCACCAAGGCCACCCATGCAACCATCCACGACAACAATGTGCTCTCCACCAGGGGATTATCGTTGTTCCACAACACCTCTGAGTATATGGATTATACCAGTGACCACCACAGTAATTCCAATAGCAAGACTGCACTGCTGTAAAGTAAGAAAATAATCGAAATGAGTACAGGAAAGTGTATTATACACAAATACACACACATTTAAAAAAATAAAATTTATTCAGTCAAGAAGTTCTTATTGCATTAAAAAGCTATATGAAATCTATCTAAATTATATGAAAACTTGTTTTAGAAAAGCTAATTCACAAAGATCTGAATGTATGGAAATGCCCGTGGTCCTTTTTTGTTTGGCTGCCGGTTTTTCAATTTCTGCAATTTTGTTCCAATTGATTTCAAGTTTGGTGTTGTTAAGTATGCTCATTATTGACATGAGATGAACTTTCGTCATAAGTCAATAAATTAAGAACTAATAGCTCTAAAGGATTGCAAATTTTGAGTTGTTTTAGCCGATCGAAACCCATAGATATATATATAACGCTGGAAAAGTGATTACAAAAGACCACGTGATTTTTGTGCTGTTTTCCAGCTTGTGCCCATCTTTTTCTACTCTTAAAAATAATGTGTTGTTTAATCCTTTTTCGAATTAAATGCATACTGATTGTGAAAACCTACAAAATATGCTGCTTACACGGTTTCTTAAAATCATTTTCGCTTATTAAATACTTAAAACATGTGCTTCCATATGATCTCCGTACGTTGACCTCTTCGGTTTGGCTGCAACGTTCACATTATAGCTCAGTCGTCTTACGATCGCAGTCACGCACAAAACGACAACTCCCAAATGCTTTCTTTTTTGTCGACTGAATATAAATTACCACAATTCAAACCTCTGTAACTATTTTCAAAATTTTTCTGGATCAAAGGAATTAAACCTTGCAATGCAGCGTCAAAAATTACATCAATACACCAAATTTGAATATTTTCACTTAATTTTAAAATTTCAAAAATTGCAGCCAAACCGAAGAGGTCAACGTACGGAGATCATATGGAAGCATTTTTCGCGGCCTTTAGCATTTTATTCGAACATGTTATCAGGTAAACATTATAACACGTGTTTGGAAAGTGGAAAACGAAGAAAAGTCTCTTGGTCAAATATTCATACCTGAAATTTGTGTTATTTTGCATATTTTTAGAAACAAAATTAAATTTGAAATCTATTTTCATATCTCTCTTTACTCTCTTTTACTGTTTCAGTCATTTGACTGCGGCCATGCTGGAGCATCGCCTTTAATCGAGCAACTCGACCCCGGGACTTATTCTTTGTAAGCCCAGTACTTATTCTATCGGTCTCTTTTGCCGAACCGCTGAGTTACGGGGACATAAACACACCAGCATCGGTTGTCAAACAATGCTAGGAGGACAAACTCAAACATATACGCACACACATATATACATATATATACATATATACGACTGGCTTCTTTCAGTTTCCGTCCACCAAATCCACTCAAAAGGCTTTGGTCGGTCCGAGGCTATAGTAGAAGACACTTGCCCAAGGTGCCACACAGTGAGACTGAACCCGGAACCATGTGGTTGGTAAACAAGCTACTTACCACACAGCCACTCCTGCGCCTATATATTCTTAATATAAAAGGAAAGGAAAAATATTTTTGTCAAATTTATATCTACAAATGCATATACATAAATACACACATTCATAGAAGTCACCCACATCATAAGCAGTTGTCTGAAAATGTCATCACGGTATTATCTACCGATGAGACACGACGTTGTAGCTAGGACACTCTATGATGAAATCCGTCGGAGGGATGGCCCCGAGGACAAAGAAATAAGAACCCACAGTATGGTAGAAGCTATATTCACTCATAATAAAAAGGAATACTGGTGAAATATACCAAAGAGCTCAATAAAATGTAAGCACGATAGACCTGATATTATGATTTGGGATAGAGAAGAGAAACCGTGTACAGTTGTGGAAATTAGCTGCCCAGCGGATGTTAACATAAAGCTGAAGATCAGTGAAAAAGAGAATACCTACACTGAACTATTGAGAAATGTGCACTTACTCTATCCAGATTACAAGTTCAGGTTTATACTTGCAATTATTGGCACACTGGGATATGTAACGCACTGCCTAAATACCAATCTTGAGAAATTTGGCTTCTCAAAACCAGAATGGAAAAAACTAATTCGAAGACTACAGATCCAATCCATCACTGGAACTGTAAAAATCTGTAAAAATTTCCGGAAGTTTATCATTTAAATATATATGAGCATGTCTAGATATGCAACCATATGCACGAGAATACATACATAAAGCAAAACATACAAATCTGTACACATACATACATACAAACAGAAATACCCTGTTGTTAATGTTGAAATTTCAATGAAGGAGCCTTGAATCTAGGTTAGAAACCGGTTCTTCCTCTATTGGCAAGAAATCTTGAAATAAAATGAACGATGACAATATATATGTATGTGTGTATGAATTTATGTTTATGTGTGTGTTTATTTGTATGTGTATGTGTGTATATGTGTGTGCGTGTGCATGCATCAAAGGTTATGCGGGCAAACTTAAAAGATTGCATAAAAGGAAAAGAAAACTTAATCTCTTATCCAGAAATGAAATTATTAAAAAAACCATCCACTAGCTTATGGCCTGGAGATAACAGTCGACTCAAGGTAGCCGTCCACATCTTCCACCACGGCGTCGAGTCTTTTCCGGAACCTAGTAGTGCGTCCCTCACTATATCTTTGGAAAGATTTTCAAACACTTTCACTTTCGAGCTCCTTGATCTTTACCACCAGTACGATCTTTGTATTACAGGCACAGTGGCTGGTGTCTTCTTAAACCGCACCCCACATACAGTAATCCATAGGATGACAATAGGAGGAAGTAGGAGGCCAGAAATCAGGGCATGTACACTCGTAGAAATTCTCCGACAACTATTCTGTTTCTTTCCGTCACATATATGGTGATCAATCAGTAACCCTTTCCGGCTATGGTTTGACCAATCTCCAGAAGATTCTCATACCATCTGAATTGAGACTTACATTCTGTTCAAAGAAGATGGATGAACTTCGAAGCGCAGGCACAGTCAGAACGCCTGCTCTGTCCCTTCCTACCGGCCAGTTTCGTAGTCTCCGTCTTAAAAGTGATCACAGTGCATTTGGCAGCACTCATGATATCGACATTTTTTTTACCCGGGACAATTCATCATGATGTAGATAAATCTTTTTCAATATTCTAGCCCTGCATGGCAGCTAACATTTATCTGATAGTTACAACTTTAAGCTGTTCATCAAAATATCGAGTTGTCTTGAAAAATGAGATGTAAGAAATCAAACAGAACCTGATACTCCTGTACACACACACACACACACACACACACACACACACACACACACACACACACACACACACAAGCACATACATATAAATATGTAGAAACATACATATATATATATATATGCGTGTGTGTGAAACATTTAATTCATTATGTGAATTTGAAAATAGGTTTATATATATATATATTAATACTTGAGGGTCCTGACAAACAGTACCAGCATGCTAAATATAGCAGTCAAAATGACCAAACCACAAAATTTCATTTAGACGCAATAGTGGACGCGGGCAAACGAATAAATATCCCAAAATCCTCTACCAATGAGGAAAATAATCGAAAGTTGAAGAAGCCAGACATACCCGTATCACCGTCATATCGAACTTCAATGAGTTTATCTTCAATGAGTCTTATTGCTACAGGGTTATAGAGATTATTCATCTCACCAATTTGTACGATGACCGTTTTTAATGCCGAAGCAAATTTTAGAAAATGATAGAAGTGAATAAAAATTATTTAAATATATATGAGGATAATGTTATTTATGATAATATCAGTGGCTTAACATGCATAAAATGCCCATAGCGTTAAAAAAATATCGATTAATAATTAAGGGTACTAACAAACAGTACTGGCTTATAAATATAGCAGTCAAAATGACCAAACCACAAAGATAAACTAAGAATTTTTCTCAACGTTCGAAATCACGATGCCTTTTTCAGTTTTCGATTATTTTCATCATTGGTACGGGGATTTAGGATTTTCTGTCATTTACTTGCTTTCAACTTGGTGTTTTAGTGAAAAATTTGTGGTTTGGTTACCTTGGCTGCTATATTTAGCACGTTAGTACACTTAATTATTAATTGATAATTTCTTTTCACAGTTATCGGTTTTAACGCATGCTAAGCCACTGATATTATTATTATAAACAATAATATCATTATACATACATACATAATACATACATACATACATACACACACACACACACACACAAACGCACGCACACACACACACACACACACACACACACATATATATACTTATGCAATTTTATTTTGGGATCTTCTATATGTATATATGAAAAATTCTCCTCCGTCTGGCTGTTTTTCTCTCTACAGTTGTATTATGGAACAGTCATTTTAACGACATTATTTATTTATTTATCACCCAACGAGATACGTCTGTACCACTGGATACTCCTGAACCAGTTTTTTTTTTTGTGTGTCCCACAGTATATTAGTAGTAATTAATTTTAGCATGCGATTGCTTAAGGATACTTGCTCCTACATATATCTAAAGCAGAAGAAAGACATTTGTATTTAACTATGCCATTATGAAGCTGCTATTATCGCTTGCTAGTGATATACTTCAGTACTTTATTAATACTATATGTTTTTAAGAGATGTTTTCTCGAGATGAATGCCGTAGTTTAAGTCCTACGATAGAATATTTGCTCTATGACACACGTATTGTATTCCTTTATATATGTATACATATATATATACATATCCATATATATATATATATATATATATATATATATATATATATATATATATATATATATATATATATATATATATATATATATTTTTTTTTTCAGTGAAAATATTCGCTGATGACACTAAGTTCCAGCAAATCGTCAATGAAGAAGCAGACCGAACTCAACTCCAGTCTGATCTATATGCTGTGAGTCAATGGGCAGACAGAAACAAAATGCAACTGAAAGAGGGAAAATTTGAGCTGATGCATTTTGGAAGAAATTCCTCACTAAAACAACCATACTCTCTTCCTTCAGGGGAACCGCTCGCAGCCTCTAACAATATCAGAGACCTGGGTGTAATTGTTGATGACGATCTCAGTTGGAGTGCACACATCAACAAGAAGGTCGATATAGCTCGTAGGATGTGTTCCTGGATCTTAAGAACTTTCCGGTCCAGAGAACAAGGTGTCATCATACCACATTTTTCCTCCTTTGTACGGCCACACCTTGAATACTGCTGCCCACTGTGGTCTCCTCACACAAGACAAAACATCTCCAGAATTGAGTCACCCCAGAGGGCTCTCACTAAACAAATTGAAGGCATGGCTGCTCTCGATTATTGGGATCGCCTTAAAGCCTTGAAACTTTACTCCCTACAGCGTCGCCGTGAGCGGTACATCATTTGTACGATGTGGAAAATATACCGCCAACTTTGCCCAAACGACCTAAACATTAGCTTCAAGGTCCATCCAAGACTTGGACCACGGGCTATACGTCCCCTGTTAAATTCAAGATCACAACATACATGTACACAACAACATAATTTCTTTTCCTCAACAGGCCCTGCCCTATTTAACATTGTCCCGAGGGAGATCAAAGAGTAAAAGGATCCCATCAACTTTAAACAGAGTCTGGATAGATTCCTTCAAAGAATACCAGATAAGCCACCCATAATTGGATACAACTCACCCAACAAGAACTCACTACTTGAACAAAACTTGACTTAAACAAAACTTGACTTAAACAGGATTCGAATAATCCTATCAGGTGGTGCTATTAAGTTAGACATGGCCTGGACCAATCTTTGGTCGAAACATATCTAAGTTTTATCTAAGTTTATATATATATATATATATATATATATTATATATATATATATATATATATATATATATATGTACATATATATATGCATACACACACACACACACAATAGAATATTTGCTCTATGACACACGTATTGTATTGCTTTATATATGTATATATATATATATACATATCCATATATATATATATATTTATTTTTATATATATATATATATATATATATTTATTTATATATATATATATATATATATATGTACATATATATATGCATACACACACACACACACACACACACACATATGCTAACTTCATCCTGAGGCTCAAACGCAATGAAATGGAACATACAACCCACCAGTCTGCTATAAAACTGCCCACATACCCCAGTCTACTTTCTCATTTGTCAAAATTCGTAAAAAAAACATCCGTTAAGCATGTATTAATATTATTTTGCTCGAAGAACTGAATGCATGAACATGATGTAAACGAGGACACTGGTTGCCCATGGACTACAGTCCATTTATCCTAAGAATATGGTCTATGCTATTAAGAAACTTGTAATTTGTGGAAACGTGCGTAGCGATGCAATAAAATATTTATAAATTCCATCGATGGATTATTATTGTAATTGCTGTATATACACTTGTGTATTTATTATAATATATCCCCTTGCCTGGATGTTATTACTGCTGTGTATTTCAAACATGGAGGTGAGAATATGATACAAATTTTATATACAATGATATCCGCTTGGGGAAGGAATAATTTCATAGACATAATACACAGCACTCACCTTCTTTCTCTCTCATCATCCGTACTTATAAATAAAAACATTTTAACTGTAGTTAGGACATACCTATTTCTTTTTTTTCTAATTACTCGACTTTTCATACTTGATCATAAAACAAATTAATGTGTGTCATAGACCTGACACAGTTGTTATTCAACATTTGATATTTAAATGTGACACTAAGAAAGTTGACTAAATTGTATTCTCTTTATCCCATTTGAATAACTCATGCATCGAATGTGTACAGAATTATCCATAGATTTGTAACAGAAATAAGCTGACGAGATCAGAACAGTACTGGAAGAGTATTTTTCATCATGCACAGGTGAATTTTGGAAGAGGGGCTTTGCAGGTCTAGCAGACAGATGGAAAAGTATTGTAGAAAATTAAGCAGAGTATATTTTAGATTATAAAAGAACTTTGGTTATCTTAATTTTGAAAAATAAAAGAAGTATAAAAAACCGCATTATCTATAGGATTACCCAACGTTTGATTGCTGTCTAAGTGGCTTTATAATCTTATTTTTGTCTCTTTAAATATCATACGGTAACACTTTGGGTTTTCTAACATCGCCAAAATCATGTATTTTATGAAATACAATAACATCTGTGTAGAGAAGTAGATGGAATGATTTCCATTAGTAATCGTTTAACTTGTAATTGGTACTTTTCAGCAGGCATTTATGAAAGACAAAATTATACACACACTCCCACCTTCACAAATATGCATATGAATGTATATGTATACATATGTATGGGCCGTGTCCATATGTGTGAGTTTCATTGATTTGTTGCGAGGGAGGGCTGAAAATTTCATATGCTGACTATGTGAGAGTGACGCTAGAGCTATGAAATGCTGCATACATTAATTGTAACCCTTTTTAATAACAAAATTACTTCATTACAGGTAAATTGATATCTGTCCTTTGAAAAACAGATTTCAGAAGTAACTAGTAGCAACAACATATATCATCACTGCAATACTGGTTCCCAGCGAAGTGTTTTTAGATGTGGAGGATGATAGTCTGACAGGGCCAAGTCAGGAGAATTGGGAGTTGATCAACTAGTTCAAACCCCCAGTCACGTACAGCAGCCATTTAAACACAGTATTTGTGTGCTGGAGCATTGTCCTGATGAAAAATACCCCGTCCGTCAGTTTTCTGGAACACTTGATCTTCGTAGTTTTTCGTCACTGCTCCATCAATTTCGAATAATACTCTCCTTTGATGGTGTGCCTCTTTTGAAGATAGTCAGTCAACGCAGTACCTTTCGTATCTCGAAACACTGACGCCATTATCTTCCATGCAGATGAAACTACCTTGGCCTTCTTTGTAGGAGGTAAGAGGGATTGTTTCTACTGCATGCATTGTCTCTTTGCCTCTGGCTCAAAGTGATGAAACCATTACTCAATATAGAATAGAAATGTTTAAGGAAAGCAGCTGGATCTGTGTAAATGTCAGATTTTCTCATGATGTGATCAGCCTGGTGCGCTTTAGATCAGTTGTTAGGAGAATGGCATCCACCGAGCACGCCAATTGTATTATTCAGAATAGTTTCTACTCTCTCACAGGATACTGTAAAATCTTTGGCTGTTCGATTTATAGTCAGTCACCTGTCGTTCTTCACAACGTTGTGAATACAATCAATTTTCAAGAATCTCCCTTCCCCTAAATTCAGCTTCCCACTTTTGCATTGTTGATAAAGCTGGAGCTTCATCCCCTAATGTAGCAACCATGTCAGCATGAATGTCATTGGACGCTAAACACTTTTTCTGCATGTACTTGATAACATCACGATGCAACACTGTCCATTTTCAAGAAAAATCGCCACTAGTCACATTTGAAGTCTTCTTTGCACAATCAGCAATTCACCTAGAAAGATTAAAGCTGATTTGAATTAACTACACTCCACTGACTCTGCCAAACTACTGATGATTAATTTATTACATGGCCAGACACATCGGTGCAAGGGTAAACTCGACGAAATCTATCTTCGTTCTGGATCTGAAACTAATTTTATCGAACAGAAAACTAAGAAGGCAAAGTTAATCTTAGCAAGAATTGACCACAAACTGATGGACTGCTGGTAATGATTTTGTGAGACTTTTACTGACTCAAACAAAATAATAATTTAATAATATACGCACAAGATTTCATACTTAAGAAAAGGGATAAAATTTGACTTGACAGTATATAATCAACCCACTGATGTCTGGAAGTTAACATCAACCCTGGCCCAATTGAAAGGGATAGAAAAAGCTTTAACTAAATACTACAATGTTATGAACATTCTCTCATGACTGCAACACAATATCAATAAATGAATAAGAAAGAGAAGTGATAAGTTGAATATATATACTATTTTACTTTTTCTTACCTGTTACAAACAGCAGGATAGCAAAAATAATTAATGTTCTTTGCACCATGGTTGTCGTTTGGTCAATTGGCAACACCACAACTGATTCTGGAAGGTTTACCATCGATACTTATGCGTTTACTGAACAATTGAAACGAACTCCAAAACGTGCGGGATGGGAATTTCTCACGAAAATAATTGTGAAAACAAAAGATGCAAATTAAGACTAACAAATATTATCAGAAATATGAACATCTGGAGGTTATTTTTAATCATTTGCTTTTGTTTATAGAAGCATTAATTGTTTACATTAAGGCAAGCTGTATTGGTGGCATTTGAAATCATCACGTTTTATAACACTTGATAGAAATACCATTATGCCTTGCCAAATATTTCAATACAGAGAATGGATCAGTAGAAGATATGTCGCCTTTAAAATGAGAAATATATTAAGCTTGTAAATTTTGAAGTTAAAATACAAGTTTAAATATGTTTAAATCTACTGGAAGAAATATTTCCGTATGACACAGCACACATTTGTGCACAATAGCGTCGTCAGAAAACAATCGAATAATGTTACAGCAGGATGTACTTGCTTCCCTCTAGCATCTGTTATTATAAGTGGATCTCCGTCCTATAAACAAACGTTGAAAATAATAAAATGTAAGATTGCTTAGACCAAGGGTTCTGAACCCAGGTCCATATAAGATTTTTAGTGGTCCACGGATACAATGTAGTAAATTGGAAGTCTACGGTAGATTTTCAGGGGTCATGAAAAAATAATACTTCAGACTAGTAAATTTCAATGTGGACCTGTCTTCTAACTTTCCGGTAGTGCATTCTTAGGCTTAGAAACTTGTTTAAAAAAAACAACTTCCTGAAAAATGTTGCTAGAAATCCCATCTTTCTTAATTTTTTGATTACTTTACTTTTCAAAGAACAAAGAAAATTTAAAACATTTATCTATGAAGCTGCTCATAAATTTCCCAAGGGAATTCCCGAGAAAGGTGAAAGAAATAAAACTGAATAAAAACAACGCCAACAACAATGATGCAAAAAAACAGCAGCAACAACAAGATTTAAAAAATACATACACACATACACACACATACTTGGCGTTTGCTATCCATTAGAATAAATATTTCAGTCTGATACGGCGAGCGTTTGTGCAGGATCGCGTCGTTAGAAAACAATCGAATCATTTTGAAACTGGATGTACTAGATCACTTCTAGCATAGGTTATAAGGCTCCGTTCTCTGAACAAACATTGGAAATAACATGATCAAAGCTACCCAAAATCTCTCTCAGTATATATACATCTATGAATGTGTACAAAGAATATATTTATACATAGCAAATTATATATATATATATATATATATATATATATATGTATATATCAACAGGATGTGTTATAACACGATTTCACATATACAAAAACAATCATACCAACAATCCAACATAAATCTATCATCAGCTGCCCCACGGACATCCTTATGGTTTCGAGACTTGGGCAGTACCATTCAATCCGGCGGTGTCAACATCACTAAAATAAGTGTTGTTTGGGAACAAACATGCCAAAGAAACAACAAATTTCAAACACATTTACCCAATGTACAACAGTATCAATAAAAAATTCAATAAGTAAACCAATAACCAACTCCTAAATATGTAACTAAACAGCGACCAAACCTTTAAGTAAAGGCAGGATTAAACACTAACTTTAAAATTAAACTACAACAAAGATATACATAAATCTATGTATATCTGTATCAGTATTAATAGTAAACCTATAATAACTAATATATTTGCTTTTCAAGAATTTTTATGCGAAATCGTGTGTTGAAACAGATATTGTTGTATTTAGGAATGGTCATTTTGCCAGTTTAATATGCGCAAATGAAGACACATACAATAGGAATACAAAATACAAAATGGCTGACCGTTAGTAAGGAGAGACACACAAATAAGAAAGAAGACAGCAAAGGACCACTGATGAGGTCACAGGTGTGTGCCGAAAGAACTCTGGCCGAAATAAGATTAAGATTAATGTAAAAAAAGTAAAAAAATAAATAACGCTGAAGCAAAGTAACTCCAAATATATAGTGCGTGTGTTTTTATTGGCTAAACTGGCAAAATGACCATTCCTAAATACAACAATATAATAACTAAATTATATACTAAATAACCAGCAATCTTAAAGTCCTTACAAATATGCATCCCGTCAGTCTTCCATAGTTACTACTATAATAAAAGATGAAAACTTTATTTCCTCTCCAAAAGAAAACACAATTGAATTGAATTTACGAATAATAAACTAATTATGAGTGAAATACATCATTTCATAAATCAAAAGTTAATAATAAAAACACTGCATACTCATTAATGTAAACTTACCTGTAACTAATAGAAACATTAAATCTATTAAATAGAAACTAATAAAAGTATACTTGTAATTAACTATTATTGTAAAACTTTGCTACGTTTAAAGCTATTTTGGCTGAATGCTATTTTTCCGTTTTGGGTAATTTGATCTGGGATCTGCACAGTATTCCGGAGAATCTGTGGTATATAGTTCTTTACCAACAACGGTCTATACACAATGATACAAATCTATAATAGAATGTACCTCTCAACAGCTGTTCACGACAACAAGGACAAGGAAGAGCATTGTGAAAAGAGAAAACTAGAGGCGTTCCATCAAAGATGCTTGAGAAAGATCGAGAAATAAAGAGAGGAACACCAGAGAAAAGAGAACCCGATAGAAAATCCCAACCGCGGAGCCGTGTGATTACGAAGGAAACTTCTTACCACATTGCTACGCTTCCTTCTATCTATCTATCTATCTATCTATCTATCTATCTATCTATCTATCTATCTATCTATCTATCTATCTCTCTATATATACATATATAAAATAAATAAATACACACACACATACACATGTAATGATTGCATTGTTAAATTAATTGCAACCGCTTGAAACGAGCTTATTTATATATATATATATATATATATATATATAATATATATATATATATATATATATACACCTCCCACATCATCAAAGTGTTTGAAAGAGTGTTAAGATCAAGGATGGCTGACTTCCTGGAGACCCAGAAACTCCTAAATGCAAATCAGCATGGCTTTCGCTGTGGCAGGGACTGTCTAACACAGCTCTTACACCACATTGAAGATGTACTCAAAGCCTTGGGAACAGGTTCGAACTCTGATGTCATATATCTTGACTTCAGTAAAGCGTTCGACAGGGTAGACCATCATATCCTACTCTCAAAATTGGCAAATGTTGGAATCCGTGGAAAAGTTCTACACTGGATCAAGTATTTCCTGGCGAATAGAACACAACATGTTGTAGTTGATGGAGTCCACTCAAGCCCAGCAAAAGTCACCAGCGGTGTCCCCCAGAGGACTGTCTTGGGTTCGCTACTCTTCATAATCTACATAAACGACCTTTCCAGTGTCGTACATTACTGCAAAGTGAAAATATTCGCTGATGACACCAAGCTCCAGCAAATCGTCAATGAAGAAGCAGACCGAACTCAACTCCAGTCTGATCTATATGCTGTGAGTCAATGGGCAGACAGAAACAAAATGCAACTGAACGAGGGAAAATTTGAGCTGATGCATTTTGGAAGAAACTCCTCACTAAAACAGCCATACTCTCTTCCTTCAGGGGAACCGCTCACAGCCTCTAACAATATCAGAGACCTGGGTGTAATTGTTGATGACGATCTCAGTTGGAGTGCACACATCAACAAGAAGGTCGATATAGCTCGTAGGATGTGTTCCTGGATCTTAAGAACTTTCCGGTCCAGAGAACAAGGTGTCATCATACCACATTTTTCCTCCTTTGTACGGCTACACCTTGAATACTGCTGCCCACTGTGGTCTCCTCACACAAGACAAAACATCTCCAGAATTGAGTCACCCCAGAGGGCACTCACTAAACGAATTGAAGGCATGGCTGCTCTCGATTATTGGGATCGCCTTAAAGCCTTGAAACGTTACTCCCTACAGCGTCGCCGTGAGCGGTACATCATTTGTACGATGTGGAAAATATACCGCCAACTTTGCCCAAACGACCTAAACATTAGCTTCAAGGTCCATCCAAGACTTGGACCACGGGCTATACGTCCCCTGCCCAATTCAAGATCACAACATACATGTACACTACAACATAATTTCTTTCCTCAACAGGCCCTGCCCTATTTAACATTGTCCCGAGAGAGATCAAAGAGGAAAAGGATCCCATCAACTTTAAACAGAGTCTGGATAGATTCCTTCAAAGAATACCAGATAAGCCACCCATAATTGGATACAACTCACCCAACAAGAACTCACTACTTGAACAAAACTTGACTTAAACAAAACTTGACTTAAACAAAACTTGACTTAAACAAAACTTGACTTAAACAGGATTCGAATAATCCTAGCAGGTGGTGCTATTAAGTTAGACATGGCCTGGACCAATCTTTGGTCGAAACATATCTAAGTTTATCTAAGTTTATATAATATATATATATATATATATATATACATATATATAGTCCTTAATTGGTATATATAAATATTTTAATCTTCGGATTCTTTCTTTAATATGCTAGACCACTGGTTCTAATTGATAAATATCAATTTCTACCCTAAATTTAATTTTATATAAATATTTGTTCTCTAACCGATAAATTAACTGCTGCTAACTATTAGCTGCAGGCTAGTTTTCTCGTGTCTCATCGCGCCAAAAGTAAAGACATTTGAAATATACATTTCAAATGTAATAGGCCGTACTCCATGCACGCGATATTTCGGTATCGTGTTGGCATCTAGTCCAGCAAATTGCATTTTATATGGGACCATGCTGATGATGGCTGCACTTTTCCTTGCGGAAAATAACAGCCGAAACTAAATTAGTACATGGGTAAATATTTATTTCGTATATTTTCACTTGTTTATTGCTTTGGTTTGTGTTGAGTTTGATCTGAGAACATAAACTTTTTGTGGAGAATGGCGATTTGACGTCTATATCTAGCATGTTGACTGTCCACTTTTCGCGTTCAGTCCTTAATTGGTATATATATATATATATATATATACATATATGGAGGCGCAATGGCCTAGTGGTTAGGGCAGCGGAGTCGCGGTCGCAGGATCGCGGTTTCGATTCCCAGACCGAGCGTTGTGTGTGTTTATTGAGCGAAAACACCTAAAAGCTCCACGAATTGTCATCAAATTGTTAATTCTAATACAAAAGAAAGCTAAGTGTAAAGAGTGTGATACTACCTGATTTGCGCTGACATCATTGACTGAAATGTACGGAAGAAAGAGGATAAAATCACAAGGAAAATACTGAATACGAAATAATGATAAGAACTGTGTTGTTACTTAGAAATTTTGGTATTCGGTAAAGTTCTTTCTAATAACACACGTTAGAACTAGGGTTCTGAATACGTATATTGCTGCGTAATTTGAGCAGGTGTGAGTATTAGTATCAAAATTACTCTTGCTCAATATATCAGCGATACTTACAGAAGCATTCTGCAGCTCAACTAAAGGTATACACAAACAAACAAGACATGATATTAAGCAAATTATAGTGCCACAGCCCAAAACTATGACCAAGATTACACGTGTATTCGTGGGATGAATGTTTTTCGTCGATAATGGCATTTCTAATTCTTATTGTGCGGTGGACATATAAAACAAGATGGATGTTTTTGTCGTTGTTGTCGGAAAATTAGATTTAAATATTAATATTTAGAAAATTTTTAATTTCTTTCGAGTCCTAACTCGATGAATCCAAGCAGGACAAACTCAACCTATCGTCATCATAACTGGTAGAAGGAGATCATTTAACGTACTTGGTAGGCATAATCAGTAGTGATCAAAGGCTGAAGCAGGAACTAGATTGCAGGGTGAACAAGACTATCTCAGTATAAAGAAGGGCGAGAGAGAAAGTACGAAAGACGAGCACATGTTGATTCAAGGGATGCGTAAAGTATATTGGCAAATTGAAGGGAGTGGTTTATCATAAAGGACGAAGCGAAATGTTGGTCATTGTCAGGATTTGAAATCATAGCATAGACGGCAGGAAAAAATGCCAATGTGCTAAAGATTCACTCACACTTATGAAAACTTTATGAAAAACGTGAATGATATGAGACCACAACGCGGTTTTGCAGCTAACGACATTCCAACAGATTCTGTAGTGCCTGCCAGCCAAACAACATTACCAGCTCAAGTAACTGGCCACTGTCTCCCAACTACGACTATGGTAATTAGAAGGCACAACCGCAATGATTATTGTAGTAATAGTAGTAGTAGTGGTAGTCAAGATTATATGCCAGTGAACGTGCCCTTACTCTATTGTACAGAAAGATGATTAAACATGAAACAGGTAAAAATGCTAAAATATGTATTCATGAAGAAATACTTGGGATAGTGACATATTGAATAAGACTTAGCAGGAAAAGAATTTTGATGCAGTGGAACATACGCTATCTTAGAAATGCCAAAAAAACAAAAACTGAGGAAACAGGTTTACTAAGGAAGGCAATTGCTAATGTTCTATTCACAACTGGCTACAAGTACGAGATATCTGGTTAGACCCCAGCAAAAACATAATTATATATCTATAAATTATATAAGCTGGCTTAACTGATACATGTAAGCTAAGCTCACCATATAAACCATTCGTGGAATCCATACATTTTCATACTCTGACTTTATATATGGATAATTATCGTCGACTATACAACTTAGCCCTGTCATTTATTATACTGTCTATTTCAGATCTCTTTGTGTTGTTAGTAATTCCATTCAATACACTATTTGATTAAAATTATTTGATTTAAATTATTTAAAAAGAGTTTGAGGAAATTGCGCAAAGTAGATGTAGGTGTTTTTAAATCAAAATTGGACCTCTTCCTGTCGAGAGTCCCAGATGAACCTACCTCACGGCAAGAGGTGCAAATGAGGGTAGCTATATCAAACTCCATTCTTCACCAAGTGCCACATATTAGTGGACGCTCTTAGTAATAACAGTGTAGCACAACACGGCGGCGCATCAGCATAGGCGCAGCTCTGAGCTGAAACTAGAAAATGAAACAAATATTTTCCAATATTCTGTATTTTATTTAATGTTTCGTTATCGAATCTTTGAATTAATTCATGAGATATTATTGAAAAATTAAAACCGTTGATATCTATCGAAGCACAATGTACCTTCATTTGAAACCGTACGAGGGGCGTTCAATAAGTAGTGCTTCTGATCCCCTTACAGTTGTTTGATCTAGCTGAAATTTTGCATGTGCAATTATTTATATCTCTATAGATGAAGTAGCAAATTACAGCTCTGAACTAATTGTGGTTTCCGATTTACCGGTGTTTGAACTGAGTCAAGTGTGAAATGGCGCATGTTGAGTGTCGAGCAGTGATCCGGTTTTTGTATTTGAAAGGACGCACACCACGGGAGACTTTTGATGAAATGAAAGTAACTTATGGTGATGATGCCCCATCATATAACCTTGTAAAACGCTGGCATCGTGAATTCAAACATGGTCGGAACTCTGTGGAAACAGCTCCCAGATCTGGTCGCCCCCTTCTGCCATTGATGAAGCATCTGTCTGTCAAGTTGAGGCTGCCATTTTGGAAGATCGACGCATAACTATTCGCCAAATAGCCCATGAGGTCAAGATTAGTACCGGGTCTGAGGAAACTATCATTCATGACCATTTGCATATGCAAAAGGTGTCTGCCAGATGGATTCCCAGGCTGCTCACACCTTTCCAGAAGCAAGAACGCGTCGATTGCTCGTGGATGAATTTGGAGATGTGCCAAGAAGATGAGTCAACATTTTTCAAAAGACTGATTGCATAGGATAAAACCGGGTCCATCACTATGATCCAGAGACCAAAGCCCAGTCAATGCAGTGGAAGCACCGTGACTCACCTCCTCCAAAGAAGGCAAGGGTGCAGCCCTCCGCTGGTAAGGTCATGCTTACAGTCTTCTGGGACCAGGACGGAGTAGTGAAGACAGATTTCCTGGCAAAGGGTGCCACATTACAGGAGTCTATGTGCTTCATTTTTGAGGAAATTAAGAGAAGCTATCAAAATCAAGCGGCGGGGCAAGATCAGCAAAGGCATCCTCCTCTTGCAGGACAACGCACCGATCCACAACTCGCTTGTTGCCAGATCAGAAGCACAGGCGTGCGGCTATGAACTCATCCCCCATCCCCCCTACTTTCCTGACCTTGCACCCTCTGATTTTCATCTCTTCCAGCCATGAAGTTGTTTTTGAAAGGAAAGCGTTTCACAGATGATGCAGCCTTGATTCTGAAGTCACGTCGTGGTTGGAGGACCAAGCTGGGGTCTTCTACAAAAACGGTCTTCAGAGCTGTATCAAACGATGGGGAGAAATGCATAACTCTGGGTAGTTCCTATGTGGGAAAAGACTAATAACTGTGCCAAGTGTCGTTGCTCTACTGCTATGGGAAGTGGGTCAGGGGCATTACTTATTGAACGTCCCTCGTATCATAAACTTGTTCATTTCAAGGACATTGTAAATTCACAAGCATTAACAACCAGTAATGTATTGTTCCAAATTTAAACTCCAAAGTATTGTAAGCAACGTGCTAAATTTAAATATCTCAATTGCACTTGGTGGTTTTCATGTTCTATTGTTAAATTGCAGAAAAATTTGTACAGCTTGAAATCCGGTTCTAAATTATAAATCAGAATTGTGCATAGTCCTTCAACATATAATTAGAAACATAATTAACATATTTAACATATGATTGAAAATATGGTTAAACTGATTGTAATAAAATTCCGTAAGTAATTTATTTATAGAATAAATAACGAGGGAGAGTATATGTCACGCTTAGGAGAGTGTGAGATGGTAACATGCATCATGGTTTCACTCTAAGATTTAGGCGTCACCATCGTCATAGGTATTTTCTGGGTTAATCACACATGCTCCAGAGAAACAGCGACATAATGGTAGACGAGGAGTGAGAGTGAACAGTACTAGGACTCATTTCACCTGCGTAGATGAAATTATGTAATGAAGGATTCAACACATCAAATGTCAAGGGATCGAAAGAACGATCTTATGACGTTCAGATGAACCTACCAGTCACCAAGCCATGCCCCTACATGAGGTTTATGCAGACATGAAATAATTACTTATAAAATACATTTGCTTCTCTCTCACTCAGCATCTCTTTTGTATCTGTGCCTATACGTGTTCCTTTATCATCTCGAATGTACTCACAAGTGCTCAGTATGCGTGTTGATACGCACTGTGTGTTGTATTTCAATTGAGATGGAAACTAGAAAATCAATGGGTGAAGGATAAGTGTAAAAGAATCGTGGTAGCAGAACTAGTAGATGTAAAGAAGGCAGGAACAGAAAAATTCGAGAGTGAAATGACAAAATGTCTGACAAACATTGCCTAAACGATCATTTAAAGAGACGAAGAGATGTTTAGGCTAGGCCACAATTCATACAGAAAGGCACAAAACATCTCAGTATAGCTAAGTTTCTGTTGGAATTGTTAACTCAAACGTGACTTCAGTATCGTATGTGATTCTTATAATCTTTGAAGCTACATCGTATCATAAGTTGCTTCATCGTGTTGATGATAATCGTCTCACACTCGGCCTGGTTGTTCTGATTTACTTTCATCATTGCAAGTGCGTGGATATCCATCGCCATAAGACTATATAAAATACAGAAGCGATCAAGAAGGGAAATGATAGAGAGAAATCCGTAGGTGATTGTTTCTAGTAAGAAAAGCTTGTGCAATACACTTGCTACGTGGAGGTGCTGAAAAGTTTCTGGTTAGACCCCCCCCTCCCCAACATTCTGAGTTATTTTACTGAAGGACCGCTGCAACCAGTGTGTGATTGTGAGGGGAATATTTTGAATATAATCATAATTAACTGATCTTCTTGTATTTTCTTTTACTGA
Source organism: Octopus sinensis (assembly GCF_006345805.1). NCBI lineage: Eukaryota > Metazoa > Mollusca > Cephalopoda > Octopoda > Octopodidae > Octopus > Octopus sinensis. The sequence continues at coordinate 74,222,002 of NC_043004.1, read as the reverse complement.
AAACCAGGAACATTTCAACATCTCCCTGTATTCGCCCAGACACTATAGTAGGTTCCAGTGACAAGCATTGCAACAGGACTGGCACAATTTTGACTGCAAGCTTTATGTCAGAGAATCTTTCTCATAGAAATGCTTCCTTCTCCACGGCTTTGTCAATGATAACGGTAGCCTCTTCACCCCCAGTGAAATATAACACTTAGATGTGACCCTGACAGTATTAACGTTCCAGGTCAGAATGGATCGGGGAGAAATAGTAATTAAGGGTGGATTTCATGCCCCACACAGTTTCAGAACTTTCTAACTGGACCTTTAAACTGGATGAAGTTTAATTTCATATCCAGGAGACGATCCTCTCTCATCGTACATACATACATACATACATACATACATACATACATACATACATACATACATACATACATACAGACATACATCATACATGCATTCGAAACGACAAGTCGCGTTTTGGCGTGGGAAGTTATTTATCGAAAATACGATGAATAATATCTCCAACGTTGAGCCACAGCTATCAGCCTTGTTAATAACTGGTTAATCTCAATGAATTAACTGAGGGAGCTTTTTATTTACGATCGTAGTGATTTTCGACTGAAACTTGAACTTGCAGAGAGTTACTACAAACAACATGACTGGACATCAACATCAACAACACAATCGAGGAACAGAACGAAAACAAAAGCTCAACGGATAAACAGATTCTTTTTAGCTGTTGTAATAGAAGAAAGCGTAACTACAAAACTCATTTCTTTTGGAGTTATGAATTGAATACTGATCTGTTTTAACTGCAACGAAAAAGCGAAACAAAACTCCGCTGTTGGCTATATGAATCGATTGAAATCATATTGGGACGATCTGCATCCAGAATTAAATCATTTTACCCGCGAAGCACCTACGCCAACAAACGACAATTGCAGAACATAGGAAGAAGGTTAGTACTGTTACTTTATGAAAAAACGTGAATGATATGAGACCATAACGCGGTTTTGCAGCTAGCGACATTCCAACAGATTCTGTAGTGCCTGCCAACAAACGACATTACCAGCTCAAGTAACTGGCCACTGTCCCCCTACTACGGCTATGGTAATTAGGAGGCACAACCGCAATGATTATTGTTGTAGTAGTAGTAGTAGTAGTAGTAGTAGTAGTATAGTAGTATGTAGTAGTAGTAGTAGTATCTAGATTATATGCCAGTGAACGTGCCCTTAAATTTTCCGAGAAAAAATAACTTCGGCTCTGAAGGACTCTCTCGAGGAGAGAGTATTCTCTCTCAAAGTAAGTAAAAACACCGCATCAGATACGGTATTTAAAGCTGTTAACGAAATTGGTGATGAGTATTTACAACAGTGTAATGAACCTACATACTGGCAGATTAATGCCTGTCTGTATGTTCTATTTACTACAGTAACGCATACATGAATGATATTCAAAAGGTAAACAAAACGGAAACATAGAAAGTACCATCATTGGTTTTGAAGGAGAAAAAGATAAGTGTTTACGGAAGACCATCAGTCATGTAATGATGCTTATTGTATGCAACAAGCAATCACTATACGTCCCAACAACAACAGAAAGTAAAGAAGGTGATGGAAATGATTTTTGGGACAGTAAAATGAGAATACTCACTTGAAAACTGATTACCCTCAAGTAGGAGCTAAAAGCTGTCAATGAAAAAATCCGACATCAGAAGAGAATAACCGAGAGACCACAATAAACAAAACATTTAACGCGTACCAGCAGCAGTTTACAGAGACATTTGAAGAGAGCAGTAAACATCATGAAAGCTCCTTCACGAGAAGGCACATACTCTTCTGGAGGAAAATCTGGAGTGAAGCGGAGGAGTTTTAACCAGATACTCTGTGGCTGGAAGAAATCTGAAAAAGTTATTGCTCCTGCGTAACATCCAAGACATAGAATTCATGGTGAAACTTACATTCTGATCCAGAACTCCAGGATGGAAAAGCTCCCTTGAGACACTTGATTTTTGGATATTTGTACAAGCAGCTAACACTCTAACACCATATCTGATCAATTTTGTACCAGCAAGCCTTCATGGGGAACAGTAGCATACCACACTGTTAGCTTTGTTAGAGACAAAATTGATCCCCAAATGCAGACCACCCACATGGCAAAAAAAAAAACTACCGGCCAATGAATGCCAGAACTTAATGTATAAAATATATAGCATGCATGTTTAAACCTTCTTCTTCCAGGACCATATAAGACCAATAGCATTATCACAGCAGAACAAGCAGCTGGAAGGGAGTCTGGGATGTGCGCACAATTGTTAATCAATTGTTAATAAATTGTGATGTCAGAGGTGCGAGAGCATAGGAGGAACCTAGTTTCAATGTGGCTAGACTATAAGAAAGCCTTTGACTCTGTTCCCCACTCATGGATGCTTAGAAGCTTTTTAACTTGCTAAAGTTTCTCTGCCACCACCTTGAAATTACACGCAGAGTGACTGTATTATCACAGTTAGAAAACAGTAGCTCAAAGGCATATTCCAAGAGACAGATCCTCTATGATGTTGTTTATAAATTCTGTAAACCCTTTATCATTACATGTTAAGAAAGTCTGAAGGGATATCTCATTGGATCACAAGGAAACAGAAATACCAAATTACACACTGTTTCTTTGTGGATGACTTGAAACTTTATGCAAAAGAATATATATGAGATGAAAAAAAGCCTTGACCTAGTCACAATATACGCAAAATATGTAGGGCTAGAGTTTGGTCAAATAAATGTTATATGGTTGTGAAAAGGGGGCAAACTGTACACTAGACTGGTAACATCTCTATTAAGGTTTGACTGTTTCTCCCGTATCTGACGACGAATGTTACAGTATCAGGGGGTGAATGAAAATATATCCTACAGTGACACCTGTCCTAAAGAATATACAGCCGAGTAAAGAAACTTTGGGGCCTCAGATCTCACTGCATTCAATAAAACAGTGGCCCACAATGTGCCTTCAGTGCCACTACTCATACCCAACATTTGGGCTACTTGATTGACGCTTGATGAGATCCGAGTCATTGACGTGAAAATCCGAAAAATACTAACAAGCATACATAATTTACTCATAAACTGACGTAGACCGCATCCACCTAAAATGAAACAAGGTAGCAGAAGTTTAACATCGATCCCAAATGCTTTTAATGTCGCATCATATCCCTTCGGCAACATATTTTAACTACGAAATGACGAGTGCATCCTTTGACGAAGATTACATACATGAGGCGATAATATCATAAGATTACTATCTCCCACTTTGAAGGGTATGCGTTTGAAATCCAGCAATAGGAAATATCAACCAAGCACCTGATGGCACAAAAGAGATAGAGATGCAGGAAAAGCTGTAATGTGTCAATCGATGCAGGCTTGTGGAATTCACAAGGAAGATATCGCCCATATCATTAACAGTTGTCCGAAAATGTCCATCATGCTGCTGATTCATCTGCTGTAGCTAGGACGTTCTATATGAAATCTGTCGGAATGATGAATCCTCGAGTAGAAAGAAATAAGAACGCCATCAATGTGATAAATCCATAGCCTTCATAATAAAAAGGATACAGGTTGAATAACCATGAAGAGCTCATAAAATTTAACATCAACATACTGATATATTATTTGGATAGAACAGGATACTGTAAATCTTGGCTGTTCGATTTATAGTCAGTCACCTGTCGTTCTTACAACGTTGTGAATACAATCATTTTCAGACGGATCTCCCTTCCCCTAAATTTCAGCTTCCCACGGTTTGCATTGTTGATAAGCTGGATGCTCAGTCCCCTATTATTTGTTAGCAAACCATGTCCAGTCATTGGAATGTTGTCATTGGACGCTAAACACTTTTTCTGCATGTTACTTGATAACATCACGATGCAACACTGTCCATTTTCAAGAAAAATCGCCACTAGTCACATTTGAAGTCTTCTTTGCACCAATCAGAATTCACTAGAAAGATTAAAGCTGATTTGAATTAACTACACTCCACTGACTCTGCCAAACTACTGATGATTAATTTATTACATGGCCAGGACACATCGGTGCAAGGGTAAACTCGACGAAATCTATTTCGTTCTGGATCTGAAACTAATTTATCGAACAGAAAACTAAGAAGGCAAAGTTAATCTTAGCAAGAATTGACCACAAACTGATGGACTGCTGTGTAATGATTTTGTGAGACTTTTACTGACTCAAACAAAATAATAATTTAATAATATACGCACAAGATTCATACTTAGAAAAGGGATAAAAATTGACTTGACAGTATATAATCAACCCACTGATGTCTGGAAGTTAACATTCAAACCTGGCCCAATTGAAAGGATAGAAAAAGCTTTAACTAAATACTACAATGTTATGAACATTCTCTCATGACTGCAACACAATATCAATAAATGAATAAGAAAGAGAAGTGATAAGTTGAATATATATACTATTTTACTTTTTTACCTGTTACAAACAGCAGGATAGCAAAAATAATTAATGTTCTTGCACCATGGTTGTCGTTTGGTCAATTGGCAACACCACAAATGATTCTGGAAGGTTTACCATCGATACTTATGCGTTTACTGAACAATTGAAACGAACTCCAAAACGTGCGGGATGGGAATTTCTCACGAAAATAATTGTGAAAACAAAAGATGCAAATTAAGACTAACAAATATTATCAGAAATATGAACATCTGGAGGTTATTTTAATCATTTGCTTTTGTTTATAGAAGCATTAATTGTTTACATTAAGGCAAGCTGTATTGGTGGCATTTGAAATCATCACGTTTTATAACACTTGATAGAAATACCATTATGCCTTGCCAAATATTTCAATACAGAGAATGGATCAGTAGAAGATATGTCGCCTTTAAAATGAGAAATATATTAAGCTTGTAAATTTTGAAGTTAAAATACAAGTTTAAATATGTTTAAATCTATGGAAGAAATATTTCCGTATGACACAGCACACATTTGTGCACAATAGCGTCGTCAGAAAACAATCGAATAATGTTACAGCAGGATGTACTTGCTTCCCTCTAGCATCTGTATTATAAGTGGATCTCGTCCTCTATAAACAAACGTTGAAAATAATAAAATGTAAGATTGCTTTAGACCAAGGGTTCTGAACCCAGGTCCATATAAGATTTTTAGTGGTCCACGGATACAATGTAGTAAATTGGAAGTCTACGGTAGATTTTCAGGGGTCATGAAAAAATAATACTTCAGACTAGTAAATTTCAATGTGGACCTGTCTTCTAACTTTCCGGTTAGTGCATTCTTAGGCTTAGAAACTTGTTTAAAAAAAACAACTTCTGAAAAATGTTGCTAGAAATCCCATCTTTCTTAATTTTTGATTACTTTACTTTTCAAAGAACAAAGAAAATTTAAAACATTTATCTATGAAGCTGCTCATAAATTTCCCAAGGGAATTCCGAGAAAGGTGAAAGAAATAAAATGAATAAAAACAAACGCCAAAACAATGATGCAAAAAAACAGCAGCAACAACAAGATTTAAAAAATACATACACACATACACACACATACTTGGCGTTTGCTATCCATTAGAATAAATATTTCAGTCTGATACGGCGAGCGTTTGTGCAGGATCGCGCGTTCGTTAGAAAACAATCGAATCATTTTGAAATGGATGTATAGATCACTTCTAGCATAGGTTATAAGGCTCCGTTCTTGAACAAACATTGGAAATAACATGATCAAAGCTACCCAAAATCTCTCTCAGTATATATACATCTATGAATGTGTACAAAGAATATATTTATACATAGCAAATTATATATATATATATATATATATATATATATATATGTATATATCAACAGGATGTGTTATAACACGATTTCACATATACAAAAACAATCATACAACAATCCAACATAAATCTATCATCAGCTGCCCCACGGACATCCTTATGGTTTCGAGACTTGGGCAGTAAATACCATCAATCGGGGCGGTGTCAACATCACAAAATAAGTGTTGTTTGGGAACAAACATGCCAAAGAAACAACAAATTTCAAACACATTTACCCAATGTACAACAGTATCAATAAAAAATTCAATAAGTAAACCAAAAACCAACTCCTAAATATGTAACTAAACAGCGACCAAACCTTTAAGTAAAGGCAGGATTTAAACACTAACTTTAAAATTAAACTACACAAAAAAGATATACATAAATCTATGTATATCTGTATCAGTATAATAGTAAACCTATAATAACTAATATATTGCTTTTCAAGAATTTTTATGCGAAATCGTGTGTTGAAACAGATATTGTTGTATTTAGGAATGGTCATTTTGCCAGTTTAATATGCGCAAATGAAGACACATACAATAGGAATACAAAATACAAAATGGCTGACCGTTAGTAAGGAGAGACACACAAATAAGAAAGAAGACAGCAAAGGACCACTGATGAGGTCACAGGTGTGTGCCGAAAGAACTGGGGCCGAAATAAGATTAAGATTAATGTAAAAAAGTAAAAAAATAAATAACGCTGAAGCAAAGTAACTCCAAATATATAGTGCGTGTGTTTTTATTGGCTAAACTGGCAAAATGACCATTCCTAAATACAACAATATAATAACTAAATTATATACTAAATAACCAGCAATCTTAAAGTCCTTACAAATATGCATCCCGTCAGTCTTCCATAGTTACTACTATAATAAAAGATGAAAACTTTATTTCCTCTCCAAAAGAAAACACAATTGATTGAATTGAATTTACGAATAATAAACTAATTATGAGTGAAATACATCATTTCATAAATCAAAAGTTAATAATAAAAACACTGCATACTCATTAATGTAAACTTACCTGTAACTAATAGAAACATTAAATCTATTAAATAGAAACTAATAAAAGTATACTTGTAATTAACTATTATTGTAAAACTTTGCTACGTTTAAAGCTATTTTGGCTGAATGCTATTTTTCCGTTTTGGGTAATTTGATCTGGGATCTGCACAGTATTCCGGAGAATCTGTGGTATATAGTTCTTTACCAACAACGGTCTATACACAATGATACAAATCTATAATAGAATGTACCTCTCAACAGCTGTTCACGACAACAAGGACAAGGAAGAGCATTGTGAAAAGAGAAAACTAGAGGCGTTCCATCAAAGATGCTTGAGAAAGATCGAGAAATAAAGAGAGGAACACCAGAGAAAGAGAACCCGATAGAAAATCCCAACCGCGGAGCCGTGTGATTACGAAGGAAACTTCTTACCACATTGCTACGCTTCCTTCTATCTATCTATCTATCTATCTATCTATCTATCTATCTATCTATCTATCTATCTATCTATCTATCTCTCTATATATACATATATAAAATAAATAAATACACACACACATACACATGTAATGATTGCATTGTTAAATTAATTGCAACCGCTTGAAACGAGCTTATTTATATATATATATATATATATATATATATATATATAATATATATATATATATATATATACACCTCCCACATCATCAAAGTGTTTGAAAGAGTGTTAAGATCAAGGATGGCTGACTTCCTGGAGACCCAGAAACTCCTAAATGCAAATCAGCATGGCTTTCGCTGTGGCAGGGACTGTCTAACACAGCTCTTACACCACATTGAAGATGTACTCAAAGCCTTGGGAACAGGTTCGAACTCTGATGTCATATATCTTGACTTCAGTAAAGCGTTCGACAGGGTAGACCATCATATCCTACTCTCAAAATTGGCAAATGTTGGAATCCGTGGAAAAGTTCTACACTGGATCAAGTATTTCCTGGCGAATAGAACACAACATGTTGTAGTTGATGGAGTCCACTCAAGCCCAGCAAAAGTCACCAGCGGTGTCCCCCAGAGGACTGTCTTGGGTTCGCTACTCTTCATAATCTACATAAACGACCTTTCCAGTGTCGTACATTACTGCAAAGTGAAAATATTCGCTGATGACACCAAGCTCCAGCAAATCGTCAATGAAGAAGCAGACCGAACTCAACTCCAGTCTGATCTATATGCTGTGAGTCAATGGGCAGACAGAAACAAAATGCAACTGAACGAGGGAAAATTTGAGCTGATGCATTTTGGAAGAAACTCCTCACTAAAACAGCCATACTCTCTTCCTTCAGGGGAACCGCTCACAGCCTCTAACAATATCAGAGACCTGGGTGTAATTGTTGATGACGATCTCAGTTGGAGTGCACACATCAACAAGAAGGTCGATATAGCTCGTAGGATGTGTTCCTGGATCTTAAGAACTTTCCGGTCCAGAGAACAAGGTGTCATCATACCACATTTTTCCTCCTTTGTACGGCTACACCTTGAATACTGCTGCCCACTGTGGTCTCCTCACACAAGACAAAACATCTCCAGAATTGAGTCACCCCAGAGGGCACTCACTAAACGAATTGAAGGCATGGCTGCTCTCGATTATTGGGATCGCCTTAAAGCCTTGAAACGTTACTCCCTACAGCGTCGCCGTGAGCGGTACATCATTTGTACGATGTGGAAAATATACCGCCAACTTTGCCCAAACGACCTAAACATTAGCTTCAAGGTCCATCCAAGACTTGGACCACGGGCTATACGTCCCCTGCCCAATTCAAGATCACAACATACATGTACACTACAACATAATTTCTTTTCCTCAACAGGCCCTGCCCTATTTAACATTGTCCCGAGAGAGATCAAAGAGGAAAAGGATCCCATCAACTTTAAACAGAGTCTGGATAGATTCCTTCAAAGAATACCAGATAAGCCACCCATAATTGGATACAACTCACCCAACAAGAACTCACTACTTGAACAAAACTTGACTTAAACAAAACTTGACTTAAACAAAACTTGACTTAAACAAAACTTGACTTAAACAGGATTCGAATAATCCTAGCAGGTGGTGCTATTAAGTTAGACATGGCCTGGACCAATCTTTGGTCGAAACATATCTAAGTTTATCTAAGTTTATATAATATATATATATATATATATATATACATATATATAGTCCTTAATTGGTATATATAAATATTTTAATCTTCGGATTCTTTCTTTAATATGCTAGACCACTGGTTCTAATTGATAAATATCAATTTCTACCCTAAATTTAATTTTATATAAATATTTGTTCTCTAACCGATAAATTAACTGCTGCTAACTATTAGCTGCAGGCTAGTTTCTCGTGTCTCATCGCGCCAAAAGTAAAGACATTTGAAATATACATTTCAAATGTAATAGGCCGTACTCCATGCACGCGATATTTCGGTATCGTGTTGGCATCTAGTCCAGCAAATTGCATTTTATATGGGACCATGCTGATGATGGCTGCACTTTTCCTTGCGGAAAATAACAGCCGAAACTAAATTAGTACATGGGTAAATATTTATTTCGTATATTTTCACTTGTTTATTGCTTTGGTTTTGTGTTGAGTTTGATCTGAGAACATAAACTTTTTGTGGAGAATGGCGATTTGACGTCTATATCTAGCATGTTGACTGTCCACTTTTCGCGTTCAGTCCTTAATTGGTATATATATATATATATATATACATATATGGAGGCGCAATGGCCTAGTGGTTAGGGCAGCGGAGTCGCGGTCGCAGGATCGCGGTTTCGATTCCCAGACCGAGCGTTGTGTGTGTTTATTGAGCGAAAACACCTAAAAGCTCCACGAATTGTCATCAAATTGTTAATTCTAATACAAAAGAAAGCTAAGTGTAAAGAGTGTGATACTACCTGATTTGCGCTGACATCATTGACTGAAATGTACGGAAGAAAGAGGATAAAATCACAAGGAAAATACTGAATACGAAATAATGATAAGAACTGTGTTGTTACTTAGAAATTTTGGTATTCGGTAAAGTTCTTTCTAATAACACACGTTAGAACTAGGGTTCTGAATACGTATATTGCTGCGTAATTTGAGCAGGTGTGAGTATTAGTATCAAAATTACTCTTGCTCAATATATCAGCGATACTTACAGAAGCATTCTGCAGCTCAACTAAAGGTATACACAAACAAACAAGACATGATATTAAGCAAATTATAGTGCCACAGCCCAAACTATGACCAAGATTACACGTGTATTCGTGGGATGAATGTTTTTCGTCGATAATGGCATTTCTAATTCTTATTGTGCGGTGGACATATAAAACAAGATGGATGTTTTTGTCGTTGTTGTCGGAAAATTAGATTTAAATATTAATATTTAGAAAATTTTTAATTTCTTTCGAGTCCTAACTCGATGAATCCAAGCAGGACAAACTCAACCTATCGTCATCATAACTGGTAGAAGGAGATCATTTAACGTACTTGGTAGGCATAATCAGTAGTGATCAAAGGCTGAAGCAGGAACTAGATTGCAGGGTGAACAAGACTATCTCAGTATAAAGAAGGGCGAGAGAGAAAGTACGAAAGACGAGCACATGTTGATTCAAGGGATGCGTAAAGTATATTGGCAAATTGAAGGGAGTGGTTTATCATAAAGGACGAAGCGAAATGTTGGTCATTGTCAGGATTTGAAATCATAGCATAGACGGCAGGAAAAAATGCCAATGTGCTAAAGATTCACTCACACTTATGAAAAACTTTATGAAAAACGTGAATGATATGAGACCACAACGCGGTTTTGCAGCTAACGACATTCCAACAGATTCTGTAGTGCCTGCCAGCCAAACAACATTACCAGCTCAAGTAACTGGCCACTGTCTCCCAACTACGACTATGGTAATTAGAAGGCACAACCGCAATGATTATTGTAGTAATAGTAGTAGTAGTGGTAGTCAAGATTATATGCCAGTGAACGTGCCCTTACTCTATTGTACAGAAAGATGATTAAACATGAAACAGGTAAAAATGCTAAAATATGTATTCATGAAGAAATACTTGGGATAGTGACATATTGAATAAGACTTAGCAGGAAAAGAATTTTGATGCAGTGGAACATACGCTATCTTAGAAATGCCAAAAAAACAAAAACTGAGGAAACAGGTTTACTAAGGAAGGCAATTGCTAATGTTCTATTCACAACTGGCTACAAGTACGAGATATCTGGTTAGACCCCAGCAAAAACATAATTATATATCTATAAATTATATAAGCTGGCTTAACTGATACATGTAAGCTAAGCTCACCATATAAACCATTCGTGGAATCCATACATTTTCATACTCTGACTTTATATATGGATAATTATCGTCGACTATACAACTTAGCCCTGTCATTTATTATACTGTCTATTTCAGATCTCTTTGTGTTGTTAGTAATTCCATTCAATACACTATTTGATTAAAATTATTTGATTTAAATTATTTAAAAAGAGTTTGAGGAAATTGCGCAAAGTAGATGTAGGTGTTTTTAAATCAAAATTGGACCTCTTCCTGTCGAGAGTCCCAGATGAACCTACCTCACGGCAAGAGGTGCAAATGAGGGTAGCTATATCAAACTCCATTCTTCACCAAGTGCCACATATTAGTGGACGCTCTTAGTAATAACAGTGTAGCACAACACGGCGGCGCATCAGCATAGGCGCAGCTCTGAGCTGAAACTAGAAAATGAAACAAATATTTTCCAATATTCTGTATTTTATTTAATGTTTCGTTATCGAATCTTTGAATTAATTCATGAGATATTATTGAAAAATTAAAACCGTTGATATCTATCGAAGCACAATGTACCTTCATTTGAAACCGTACGAGGGGCGTTCAATAAGTAGTGCTTCTGATCCCCTTACAGTTGTTTGATCTAGCTGAAATTTTGCATGTGCAATTATTTATATCTCTATAGATGAAGTAGCAAATTACAGCTCTGAACTAATTGTGGTTTCCGATTTACCGGTGTTTGAACTGAGTCAAGTGTGAAATGGCGCATGTTGAGTGTCGAGCAGTGATCCGGTTTTTGTATTTGAAAGGACGCACACCACGGGAGACTTTTGATGAAATGAAAGTAACTTATGGTGATGATGCCCCATCATATAACCTTGTAAAACGCTGGCATCGTGAATTCAAACATGGTCGGAACTCTGTGGAAACAGCTCCCAGATCTGGTCGCCCCCTTCTGCCATTGATGAAGCATCTGTCTGTCAAGTTGAGGCTGCCATTTTGGAAGATCGACGCATAACTATTCGCCAAATAGCCCATGAGGTCAAGATTAGTACCGGGTCTGAGGAAACTATCATTCATGACCATTTGCATATGCAAAAGGTGTCTGCCAGATGGATTCCCAGGCTGCTCACACCTTTCCAGAAGCAAGAACGCGTCGATTGCTCGTGGATGAATTTGGAGATGTGCCAAGAAGATGAGTCAACATTTTTCAAAAGACTGATTGCATAGGATAAAACCTGGGTCCATCACTATGATCCAGAGACCAAAGCCCAGTCAATGCAGTGGAAGCACCGTGACTCACCTCCTCCAAAGAAGGCAAGGGTGCAGCCCTCCGCTGGTAAGGTCATGCTTACAGTCTTCTGGGACCAGGACGGAGTAGTGAAGACAGATTTCCTGGCAAAGGGTGCCACAATTACAGGAGTCTATGTGCTTCATTTTTGAGGAAATTAAGAGAAGCTATCAAAATCAAGCGGCGGGGCAAGATCAGCAAAGGCATCCTCCTCTTGCAGGACAACGCACCGATCCACAACTCGCTTGTTGCCAGATCAGAAGCACAGGCGTGCGGCTATGAACTCATCCCCCATCCCCCCTACTTTCCTGACCTTGCACCCTCTGATTTTCATCTCTTCCAGCCATGAAGTTGTTTTTGAAAGGAAAGCGTTTCACAGATGATGCAGCCTTGATTTCTGAAGTCACGTCGTGGTTGGAGGACCAAGCTGGGGTCTTCTACAAAAACGGTCTTCAGAGCTGTATCAAACGATGGGAGAAATGCATAACTCTGGGTAGTTCCTATGTGGGAAAAGACTAATAACTGTGCCAAGTGTCGTTGCTCTACTGCTATGGGAAGTGGGTCAGGGGCATTACTTATTGAACGTCCCTCGTATCATAAACTTGTTCATTTCAAGGACATTGTAAATTCACAAGCATTAACAACCAGTAATGTATTGTTCCAAATTTAAACTCCAAAGTATTGTAAGCAACGTGCTAAATTTAAATATCTCAATTGCACTTGGTGGTTTTCATGTTCTATTGTTAAATTGCAGAAAAATTTGTACAGCTTGAAATTCCGGTTCTAAATTATAAATCAGAATTGTGCATAGTCCTTCAACATATAATTAGAAACATAATTAACATATTTAACATATGATTGAAAATATGGTTAAACTGATTGTAATAAAATTCCGTAAGTAATTTATTTATAGAATAAATAACGAGGGAGAGTATATGTCACGCTTAGGAGAGTGTGAGATGGTAACATGCATCATGGTTTCACTCTAAGATTTAGGCGTCACCATCGTCATAGGTATTTTCTGGGTTAATCACACATGCTCCAGAGAAACAGCGACATAATGGTAGACGAGGAGTGAGAGTGAACAGTACTAGGACTCATTTCACCTGCGTAAGATGAAATTATGTAATGAAGGATTCAACACATCAAATGTCAAGGGATCGAAAGAACGATCTTATGACGTTCAGATGAACCTACCAGTCACCAAGCCATGCCCCTACATGAGGTTTATGCAGACATGAAAATAATTACTTATAAAATACATTTGCTTCTCTCTCACTCAGCATCTCTTTTTGTATCTGTGCCTATACGTGTTCCTTTATCATCTCGAATGTACTCACAAGTGCTCAGTATGCGTGTTGATACGCACTGTGTGTTGTATTTCAATTGAGATGGAAACTAGAAAATCAATGGGTGAAGGATAAGTGTAAAAGAATCGTGGTAGCAGAACTAGTAAGATGTAAAGAAGGCAGGAACAGAAAATTCGAGAGTGAAATGACAAAATGTCTGACAAACATTGCCTAAACGATCATTTAAAGAGACGAAGAGATGTTTAGGCTAGGCCACAATTCATACAGAAAGGCACAAAACATCTCAGTATAAGCTAAGTTTCTGTTGGAATTGTTAACTCAAACGTGACTTCAGTATCGTATGTGATTCTTATAATCTTTGAAGCTACATCGTATCATAAGTTGCTTCATCGTGTTGATGATAATCGTCTCACACTCGGCCTGGTTGTTCTGATTTACTTTCATCATTGCAAGTGCGTGGATATCCATCGCCATAAGACTATATAAAATACAGAAGCGATCAAGAAGGGAAATGATAGAGAGAAATCCGTAGGTGATTGGTTTCTAGTAAGAAAAGCTTGTGCAATACACTTGCTACGTGGAGGTGCTGAAAAGTTTCTGGTTAGACCCCCCCTCCCCAACATTCTGAGTTATTTTACTGAAGGACCGCTGCAACCAGTGTGTGAAGTTGTGAGGGGAATATTTTGAATATAATCATAATTAACTGATCTTCTTGTATTTTCTTTTACTGAAAACCAGGAACATTTCAACATCTCCCTGTATTCGCCCAGACACTATAGTAGGTTCCAGTGACAAGCATTGCAACAGGACTGGCACAATTTTGACTGCAAGCTTTATGTCAGAGAATCTTTCTCATAGAAATGCTTCCTTCTCCACGGCTTTGTCAATGATAACGGTAGCCTCTTCCACCCCAGTGAAATATAACACTTAGATGTGACCCTGACAGGTATTAACGTTCCAGGTCAGAATGGATCGGGGAGAAATAGTAATTAAGGGTGGATTTCATGCCCCACACAGTTTCAGAACTTTCTAACTGGACCTTTAAACTGGATGAAGTTTAATTTCATATCCAGGAGACGATCCTCTCACGTACATACATACATACATACATACATACATACATACATACATACATACATACATACATACATACATACATACATACATACATGCATTCGAAACGACAAGTCGCGTTTTGGCGTGGGAAGTTATTTATCGAAAATACGATGAATAATATCTCCAACGTTGGAGCCACAGCTATCAGCCTTGTTAAATAACTGGTTAATCTTCAAATGAATTAACTGAGGGAGCTTTTTATTTACGATCGTAGTGATTTTCGACTGAAACTTGAACTTGCAGAGAGTTACTACAAACAACATGACTGGACATCAACATCAACAACACAATCGAGGAACAGAACGAAAACAAAAGCTCAACGGATAAACAGATTCTTTTTAGCTGTTGTAATAGAAGAAAGCGTAACTACAAAACTCATTTCTTTTGGAGTTATGAATTGAATACTGATCTGTTTTAACTGCAACGAAAAAGCGAAACAAAACTCCGCTGTTGGCTATATGAATCGATTGAAATCATATTGGGACGATCTGCATCCAGAATTAAATCATTTTACCGCGAAGCACCTACGCCAACAAACGACAATTGCAGAACATAGGAAGAAGGTTAGTAACTGTTACTTTATGAAAAAACGTGAATGATATGAGACCATAACGCGGTTTTGCAGCTAGCGACATTCCAACAGATTCTGTAGTGCCTGCCAACCAAACGACATTACCAGCTCAAGTAACTGGCCACTGTCCCCCTACTACGGCTATGGTAATTAGGAGGCACAACCGCAATGATTATTGTTGTAGTAGTAGTAGTAGTAGTAGTAGTAGTAGTAGTAGTAGTAGTAGTAGTAGTAGTAGTCTAGATTATATGCCAGTGAACGTGCCCTTAAATTTTCCGAGAAAAAATAACTTCGGCTCTGAAGGACTCTCTCGAGGAGAGAGTATTCTCTACCAAAGTAAGTAAAACACCGCATCAGATACGGTATTTAAAGCTGTTAACGAAATTGGTGATGAGTATTTACAACAGTGTAATGAACCTACATACTGGCAGATTAATGCCTGTCTGTATGTTCTATTTACTACAGTAAAGCAGTACATGAATGATATTCAAAAGGTAAACAAAACGGAAACATAGAAAGTACCATCATTGGTTTTGAAGGAGAAAAAGATAAGTGGTTTACGGAAGACCATCAGTCATGTAATGATGCTTATTGTATGCAAACAAGCAAATCACTATACGTCCCAACAACAACAGAAAGTAAAGAAGGTGATGGAAATGATTTTTGGGGACAGTAAAATGAGAATACTCACTTGAAAACTGATTACCCTCAAGTAGGAGCTAAAAGCTGTCAATGAAAAAATCCGACATCAGAAGAGAATAACCGAGAGACCAACAATAAACAAAACATTTAACCGTAACCAGGCAGCAGTTTACAGAGACATTTGAAGAGGAGCAGTAAACATCATGAAAGCTCCTTCACGAGAAGGCACATACTCCTTCTGGAGGAAAATCTGGAGTGAAGCGGAGGAGTTTAACCAAGATACTCTGTGGCTGGAAGAAATCTGAAAAAGTTATTGCTCCTGCGTAACATCCAAGACATAGAAAATTCATGGTGAAACTTACAATTCTGATCCAGAAACTCCAGGATGGAAAAGCTCCCTTGAAGACACTTGATTTTTGGATATTTGTACAAGCAGCTAACACTCTACAACCATATCTGATCAATTTGTACCAGCAAGCCTTCATGGGGAACAGTAGCATACCACACTGGTTAGCTTTGTTAGAGACAAAATTGATCCCCAAATGCAGAGCCACCCACATGGCAAAAAAAAAAAAAACTACCGGCCAATTGAATGCCAGAACTTAATGTATAAAATATATACTGCATGTTTAAACCTCTTCTTCCAGGACCATTATAAGACCAATAGCATTATCACAGCAGAACAAGCAGCTGGGAAGAAGGGAGTCTGGGATGTGGCGCACAATTGTTAATCAATTGTTAATAAATTGTGATGTCAGAGGTGCGAGAGCATAGGAGGAACCTAGTTTCAATGTGGCTAGACTATAAGAAAGCCTTTGACTCTGTTCCCCACTCATGGATGCTAGAAGCTTTTTAACTTGCTAAAGTTTCTCTGCCACCACCTTGAAATTACACGCAGAGTGACTGTATTATCACCGTTAGAAAACAGTAGCTCAAAGGCATATTCCAAGGAGACAGATCCTCTATGATGTTGTTTATAAATTCTGTAAACCCTTTATCATTCATGTTAAGAAAGTCTGAAGGATATCTCATTGGATCACAAGGAAACAGAAATACCAAAATTACACACTGTTTCTTTGTGGATGACTTGAAACTTTATGCAAAGAATATATATGAGATGAAAAAAAGCCTTGACCTAGTCACAATATACGCAAAATATGTAGGGCTAGAGTTTGGTCAGAATAAATGTTATATGGTTGTGAAAAGGGGGCAAACTGTACACTAGACTGGTAACATCTCTATTAAGGATTTGACTGTTTCTCCCGTATCTGACGACGAATGTTACAGTATCAGGGGGTGAATGAAAATATATCCTACAGTGACACCTGTCACTAAAGAATATTACAGCCGAGTAAAGAAACTTTGGGCCTCAGATCTCACTGCATTCAATAAAACAGTGGCCCACAATGTGCCTTCAGTGCCACTACTCATACCAACATTTGGGCTACTTGATTGGACGCTTGATGAGATCCGAGTCATTGACGTGAAAATCCGAAAAATACTAACAAGCATACATAATTTACTCATAAACTGACGTAGACCGCATCCACCTAAAATGAAAACAAGGTAGCAGAAGTTTAACATCGATCCCAAATGCCTTTTAAATGTCGCATCATATCCCTTCGGCAACATATTTTAACTACGAAATGACGAGTGCATCCTTTGACGAAGATTACATACATGAGGCTGATAATATCATAAGATTACTATCTCCCACTTTGAAGGGTATGCGTTTGAAATCCAGCAATAGGAAATATCAACCAAGCACCTGATGCACAAAAGAGATAGAGATGCAGGAAAAGCTGTAAAATGTGTCAATCGATGCAGGCTTTGTGGAATTCACAAGGAAGATATCGCCCATATCATTAACAGTTGTCCGAAAATGTCATCATGCTGCTGTAGCTAGGACGTTCTATAATGAAATCTGTCGGAAGGATGATCCCGAGGACAAAGAAATAAGAACCCACAATGTGATAAAATCCATAGCCATTCATAATAAAAAGGAATACAGGTTGAATACACCAGTGAAGAGCTCAATAAAATGTAAGCACAACAGACCTGATATAATTATTTGGGATAGAGAAGATATCTGCGTACAGTTGTAGAAATTAGCTGCCCAGCTGATGCTAACATAAAGCTGAAGATCAGTGGAAAAGTGAACACCTATGCTGAACTATTGAGAATCGTGCAGTTACTCTATCCAGATCACAAGTTCAGGTTTAAGTCAGTAATCATTGGGGCCCTTGGATATGTATCACAGTACCTATACACCGATCTTGAGAATTTAGGCTTCTCAAAACCAGAAAGGGAAAAGCTAAGATCCCGACTATCACTGGAGCTGTAAAAATCTGTAAAACTTAACAGAAGTTTATCATTATATATTAGCATGTCTAGATATGTAACTATATGAATGAGAATATATACATAAAGCATATAAATCTGTACATACATAGATACATAGATACATACATAAATAAATACATACACACATACACAAACGCATGCATACATGCATCCATACGAAAATACAGTTCTTGATGTTGAAATCTCAATAAAGGAACCTTAGATCTAGGTTAGAAACCGGTTCTTTCAATATTGGCAAGAAATCTTGAAATAAGCTGAATAATGGCATGCATACATGCATGCATACATACATATATCCACACACATATATAACTATCAAAGATTTATATATGAATACATCCACACATGCATATATATATATATATATAGTGGTATATACAACTAATCCCATTGTAAGTAAAATAAATATTTATGTATCATGCTTGATGTAAATAGATTTTTATAGACTCATGAATTATGGTATTCTTGCGAAGATATCACCTAAGGACGTGATTTGTATAATGATGTGATACGTATAAAGATGTGTGTGTGTGTGTATATACACCACACATCAAAACACAACACACCACCACGCACACATCAGCACTGACCACTTCCCAGTCCCACATTTTCGCACCTACACATACACATACGCACACATCAAGATCACCAGCCTTCTTCAACATGCACATACAAACTCTTATACCGACGCACGCGCACCTTCGTTTTGAGATCACCTCTACTTTATCATCTCCCCTTCTCTCTCGCTCTCCTGTGTGACCCTTCTGTCCGGCATTCGGCATGATTGATCGCAAGCCACTACACATGCTTTCTTTTATCTCCTTGTTTCTTTCTGTGTTCCTTTCTATGGAAGTGCGTAGGCTCGAAACGTTAAAGACTTTTTCACTTCCCAAGCGTTATACTAATACATCTGTTTGTTGTCTACACCACCTGTCTTTGTCTTTTGTTTTTTTGTGAATCCCTCCTGTATATATATCTATCTTTATATATATAAAACTGAGAATGTGTGTCTGTCTGTCTGTCTATCTGTGTGTTTCCCTAAAGCTTGAGAACTGCACAACTGATTTCATTCAAATTTTACACATGCCTTACTTAGGGTCCGGGGAGTGTCACCGGCAAAAAATGTTTAACTTTTTGCCTAGAGCGAGCCCACAGCAATATCATATCTTCTCCACTACGATTCCCTAAAACTTGAGAACTACACAACCAATTTCATTCAAATTTTACACATGCCTTACTTAGGGTCCATGTAGTTTCATGGGCAATAAAAATGTTCAACTTCTTGCCTAGAGCGAGTCCATAGCAATATCATACCTTCTCCACTATTTCAGTATTACTTGTTAAAAGTGAAACAAAACATTTCTATATTTTATGTCAGATACTTTCACTTTAACAATAAAAATAATAATAACAATTGAATTATATGTAGTAAGTAATAATTAAAATCAAACTAAAGTATAATATAATCGTAACATAACAAAAGTAAAAATAGCAATTGGTATAAAATTGCATCAATGACTTGAATTTGAATAAGTGGTTTAACATGAATGGGAATAAATTAAAAATAAAATTAGTGTGCAGAAATGAAATAGTCCAGATGGATAATAAAAAATTAAATTAAAGAAAAGACTATTGTCTATAAAGTATACAATGTAGAGAAAAAAGAAGATTTGAACACATGGAGGAAAGCACCTTCGAAAAGTGTCTTGGTGCGACTATGAAAGATATCTAATCAGAGGCGGTAAATTCGCCACAACAGAAGCAAGGGTCGAGTCAAGGGAGTGTGCAACGGAGTACTCGACTCGAACTTGCAAAGTGGAAATATTTTATTTTTACCTTTATATATTGGACGTAGGTCGTCCCGGAAAAAAATTTTAATGCGCCCCCCCCCCCCAGAAGTAGATGTAGGCTGGTTTGTAGCCACACTTCTATACAAGAGGGAGGGCAAGATACAATTGATTGAAATTACAAGAGACGGGCTAACAATTCCAGTCTGTTATATATTTTGAGTATTGTTATCACTAGCGATATCAAGATATAACTTTGTATTTTGTATTTTATGTGTAGATGTATATATATATAGATGTACATGTAATATGTACACATACATATACACATATATACATGTACTAGCACTATGACCCGGCAACGAAGGGTCTTTAATACTAGCATATATATAAAACTGAGAATGTGTGTCTGTCTGTGTGTTTCCCTAAAACCCGAGAACTACACAAACAATTTCATTCAAATTTTACACATGCCTTACTTAGGGTCCGGGGAGTGTCATCGGCAAAAAAGACTTTAACTTTTTGCCTAGGGCGAGCCCACAGCAATATCATATCTTCTCCACTACAATTCCCTAAAACTTGAGAACTACACAACCAATTTCATTCAAATTTTACACATGCTTTACTTAGGGTCCATGTAGTTTCATGGGCAAAAACAAATGTTCAACTTCTTGCCTAGGGCGAGCCCATAGCAATATCATATCTTCTCCACTATTTCAGTATTACGTGTTAAAAATGAAACAAAAACATTTCTCTATTTTATGTCAGATATTTCACTTTAAAAATAAAAATTAGAGATAATAATAACAATTGAGCTATATGTAGTAAGTAATAATTAAAACCAAACTAAAGTATAATATAATAATTAAGTGGCAAATGAGTACATTTAATGCATTTCGGTTTCGCTGAGTATCTTCAATTGGTTGTCCTTAGAACTATCATGCTTAGACGAAATTTATCACCACCGATTTACAAGAATAGAGAATAAAGAATCAATGATCTTGCGAGTAGCGGTCCGGCTGACTAAAAATTCGTTACATGCAACAGAACCAGTTTTAGATTAGAATAGCTATTTATGTGACATTTTCGACCTAAGCGCTGCAGGACACACAAATTTATTGTAGTATTCGTCCGGAGATAATATCTCTTATATATTGTGTATATCGTGTTTAAAAGTACAATATACATTCGTACCATCAATGATTGTTCATTCACAGTTTTTTTTTATATTACACTATTACAAGTATGCATGTATGTATATGTGTATGTATGTGTGTGTATAAGTATATGTGCGTGTGTGTGTGTGAACATCTCAGACGTTATGTAAACTGCTTTCCTTCAATATAACCCCTTATGCTTCATCGAATACTTTTGTCTTTTATGGAACCAATTTAGTTCATGTAATCTTTTTCCCTGTAATGTGGACTGTATAACTACGGTGCAGATGCGTTTTATCATGTTAAAGGGAATGTTCCTTTTGCTATGTGAGGGGTGTGCTGCTTCGAAATTTAAATATTGATGTGTGTCTGCTGGTTTGTAAAATAGGTCTGTTTCGATATTTTCCATTTCTTGAATGATAAGGATATCCAGAAATGATACTTCCTTTCTGCTACATTCCATGGTGATTTGTATTTCTTCAGAAAGATTATTTATGATGGAGCAGAATCTTTGCTGGTCCTCTTGGTTTCTATCCGAGAAGATGAAGCAATAGTCTAGATAACGTTTCCAGTTGTTATTTATGTAGGTGGCGAAGTCGTGACTGAACGTTTCCTGCAGTTGGGAATATAGTTTTGTCTCTAGGTTTCCCATAACAAGTGTTGCATATGTTGGGGATTCTTTGGTGCCCATGGTTGTTCCTTTTATTTGTAAATATAGCTCGTTATGAAATAGGAAGTGCTTCTTCCACAATGTTAATTTGAGCCCTTCCAAAATAGTCTTTCGGGAATCTCTCTTAAATGGAAGCTGGATGTTTTATAATCCAGATGTCAACAGCTTCAATTCCTAAATCGTGTGGGATGTTAGTATATAAGCTTGTTACATCAAAGCTGACTAAGATTGTATCTTGGTGTACTCTCTGGCGGATATAATTCAGGAATTCCATATCATCTCTGATGTAGCTCGGCACTTTTTTTATATTGGGGTTTCAAAAGGATGTCTAATAACTTACTTAGACATTGCATGCTGGTCCAGCAACAACTAGGCGTAATTTAAAATCTGTCGCTTTTGGTACTTCAACGTTTTGCCATTTATGTTGTTTTGGATTTCTTTGGATTTGTGAACTTTCGGTAATCCATAAAAAATGCTGGTTTTCATTTCAAAGTTAGTTTTAGTGTGAAGTTATTTTGGCGCTTTTCGTCAGTTTACCTACTTTAATCATTGGATTTTTTCTCGCATTTGTTGATTTTCCTGTAAAATACTTTGTCATTCAACTGTTCTAGGATCATATCTTTGTAGTGCTTTTTGGCCATGATGGTGATTGCTCCACTCTGGTCAGCTTCTTTTATAATTATTTAGGAGTCGTTTTGTCGTTTGCTTAGTGCTAGCAGTTGGTGTGTAGTGATGTTACATTTGTGTTTCGTCTCTATAATGTTATACTGCATTGATCGTCGTAGGCAGGTTATGTATTCTTCCAGGTGTATGTTTCTATTTAGTGGTGGATTGAAGTTCTTTTTGTTTTCACTACTGATTCCTCGTCATATTCTACACCCTGGAAAAATTCTTCTAGAAGTAATTTGCGACAAATATCTTCTCTGTCCTTTATAAAATCGGCTCGATCGGCTTTCGGGGTGGGTGTGAACTTCAGTTCGTTTTCTAATAGTTTGATTTCCTGTTGTGTTCATTTCGTGGCCGATATGTTGATTATTTTTGGTGTCTGTAGTTTTTGTTCGTCAAGGGTGGTGTTTTCTTTTTTTTCTTTCATTTGCTGGAGACACCTTGTCCTAAAAATGAATTCCCGTTTGGGATAGGGGTGTTTCTGTTGTGGTGAAATATTCTGTTCACTGGCATTTCATGTTGATAATTTTCTGAGTGGTAGAATTTTGTTTGGTGGTTAATATGTGAAGGGTTTGGTCCTGTTGTTCCGTTCGTTCTTTTCATATCTTTGATTTTGTCTATGGTAATTTTTCTTGGGGCTTTGACAGTAGTTGTAGCTGATTCTAGTGTTTAGTATTTGATCTGTGTGTAATTGTGTGTTTGAGAGTCTCTGATATTCTGGTTGAAGTTTGTTTGTTGCGTGAGAGTTTTTCATTTCATGTGTTTTTGAATTTTCTCAAGTTTGAGAGCTTATGGATTTCTTTTTCTGGGTTTTATTTGTTTTTGTTTCCATAGATCTTTTTCTATTCTTGTAGTTAATGTGTGCTTGACGCCAAGATTTTCTTTGATTTTAATCCCTCTCTGGTTGTATCGGTCTTCCATAGGTCAAAGATTCTATCTCTCACGTTGTCACTGCTTCTTTTTTCTATTTCTTCTCGAATGGTGTTATCGTACTTTGAATAGTTGACCTTTGGTCAGAAATCTAATGACCAGTTGTTTTTCCAAATTCTTTCTGTTTTAAGTGTGTGTCTGGTTTAGTGGTGTTAATGGAGTAAGATACATGACTTTTTATTAAAATGTTTGTTCAAAGAAGTGTTATTTATGTATATGCTTTTTGGGTTTGGGAGGAGAGGTGGGAAAGATCATGCTAGCTTAAATATTTACTTCCTTACATATAATAAGCAAAAAGTATATATACATTTCTCCTCACCTTCTCTTTCTATATATATAGATATGTATATGCACATATATATATGGATATATCCTTAAATCCCTAAAAATGTTTCAGCTCGAAGTTTGCGGCCATGCTGGGGCACCACCGTTGAATGACTTACACTAGTATGTGAAACTACCTCTATACGTGGCACTTGGTCAACAAGGGAGTTCGACGCCGCTGCTCGCGTTTGTGTTTCCTGCCGAGAGGTAGGTTCATCTGGAACCCCTGACAAGAAGAGATCCACTTTAGTTTTAAAGAAACCCACATCCACACAATGCAAGTCTCTCAGACACTTAGGAAGGATATTGAAGAGCTGTGGTCCCTTGAAACCCAAGCTGTTGCAGTATCTGGTCCTGTATTTTGATGGTGATGTTGGGATCTTTGGCACCATGCAGTGGCGCCCCGTTCTGCTGTTGTGATAACTTTCAATACCAAAATTCGGGACAAGACCCTCCAGGATTTTCCAGATGTATATTGCTGCATATCTCTCCCACCTTCGTTCCAGGCAGAAGAGTTTTAATACTTTCAGTCTTTCCCAGTAGCTAATATATTTTCTTAGTGTAGCTTCGCTGGATTGCTTCGATTTCTGCTGTTAACTTTATATTGTGTGGTGACCACAGTTGGGAGCAGTAGTCCAAGCGGCTGAGAACGAATGTCTTCTAAAGGACCATCAGTGTCTGCTTCTCTCTTGTTCTGAAAGTTCTGAGGATCCATCCA
Source organism: Octopus sinensis (assembly GCF_006345805.1). NCBI lineage: Eukaryota > Metazoa > Mollusca > Cephalopoda > Octopoda > Octopodidae > Octopus > Octopus sinensis. Next base: position 74,197,334 of record NC_043004.1, on the reverse strand, counting down.
GCTAGCCGTCTGCATTTTATTACCAAATTGGCAATATACACTTGGAAAGATGCATCATTGCTCATGTCAATGCCCAGGTTATGCACTGATTTTGATTCAGGAATTGCAATTCTTCCCGGGCTAGTGTATCCGTTCTGCATGTCGTTAATCTTTGTGTGCCAGTAACGCAGGGCTTGGAACTTACCTGCATTAAACTGCTTGTTGGTGCCCTCATCCCACCTGTATATTGTATTTAACTTCCGTTGCTGATGTGCAATATTTCCAGGGTTTTGTATTGTCTGACAGAATTTTGTGTCATTTGCATAGATAGCAAGGGTGGCCATCTTAGCAACTGAGGGCATGTCTGAAACTGAGGGCATGTCTGCTATGAACAGCAGTGGCCCCAAGAGAGTGACCTGTGGAACACCACTTGTTATTTGTGTTTCCTTGGAGATGGCTCCATTGGCCACCAGAGCCTGCCTTCTATCTTTTAGGAAGTTGTGCAGCCACTCTCCAAGTTTTTCGCCTATACCGAGATCACGCAGTTTATGAGAGATCATATCATGGTCGACTTTATCAAAGGCTTTTGCAAAGTCGAGATATATCACATCCACACTTGAGCCATTTAGTAGCTGTTTTAACACCCAGTCATAGTGTTACAGGAGCCGTGTTACACAGCTTCTACCTGGTCAAAATCCATGCTGGGTGTCAGTCAGCAAATCATTTTCTTCAAGGAACATGATTAGTTTCTGGGGGACTATTGGTTCCATGACTTTGCTGATGTGTGAGGTCAGAGAGATAGGCCTATAATTTTTAGCATTTGCTCTGCTTCCTCCTTTATGAATAGGGCATATTATCCCTCCTTTCAATTTGACTGGGAGCTTACCAGTTGCAAGAAAGCTCTGAAAAAGAAGCTGTAGTGGTTTTGCAAGGGCTCGTTTGCACGATTTGAGAAGGATCTCTGGTATTCCATCAGGTCCAGCAGCTGAGTTTGTGTCAATCTCATCTATGGCTAGTGTGATATCATCATCTTCAATGTTAATGTACTCAACTTTTGCCTCTTTGGCTACAGGTAAAGTGGCAAATAATTCTTCTGGTTTGTTTACTTGCCTGTGTCCTAGAAGTGTAGTAAACACACTTTGGAACTGTTCGTTCAGCATTTCACTTATCGTCATGGGAACCATCTTTTTGGAAGAGCGGTCCTATCCTCTGGCGCACTGTGGCCGCCTCTTTGGCAAACTTAAAGAAGGCTTTAGGGTTTAATTTTATATTTTCTATAACCGAAGCTTCTTTATCTGCTCTCTCCTTTTCATGAGACTGATGTAGACTTTTCTCACCACTTTTGGTGTACTTGCTCAGGCAGTTCGCAATCCTTGCCCTTCGTCTCATAAGAATCTTCCTTTCCCTAGGGATCCTGCTTTTGTGTATGCTGGCCGTGCACACTGGAACATATTTGTTATATATGGCTTGTATTATGGACATGAAACGTTTGTGTTTCATGTCAATGTCTGGTGTGGAAAGACATTTAGGCCAATCTTGTTTGAGGATCTCTTTCTCAATCAACTTTCAATTTACTTTATGAAAGTTTAGTTTGGAGAGATTGTGGATGCTTCGTAGAGGCTGTGCGCCTGCGGGGGCTTTTGGTCCATACATAGGTTGCCCTGGTTGGTTGCAGCACAATTTGCTCAATGAAAGAGGCATTTGTGAGGTCGAGCCGGGACTCTGCCTGTGCTTGCTGATGGTGTGTCATTCCTGGGAGCATCTGCCCCCCCCCAGGCCATTCCCAGGAAGTTAAAGTCACCCATGAAGAATACACTATTGTTTTGTTCCAGTTTGGTGAGAACTTCTATTTTTGTTAGGCGGTCTTCAAACATGCCTGTGTGATTTGGGGCATCCGGTGGGCGATATGTAGTATATAAGACGATATTTAGTTGTCTTTTGTGTACAATTTGAGAATCACACACTGAATTTCATTCTGACAACAGGACCTGGGGTGTGAGGTCATCTCGGATGTACACTGCAACTCCACCATGACTCCTCTCTTTTCTATCTGAGCGTATGACAACATATTACGGTATGTTTATTTCTGCATCCCCTATATCAGTTCCAAGATGCGTTTCTATGAGTGCCATGCATAGAGGTTAATTGCATGTCGCAAGGTCTCTCAGGAATGAGATTTTCCTTTTACAGTTGCCGTGCAACAGCCCTTCTACGTTTAGTAGGAATATTTTTGTGACGTGTGTGTTGGTGTTTGTGGTGGCCATCCTGCATCTGTTGGTGGTGGCCTTATGTGGTGGTAGGTATAGTTCCAGCTTTGTGTTTGTAGCCAGGTCAGCCGCTGGACAATTTAATTGATTTAAATGAAGTGATGCTTGCAGTCGCATAGACAATATACATACATACATACATACATAAATACATACATACATAAATACATACATATATACATGCATATACATATATATATATATATATATATATATGTATGTATTTGGGTGTGATACATGCATACAAGTATGTATACATGTGTGTAGATATATATATGTATATATACATATATGCACGCTTGTGGTGTATGTTTTTTATCTCGTATGTACCTAATTATATATGTTCAAACTTTCCTACCTTTATATACAACTTATAAATGCACTTTACTTCATTACCTTATTGGTATTGTGTTTTATTTATATTATAACTTACTGTATAATTTTATTCTTTCATTTATTACTCATACTATTTACCTATTCTATCTTATATCCAACCAACCTGCAAATCCTTCGCCCAGTCACATATGAATATAAATCATAAACAGTATCATTCAGTCTTCTGTGATGAATCTACAAACAAACATACAAAACATCTAAGGGTATATTTTTCTCTCTGAAGAGATTATGCTGAAAAATAGGAATTAAATTTTTGATTGACTTCATTGTGTATAACTGAAACAGCTGTAAGGGACAACGATCGATTTGTTGTTGCTAATAGACTCTTATCATCTTCAAAATCTCCATTTTCTTCTACACACACACAGGCACACACGCACACACACATATATATATATATATATATTCATATAAAAATTATATATGTAAATAGATAGGGAGATAGATAGATATATGTGGTAATTGTCTACATCTAAAGCAGAGTTTGTCCACCTCTTCTAGTTACATCATGGCGTCTGATGTAGCTTTTTAAACCAGACAATGTATTGAAAAGATACCATATACATGGCAGATCCAGCTTGGATCACAAAGAGCTGTAGTTAAGTTCTGATCTTTGTGGATGTTAAAATGTCTTTTGAGGGTTCTGTTAGATTTGTAGACCTTATGTCATACACGGCATTAAAAGATATGCACAGATACATAGGCACAGTAGTTGGTGGAGGTTCATTTGTCATTGATCTTCAAATGAAATTTGAGCCCAGCAAAAAAATGCTTGGTCTGTCACAAACTGTGCACAGAAAAAGGTGACTGAGATTCACCTTCTCGATCGCAACATCCTTCTTTAAACCTCTCTTGATTCTTGCATATCCTGGCCTCCTTAGACGCTTTCATTCCACTCCACATTTTTTATGTACTATCCAGCTCGATCTGAAGCAACGGTTTCAATGGCTTTTGGATCCATTTGTAGTGATTTCACGGTAGTTCTTATGCCGTCCTTAAACCTCTTTTTAGGTTTACACCGATTGTGTTTCCCCTCTGCATTCTTTTCATAAAACAGCTGTTTCGGTGTGCGTTCATCTGCCATTCGAACAATATCACCAAACCATCTCATGTAACTTGTTTAGAATCATTGATTTAATTGAGGTGATGGTTGCAGCCGCATAGACATCTGTCTGGAATGAAAAAAAGCCCCATTTAACCATTTAATGTTTAGAATGCGTCGAAGGCATTTTGGTGGAATCTTCGAAACAATTTGAAATTACTTTCATAACACGTCTATGTTTCAGAAGAATACGACTGGGATAGGAAGTCAAATGATTTGTGAAGAGCTTCCCAAGTAAATGAAAGCGTCAACAACCTCAAGTTACTTATCCATAACGAAGCTTTTTAATGAGATGCAAACAGGAGCACGTGCCGGTTGAAATTTTACTACTGTTTTTTCAAGCTGATGGTCAACCCCAAGCTGTGTCAAATGCAGATACAAGAGATTGCAGTCCCGTTTCAGAGTAACTGAGAAGATCGCAAGCGTCAGCGTATAAGAATTCCTTAACGAGTGAAGTAAAAACCTTTGTTTTGAATTTCAGGCAGGTTAGATTAAAAACATTCACTGTCCGATATTTTGTGTAAATACCCTCCTCGGAGTTATGAAAAGCCTGTGACAGCAGAACAGAAAATTATATAGCAAAGAGGGTGAGTGTATCAAGGTCTCTTTGCTGTACTCAATTTTCCACAGCAATAGATTCAGAGAGCCTACCACCAAAATTAACTCCTGCCTTCATATCTTGATGCAAAGTTCTGATCAAATTTTTCCGGGAAACCTATTTTCCCTACAGTTAGCCACAGAGCATTTCAATTAACAGTATCAATTGTGTTGGTTAAATCAACAATGCAATGGTACAAGGCAAGATTCTGTTCTGTTCAATGCACTTTTCCTGAAATTGTCTGATACTAAAGTTACGATCAACTGTGCCCCTGGAGAAGCGAAAGTCACATTGAGACTCAGATACTATATTTGGTACTATGAAGGTATTTACAATTTCTAACAGAATGTGGTGATTTACCTTTCCAACTGCTGATTACACAATCCAGAAAATTACATATATTAGAAATATTAACATTAAAATAACAATAAAATGTCAAAGATTAAGTAAATTGCAAAAAAATAAATAATAATAATAACTTATATAAATTGTAGAATAACGACACGTGTTTCGTGGCTATATTTAAGAAATGGTTATAGTGGTAGAGAAATCACTTCGAAATCAATATAGTCACTCATCAGATTAAAAATAAACTAGAATAATAAAATAATTAATTAATAAATATACTTTAATATATATATATATATATATATATATATATATATATGAAAATACTAAATATACATAATTGAAAAGTAAAACAATACTTAAATTATTATATACTTTCAAATTAAATTAAATATGCAAATACACAAACCATTAAATTGTAATCCAAATAAGAAATGGTTCAAATATAGACAAACTCCTTAAATAAGCTAACCATATAATCAATATGCATGTGTAGTATCTATAGATTTAATATAACAATCTATAACAAAGTTGACTAAATATCAAATAATATAATACCAAATTAACTTAAAATGTAATCTTACAAATAAAGAAGCCATTTAATAATTACTTAATATAATGTCTGACTAATTAAATTCTCAGATTAAATTAAATTAAATGTAATTCGTTAGATCACTTTATATATAAAAATATATTTATATATTTAAAAAAATATATATATATATATATGATATTCTATAATTATATGCATAATTATAATCAGGGTCAGCTAATTGCTTCGCCACGTACCGAAATTAGAAATAGACGTTAATGTCATTTTCAACTACCATAAGTATCTCCGAGACAATTGCACTCATTTCTACGTAGGTAAAAAGAAAAATGATGAATCCACACGACTTCGATTAATTACACACGCGTTTCGAGATTAAAGTAAATTATATTTGCCTATTTCTCTCCTCAGTGTAATATTTCGAATTATAAATTTGCGATTGTTAGGATTAAATATGAACGCGATATATATAGAGGCGCAATCGCCCAGTGAATAGGGCAGCGGACTCGCGGTCGTCGGATCGCGGGTTCGATTCCCCGACCAGGCGTTGCAAGTGTTTATTGAGCGAAGACACCTAATGTTCCATAAGGCTCAGCTTCTCTAACTCTTTCTTCCTGTTTCTGTACTTGAAGGGGCCATCCTTGTCACACACTGTGTCACGCTGAATCTCCCCGGGAACTACGTTAAGGTAACACGTGGCTGAGGAGTGGTCAGCCACTTACACGTTAATTTCACGTGCATGCGGTTCCGTTGATCGGATCAACTGGAACCCTCGTCGATTTAACCAACGGAGTGCCACATCATATATATATATATATATATATATATATATATATATATATATATATATATATATATATGTATATATTATATGTAGAAAAATAAAACTGGGACAAGAAAGTAAAACATTTAGAAGACGATACAAAAAACACGGACGGGACATTCGAAACCTTCAATCTTCAGTCAAGAACCGGATCCCCCTAGCAATTTCGGCTGATTAATCTTGAGATCGCTCCGATCCGGCCAGACCCAAGGAAAAACTAAGCTACGAACATTAGATTTCTTGGAAGAAGGATCGAATGTATACGAAACAGGGACAGAAAAACGGACGATGCCATACGAATATAAAATGCAAAAAACAATAATGGTAAAAACAGGACAAAAACAGCGGGTGTCTTACGACTAATAAACAGTACAACAAGTTTAACTGGCGTATTTGGAAAAAATGCCTTTATCGGCAGACGAAGACAACGATGTTCTCACGGCAGTGGTCGGAGGCCAAATAGGCTGATTTGACGAGCGGTCATGTGGGAGAAGAGAGAGAAAGAAAGTGGGCAAAGGAAACAAAGAGAGAGAGAAAAAGAGGGACGAAGGCAACAAAGGGGGAGAAGAGAGAGAAAGAAGGAATTAAAGAGGGGAGAAGAAAGAGTGCGTGCCAAGGATTGGCTTGTGAGTGCAAAGTGAGAAAGACAGAGAAATGTGAGAGAGGGGGAAGAGTTATATATATATATATATATATATATATATATATATATATATATATAAATTCGGTTAAGTAATTGAGATTCTAGTGAATTCTAAAGAATTCACATGAATATGGTCCTTAACTAGGATGCACCGGATATCTATATGGTGTTAACCATACGACAAGTGGGGTGATTATAAATAGGAAAAAAGCAACAAGAATGGATTAAAATCTCGGTACGATCGTTTCGTACGAGGACATCTTTAATAAGCTACAAAATATGCAGTGAATACAGATGGCTCGTACTCGTCAGCCGAAAAATATCAGAGAATTTCCAAACATCAAAAGGGGTAGATACAAAAGAGGTTGTAAGATTAACTGCATTGAAGAAAGTTCGATTCATGGAGATCCGATGAAAGGTTTTAAACCTATAGAATTTATGCAGTCTACATATAGCTCATATTGAATATTGATCAAGTTGTATGAAGAAATTTTCGGATACAGTCATGCAAAATTTCTGAAAATCCGAGTAAGAGGCAAAGTGACTGCCACATCATGTAGAGGAAAGTCTGAGTAAAAACATAGTGACTGTCATATCGTGTAGAGGAACAGATTGTTATTGAAATTTACAAGAATCGCAGATAAGTTCGATTTTTTGGAGATCCGATGAAAAAGTCTTGAACTTACAAAATTTGTGTATGTCCTTATAGTTCGTAATCCAGTTTTGTGGAGAGATTTAGGGTACAATCATGCGAAAATATCAGGGAGTCCGAATGAGAAGCAAAAATGACAGTCTTATATTGTAGTGGTTCAGGTTGTTAATGAAATTTTCAAGAATCACAGAAAGAGGAGGAAGGGGGTAGGATTTCATCAGTTACTGCTATTTAAGCTGTCAAAGAGAAAGGAAAGGGGAAGCTAAGGGGATAGGCACAATTTGATACTAACAAAAAAGTCTAAGTTTGTTTGGAACAAATTCGAACTGAGGTCAACAATTTATTTCTTTATTTATAAATGTTACTATTAATAGATTGTCAGGTTACAAAGAGGTCATTAGAAAGGGAAGAAAAATGGGGTTGTTTTTAAATGAAATTAAACTATTATATTATTATTATACTAAACTATAATACATACATAATGTTTTTAAATGAAATTAAACAATTATATTATTATTATACTAAACTATAATACACTACACTATATTATATTATATTATTTTGATATATTATATCACATCACAATACACTACGATAGGTCTGGTATTAGCAGAATTAATTTTTAAAGTTTAAAAGAAATTAAGAGAATTAACTAACTAATATTTGTATGGGATAAAAAATAGACTAAGAAATGGAGATAAAAATAGAGCAAAATTTAATTTATTAATAATATGGTCCAATAGAAATAATCAAATAATTTAAGTCAATAAGTATTAAATAGTACCATCAGAGAGAGAAAAATTTTAATCATAGCTAGTTAGAACTTATCTTTCCAGTTAAATATATAATATACTAAGTAGTACTTAGTATATTATATATAGTACTTAGTATATTATATATTTAACTGGAAAGATAAGTTCTAACTAGCTATGATTAAAATTTTTTCTCTCTCTGATGGTACTATTTAATACTTATTGACTTAAATTATTTGATTTATTTCTATTGGACCATATTATTAATAAATTAAATTTTGCTCTATTTTTATCTCCATTTCTTAGTCTATTTTTTATCCCATTACAAATATTAGTTAGTTAATTCTCTTAATTTCTTTTAAACTTTAAAAATTAATTCTGCTAATACCAGACCTATCGTAGTGTATTGTGATGTGATATAATATATCAAAATAATATAATATAATATAGTGTAGTGTATTATAGTTTAGTATAATAATAATATAATTGTTTAATTTCATTTAAAAACATTATGTATGTATTATAGTTTAGTATAATAATAATATAATAGTTTAATTTCATTTAAAAACAACCCCATTTTTCTTCCCTTTCTAATGACCTCTTTGTAACCTGACAATCTATTAATAGTAACATTTATAAATAAAGAAATAAATTGTTGACCTCAGTTCGAATTTGTTCCAAACAAACTTAGACTTTTTTGTTAGTATCAAATTGTGCCTATCCCCTTAGCTTCCCCTTTCCTTTCTCTTTGACAGCTTAAATAGCAGTAACTGATGAAATCCTACCCCTTCCTCCTCTTTCTGTGATTCTTGAAAATTTCATAACAACCTGAACCACTACAATATAAGACTGTCATTTTTGCTTCTCATTCGGACTCCCTGATATTTTCGCATGATTGTACCCTAAATCTCTCCACAAAACTGGATTACGAACTATAAGGACATACACAAATTTTGTAAGTTCAAGACTTTTTCATCGGATCTCCAAAAAATCGAACTTATCTGCGATTCTTGTAAATTTCAATAACAATCTGTTCCTCTACACGATATGACAGTCACTATGTTTTTACTCAGACTTTCCTCTACATGATGTGGCAGTCACTTTGCCTCTTACTCGGATTTTCAGAAATTTTGCATGACTGTATCCGAAAATTTCTTCATACAACTTGATCAAATATTCAATATGAGCTATATGTAGACATGCATAAATTCTATAGGTTTAAAACCTTCATCGGATCTCCATGAATCGAACTTTCTTCAATGCAGTTAATCTTACAACCTCTTTTGTATCTACCCCTTTTGATGTTTGGGAATTCTCTGATATTTTTTCGGCTGACGAGTACGAGCCATCTGTATTCACTGCATTTTTTGTAGCTTATTAAAGATGTCCTCGTACGAAACGATCGTACCGAGATTTTAATCCATTCTTGTTGCTTTTTTCCTATATATATATATATATATATATATATATAAACACACACACACACATACAGTATTTATTCTAACGTTACACCGTAAGGAAATATGCAGTTATATCAAATTAATTTATATCTTGCCACATACATTCTTCAGTAAATATTTAAAATTAACGTTCACAACATCATCTTCCTTTTTATACACTTGGTTCAGCGTTCGTTTGAAAATTGCAAAATAAATTATTTTCGTATGAAGAACTGAATTATGCCTTCTGACTTTGGACTTTCACTTTCGTCACCATGATATTCAATCGTGAATGTTATAACATTTAGTACATGTTTCAAATAAATGTTCACTATTTCTACTTTGTTACATTGGTGACGCATAATAACTTTTGCTAAATTACTGGCTTTTCATTATATTATAGCATAACTATGCTACAGAAAGTACGTTCTGCACCTATATAGACCACATTTATTAACTTTTGTTAATTGGTGACTTGCCGTATTTTTTTATAGAATAACTATGTTACAGAAATTACGTTTGGCATCTATATTAACTTCATTTCGTTTCACTTGAACTTCGTATCTGTACATTTTGCTCTTTTCAATATGATCAATTCTATGAGTGTGTGTTTCTGCCTTCCTCACGTTTACAGTAAACTATAGTAAAGAACATGTTATGCTGTTTTTATGACACCACATCTAATGAAGTAGCCATTCTTATGGTTAGTGACCCCCATGAAAATCATGATATTCTCATTCGTGTTCGAGATAACAACCTTAATCATGTTTCACAGACTCATCCCTCTTATCATGCTCTCCAGTAAACTCTTATTTTGTGGAATGGGCAGGATGGGTATCATTTCAATATTCAATTCCATATATATATATATATAGATGAAACCTTAGCGACTGAAGAAGGGGATTTTTCGTTGTGCTTATTGTCCTGTATCTCTCTTTTTTTTTGCTTGTCTTGTTCCTTGGTTTGTGTCTATGTGTTTCGTCTCTCTGTGTGTTCGACGTCTTTTTGGTGTCCTGTACACATATATGCGTGTATATGTACATGTAGAGGTAGGTACGTACATATATGTTTATATATATGCATATGTTCTATTTTATTAACATATATATATATATATATATATATATATATATATATATATATTTAGGTATATACATATATATATATATATGTATGTATATATATATATGTATGATATATATATAGGTATGTATATATATTATAATATATATATATATATATATATATATATATATATATATATAATTATGTGAAATAGAAAGATGAATAATCTTGTAGTAGATTAATCAAAAGTTTAACCGATACCTTAGTAGCAAAAATCACAGCAGTAAACAGCACGGTTGGAGGTACAACCATCTGGCGTTGCAACCGTGCGTTGGTGCGGATATTGAAATTAAAACATTATTGGTGAATTGAAGAAATGGAGCTGAACGCAGATTGAACAGAAATCGTTTTATTTCATTCTACACGTGTTTCGAAAGGCACAAATTACCAAAATCCGATTGAATAATGGGACCATATTGTGTCTTTCTCATCCGGAAGAAAAAAGGAAATCCGTTGGAAACACAAAAACAGAACAGAGGCGGAGCAAAAAACAAATCGAACTGTGCTCCTAAGAGCCCATGGCGAAACTCATGGTTTCGCCATGGGCTCTTAGGAGCACAGTTCGATTTGTTTTTTGCTCCGCCTCTGTTCTGTTTTTGTGTTTCCAACGGATTTCCTTTTTCTTCCGGATGAGAAAGACCAATATGGTCCCATTATTCAATCGGATTTTGGTAATTTGTGCCTTTCGAAACACGTGTAGAATGAAATAAAACGATTTCTGTTCAATCTGCGTTCAGCTCCATTTCTTCAATTCACCAATAATGTTATATATATATATATATATATATATATATATATATATATATATATACAACTTATGAGATTATGAGATTAATTCCGAAATTGATTCAATATAGAAATAACGAACTTTGTAAAAATTCTATCGGCCGGCTTGCCCGATTTCAGTTCTTCGTGTTTTTTCTGTAGCGAGTAAATAATATGTGGAAATTGACGATTTAATAGTCTGTTATCAGCATATTGGCATTGAAATAATTTTCTTTAGCCTTTACTTATAAGTTGTTTATAATTTCAACCGTAATGGTATTTTAATATGCTGCCACATTCTTTGATGGAATTCATCCTATATTAGTAGTATATATATATATATATATATATATATATAATATATATATATATATAATATATATATATATATATATATATATATACATATATACATATGTATGTGTTGTGTGTGTGTGTGTGTGCGTGTGGAGGCGTAATGGCCCAGTGGTTAGGGCAGCGGACTCACGGTCGTAAGATCGCGGTTTCGATTCCCAGACCGGGCGTTGTGAGTGTTTATTAAGCGAAAACACCTAAAGCTCCACGAGGCTCCGCAGAGGGTGGTGGCAATCCCTGCTGTACTTTTTCGCCACAACTTTCTCTCACTCTGTCTTTTGTTGGCCTGCTCGCTTAGCCAGCGGGGTAACGTCATTTGAAGGCTAAAATAATGCGAAGCGCATTGTGACCAGTGATGTGTAGCAACATCTGATAGCCTGGTCGGTCACGGTGATCACGGTGATATATATATATTATATATATATATATATGTATATATATATATATATATATATATATATATATATATATATATATACTTTGATACTTTGATACTTTGATAGGTTTCGGCCATTATTGGCCCAGGCCATGTCTAACTTAATAGCACCACCTGGTGAAGTCTTTCAAGTCAGAATTTGGGCACTATGGCCCACTCAAGTAGAGAGTTATTGTTTACAGAGACATATCCGGGTGTAGGGGGTTTATCCGGGATTTCTTGAAGGAATCTGTCCAAAGACTTCTTGAACCCTATAGGGTCAGTTTCTGTTTTAATGTGTTTTGGTGTAATGTTAAAGAGAGCGGGGCCAATTGAGGTGAAATAATTGTGCCGTATTGTTGTTATGAGATGAGAGTGCGATTTTTGTTTTGGGCGGATGGCACGGGGCCCAAGCCTTGGATGTACCTTAAAGGTGATGCCAACATCATTTGGGCAATGCTGATGGAATATTTTCCACATCATGCAGATGATGTAGCGCTCACGACGACGTTGGAGAGAATAGAGTTTTAGCTTTTCTAGTCGACCCCAATAGTCGAGGCCTGTCATGCCACCTATCTTTTTTGTGATTGCCCTTTGAGGTGCTTCAACTTTTATGATACCTTGTATTGTGTGGGGAGACCACAGTGGACAACAGTATTCAAGGTGGGGTCGGGCAAAAGTGGAGAAGAGAAGGATAATTGTGTGGATATCTCTCGACTGGAAAGTTCTGAGAATCCAGGAACACATTCTGCGGGCCATGTCAACTTTGGTGTTTATATGAGTGGCCCAGCTTATGTTGTTGTCCACAATTACTCCCAAGTCTCTGATGTTGTTGGACGCCGCGAGAGTTTCACCTGAAGGAAGGGAGTATGGGAGTTTCAGGGCATCCTCTTTTCCAAAGTGGATTAGCTCAAATTTATCCTCGTTCAGCAGCATATTTTTTTTCTGCCCATTGGATAACAGCCAGTAGATCTGACTGAAGGCATGTCCGGTCACTCGCCTCATTTATGACCTTCTGTAGCTTGGAGTCATCTGCAAAGATTTTTATGTTGCTGTGCTTGATGATGTCATTAATGTCATTAATGTAAATGATGAAAAGAAGTGGGCCCAGCACAGTGCCTTGCGGAACGCCACTACTGACTTTGGCTGGGCTTGATTTTACCCCTTCAACTACAACATGTTGAGATCTGTCTGTCAGGAAACACTTGATCCATTTCAGTATCTTTCCAGAGACACCAATGTTGGATAGTTTTTTCAATAGGATCTTGTGATCGACCCTGTCGAAGGCCTTACTGAAATCAAGGTAGATGACATCGGTGTTGGAGCCCTCTCCCAAAGCTCTCAAAATGTCCTCAAAGTGATGCAGGAGCTGCGTTAGGTAGTCCCTTCCATTACGGAACCCATGTTGGTTGGAGATCAGCCGTCTGTTGCTTTCCAGAAATTGGGTTATTCGAGATCTCACCACCCTCTCAAATACCTTGATGATATGAGAGGTGAGTGAGATCGGACGGTAGTTCACTGCAAGGGACTTGTTTCCCTTTTTGAAAACTGGGACAACAGACTGGGACAGAAGGTTTTTTGGAATATAGCCAGCATCCAGTGAGTTTCTCCACAGATTAGCAAGGGGAGATGCAAGTTGGTGTCGACACACCTTCAGGACACAAGCAGGGAACCTATCGGGGCCTACTGCTGAATTGTGTTTTATTTCGTTTATCGCCGCTAAGACATCAGGGGCACTAAACGTTATGTCCGATATAGTGTGTTGGGGGTTGACATCACTGATACAGCCCAGATCGGCCATATCAGGATTGCTGAAAACAGAGCAGTATTGTTTCTGCAGTATCTCGGCCATGGATTTGGCATTATCTTGGAGAGTGCCAGTTTCGTCAATTAGAGGGCCTACAGTGGAGACAGTGACCCTGCGTTTCCTCGCAAATGAAAAGAACACTTTGGGGTTGAGTTTGATTTTTTCAATGGCCCACTTATCCTCAGCTGATCTTTGGTTATTGATGAGGGTCTTCATGCATTGTTGGAGGTTATATTTTTTGGATTCAAGCAGTGCGATAGCCGTCGAATGTGTGTGTTGCTGTTGGCAGTACTTTAGTTTGTTAATTTTTTTGTTTGTTCTTTTTATTTTTCTGATAATGGTTTTTCTGTTTTGGGGGATTCTGCACTTTTTGTTCACAGGTCTTGGTGGGGAGTGTTTTGCACATATGTCTGTGACGGTGTCTACAAAGATCTGCCAAGATGTTTTATGGTTGGTGGAGATGTGTGTATGTGTAAAGGACCAGTCAACATTTGATAGCTCGTTCCTGATTGCATCCCAGTTGGCTTTATGGAGATCCATGTTGTCAAATGGGTGGGCTGGAGGAAGGTCACTAGGATTAGCTTTCGGCTGGTGGAATTTCATGTTACAGAGAACCATGTCATGGTCTGAAAGAAGGGTTTTTTCCACTGTAACGTTATATATAGTGTTAGTGTGGTTACTAAACACTAGGTCCAAAATGTTCTGATGTCTTGGTGCAAGGACAAGTTGGGACAAGAAAAACTCATTCGTAAAGTCGAAAAGTGACTCTGCTGCTTCTTTGTCAGCGGTTGAGGCGGGAGTGCTTGGTTTCAAACAGTTTGTAGTCCAGTCAACACAGGGTAGATTGAAGTCTCCCATCATGAGTATGTTGCTAGAATGGCACTGTTGAATAAAGCACTTAATGCTGTTGAGGCATTCTTTAAAGCACAGTATGGGTGTTTGGGGCGGCCTATAGAGCCCAATTACTGTCAGGTCATTGGCTTTGTTGTGCACGGTGACTGATTCACAGTAGCCATTGGAGAATATACTATTTCCATCTGCCGTAAATAAATCATGCAGGAAAATGGCAGTTCCGCCCTTCCTTCTGCCGATACGATCCGCGCGGATGGTTGTGAAATTCTTCACTCTCACTTCGGCTTCCAAGTGGGAGTTGTCAAGGTGGGTCTCAGTGAGAATGAAGAAAGGGATGTGGTGTGAATGGTTACCAACCCAGTCTTCAATGAATTGGACCTTCCATTTTTGTGCATTGATGGAAGGGCTGACACCTTGTGCATTGAGTAGGAATGTGGAGGTTAGTGTAGTGGCTGGTTTTGACTGTTGCAAGGGGCTTGGATTTTTTGTGTGTGTTAGTGGCAGCAATGTGGGGAATTGGTGCACTGGGGTAATAGCATAGGATGGTGTTAAGTGATGGCTAGAATGTTTTTGTGTATCTCTTTTGCCATGTTCAACATGGCTAAAAAAGAATTTTCCTGCTTAGGGAGCAGTTTTTGGCTGGAGGCGTGGTTGCACTGTTGGATAGGGTTGTAGTTTCCACTTTTGTTGTTGTTGTTTTTGTGTCTTCCTGAAAAGACTGGACCAGCATTACTGCAGCATGGTGTGTTTCTATTTTTATTGTTATTCAGGTTTGTGTGTTGGCTTGAAGCCCCGTTTCTGTTTGTGCGTCGGGTCCCTGGAAGATGGGTGAAGGGACAGTCACTCAGTAGACATGTTCTCTCACGTTGGGAATACCGGCAGATTTTGGGACTCCGAGTTGTGTGTGTTTTGAATTTCGATTTACTATTTGGTGGTGTTGATGTTATTGTGGGATGCGTGCTTTGGCCTTGGCCGGTAGTGCGTCTAGTGCCGGGTAGATGCGTGAAGATGCAGTCACTATTTGTGCAGAGTCTCTGGCGCAGTGAATAGCGGCATATTTGGGGATTTCTTGTTTGTGCCGTGGGGGCGCATTCTGCTTCCTATGTTTCTTTAAGTTTTTGTTACTGCAGTAGTATTGAGGTGGTGATGTGGGGGAAGAGGGCAGTGGTTTCTTATTTGGTTTTCTGTTGGTATTTTTTGATGATAGAAGACGATGGTGGCAGCGGTGGTGATGATGATGATGATAATTGTGGTGGTTGCTGTGAGAGCGGTGAAAAGATACTGGCATTTAGTGAATCATCTAGTAAGCTAGAGTTGAGGAGTGGCTGTTGTTGTTCTTGTTGCTGTGGCTGTTGTTGTTGTTGTGCTTGACCGATGTTAGGGTCAGCCATTGTGCTGGGAACCAGGAGTGGCTCATTCTGTTGTTGTTGTTGTTGTTGTGGCTGCTGATTTTCTAGCTGTTGTTGTTCTTGAACTGTGAAAATATGAAGAAGCTTTTCATAATGGCCTTTTATCAGTTTGAAAGATACTTCGATATGTTTCAGCTTGCTACGAATCTGTTTGACGGATCGTGTGTTGACCACTTGTGATGTTTTTTCGGCAATCTCATTCAAACACAAGACATTTAGATTTTCTGTTTGGGAAAGAGAGAACCATGTGTTTATTAAAACATCAATTTCGTTATCAGACCAATTTCGTCTGTTGCAGGCCTGCAAGTTAGTCATGTTTGTTTTTCTTTTGTTTGTTTTCCTTTATATATATGTGTGTGTGTGTGTGTGTGTGGAGGCGCAATGACTCAGTTGTTAGGGTAGCGGTTTTAATTCCCAGACCGGGCGTTGTGAGTGTTTATTGACCTCCGGCAGGGAGGGGGGGTGATCCCTGCTGTACTCTTTCGCCACATCTTTCTCTCAATCTTTCTTCTGTTGGCCTGCTCGCTTAGCCAGCGGGGTGGAATCATTTGAAAGCTAAAACAACAATAACAATATGTATGTCTGAATATATATGTGTATGTATATATATATACTGTTTTGGTACATCATTGATTTTTTGCTTTTTAAGGCTACAGCCAGTCATGCAGTTGAGACTCACAGCGCCATCAACAATCATGAATTAGTTAATCAATTTAATCAATCAATCAATGTTGTTATCGTGCAAAGCCTGTGCAAGAAGAATTTTTTTAAGTGAGAAAAGGCTGTGCACTGAGTCAATTCCACTCACTAAGCAACAGCAGCCATAATCCGAAAAGAAGAACAAGTCAACATCATCGGTAACCACTGAGCCGCAGCTTTTATGTCGGAGTTATCCCAGTTACCTGAGTTACCTTCTCCTAGAAGGATGCCCTAACAAATGCTAGGAGTCCTTCACTCCCAATGGTTTAACCGCGCGATCAGGTATTCAGTCCGATTATTTCTATGTCCTCTGGAGTCGGCGAGACATATGCAGAAAAAAAAGATAAATGTGTACAAGGCATCTGTGCTCCCTTCTCTTCTCTATGCCTGCGCGACGTGGGTCACATATCTATACCACCTTAAACAACTGCAACGTTTCCATCAGATGTGCCTCAGACGGATCTATGGCATTAAGTGGAAGGACCGCCTCAGTTATCTTGAAATATTGGAAGGCTCTCGGTGTGAAAGTATAGAAGCCCTTGTGTTAAAGCAAAGGCTCAGATGGAGTGGTCATCTGGTCAGGAAGAAGAATTCAAGGATGCCAAAACAACTCTTTTATGGCGAGTTAGCTAAAGGAGAACGACCTCCACATAAACCAAAAAAGAGGTATAAGGACTTGCTGAAGGCTTCCTTAAGAGATGCTTGCATCTCTCCTGACACATGGGAAGGCATAGCTATTGATCGTAGCAGGTGGAGAAGGATTGTGCACGAGCGGACAGCCACTTTTGAGAAATCTCGAGTTGCACAGGAGAAAGTAAGGAAGGATGTCAGGAAGGGCATCGCTGTTACACTTCCTGATGGGAAGGGTCTTCCTATGACGCTGACATGCAGTGTCTGTGCAAGATCCTGCGTCAGTAAAGCTGGACTAAAGAGTAATCTTCGTAGTCATAAAGCGAGACAGATGAGTGACAACCTGGCCACTGGTGTGGTGTAACACACCATACTAATCATATCTGTCGGGCATGTGGAAGAGAGTGTAATTCGGCAGGAGGACTTAAACGACATGCAAAGGTACATGAAGCCCAGTTACAACTGCAGCCGGCTATTACCAGTAAAGGTTTTAGTTGCCAATTCTGTACAAGACGTTGTAGATCTTTAGCTGGACTAAAAAGTCACATTCGATCACAGCACCAGTAACAGATAAGCTTCGTGCAATGGCCATACTCGATAACGAGGGGACCGCCATAATGTATGTATATATGCGTGTGAATGTATGTATATCTATATGTATGTATTGTATATATATTATATATATATATATATATATATATATACACATATATATTCAGACACACACACACACACACGCACGCACACACAAGCACACAAACAAACACACACACACACACACACACACACACATATATATATATATATATATATATATACATACATAGATACATTTATATATACATGTTCGTCCCTCCACTTTCAATGGGTCCTCAGAGCTGCTGAAGTCATCCACCTGATGACGTCGTCATTTAACAGCTTCCCCAAAATATGCGTAAGACTGTTCTGGTATTTTCTCCCACCCACACTTAATCGACCGCCTGCCATATGAAGCCGCAGTCCAATCAAACAGCTTGTATTAGTAGTCACATGCCTGCTCTTCTAGTTAACGCCGCTGCAGCAGCAGCAGCAGCATCCGTTCAAGAATTTGAACCTGGAGATCTCCATTTCCAGCGACTTCGAGAGCCACCTCCCAGTGGTGTCGGGCATCAACGAAGAGCCCTCGACTACAACAAGACGACCAAAGTTTTTTTCTAAGGTCTGTGATCTCCCACCCCTAAGCCCAAGACCATCACCTAATCACCCTTACCCGTCTTGTTGCTTAACAACAACAACAACAACAACAACAATCAGCAGCAGCAGCTGAAGCAACAGTCGTAAATAAGCCATCATTAGTTGCCTAAAGAAATTAGTGTAGACATTATTAGGACTCGTAGGCCTTATTGTAATTATACACGTATAGTAAGAATTGCGCAATTATAGTAGTGAACTAGGAAATAACAAGACAGGGATTATATTTGTAATAATGAAATTATTATAGTGAAGAAGAATTACCCAGAATGATTAATAAGTGGCGTTGTAATAACGCCGTCGTCGGCGATTAAACCGGTAACACCACTAAGCTTGCTTGGCGAGGAGAGTGGATTTTTGACACCCTGCGAGTTTAAAAACAAAACAAGGCAAAGGGCAGAGGAACTTAAAAAGTCAATGGCCACTCCGAAGTGGGGTAGACAGAACTCGTGAGCCTTGGATGGCAGTCTGTCTACGAGAAAGAATACTCTGATTTAAGGGTAGACTGGACCCCTCAGTCACAGTGGTGACAAACTGTCAGTGTCCAATGGTGCCATGCTTGGAATGGTAGCAGATGAACCGTGAATCGGGACTTGACTCCGGAACAATATTTCGATGAAGATACGGGACCAACTGATGCAAACCTGTCCCCTAGTAAGAACCAAGATCATGACCCACAACACACAGAAATGCGAAGGAAACAGCCCCAACTTATGGGTAGTAAGAGCTCTGCAATCCTGGTTGTCTCCTTCGGCAAACCAACTGCAGAAGTGTGAGAGAAGGTGAGTATCTGGCGCCTTGAAATAACCAGTGTGCCGGGAAGGCTGTAACTTGAGTGGCAAGCAGTCTAAGAGAAGGAAAGCTTTGAGCTGAATACCAGGGGATCAAGGATCCTACCACCTAGGCGGACCACCTTAATAAAGATGGTACCTTGGTAAAAATACTGGTTGGTCGTAATCTAAAAACGCACCTCATTTGTGGTTAAATGTGGCTGATAAGGCACAGAAAGTGTGTCAATAGCCAGCTGGAGATGATGTTCTCCTGGTGCTACAAGCTACAGTAGCATCCATCCTTAGTGGTTAGCCACATTTAGATAGCAAATATACTTCACATTGTCATGCAGTTACTGTTTATACCTCGTTCAGAGAATTATTATTGCTTGTTTACACTTTTTCGAGATCAGTGACTTTCCGTCACTGGAAAAAGAATATATGTATTTGCATTGGGGACCCCTTCGCATCGAAGACCGGTGGTTATTTTGCATTTTTCCTTGGATCTACGTCGAATGTTTTTCTGCTGCAAGCTAACTGTTGTGTCAGTTCGTTTCTGTCAGTCCCTTTTGTTCTCGTGTTACAAGTTTAATTTTTAAACTTGTCTTTTTGACACACAGTAATTTTTGCCCTACGGGGCATAAAATTTCTGTTTTTTGTGCGAACTCTTAACCTTTACAGGTTATTTTTGAAAAATTCATTTTTTTCTTGTCATTTGTGACAAGTTTCTCGTGTTTTTGAGGTAGTGGATAAGATGGAGGTCATAGTACGGAAGTGGTCCGGAAGGCCTCTGTCTTTGAAGGGCAGGGCGGAGGTGGTGCCGGTGTTTATAGCATCTGTAATCACCTACCGCCTGTCCGTTGTGCCTTGCCCCGATTTTTGGCTAAACAAGCTGGTACGACTCCTCTTCCGCTTTTTGTGGAGACGGGGAAAGCCACTTGTGAGGCGCTCCGTGTGCTGCTAGGAACCGCTAAAGGGTGGCTTGGGGATTCCCTGGCTAATGATGCACAGACATGCGTTGAGGCTGAGACTTCTCTAGTGCCACCTGGAGGGTGATAAGGTGTGGAGTCCGTTGGCGGAGGAGTTCTTGCCGTGACCGGCCTCTTTGGAGAGATTTAAACCCGGTTTCATTAAAAGACGTAACCTGACTTTATAACAGAAGGAGTGCCGGCAGCCACTCTGGCCGATCCACAAGACGGGCAAAGCCAGCTGCGGGAATACCACCTCGGTGTTCTATAGAGGGCTGGTAGAGGCTAAAAACGATGACGTCCTAGGAGGGGCTCAGGGGTTCGACGAGAACCAACTTGCCAACCTGTTCAAAAAAACTTTCAGGCCGGGCTACTTGGATAACTTCCCAAAATCCCTGACCTGTCAGTGCTACAGGAATGCATTACCTGTTCGCGCAAAACAGCAGTTTCAAGTTTATGGTCGTGTAAAAGAATGCTTTGATTTCAATATACATAAATCATCCATAGAGAAGAACAAACATCATTTGATACAATTCATGATTTTTATTCATTATATTTTCTGAACAATGATACTTTTAAAATTTAAACAAATTATCTCTGATTAACGAAAGGAAGTTAACGAAAGTCTTACAGGAAGAGAAGTAAGTGATTTACAGCGTTTTATGTAATACGTTAAAAAGGGTTTCAAAATCGGCCTCAGCGGCATTATATATCCTACATTAATAATAGCATCGTTTGTTATATTTTTAAAATTAACAATCTATATAATGAATGTAATTATTTATGTCATTGAATCATTGAGACAGGATCGAGCAAATTCTCACGTTACATTAGGATTTACCAGCATACGAATTTATGATAAAAAGGCCAATTATGATGACAGCATTGTTCGTAGTAGGGGCTTCCGGAGGTGTAAGGTATACTACCACAACAAGCATTATTAGTGGGATGTCGTTTGTGAACGAGATGGCCTGCGCAACACCTGAAATAGTATGTGTTATACCATCCACATGGTGAAAGTGATGGAGATGGTTGAGTTGATGGCGGTTGAGGCCAAATACCGATAGACTGCACAGCTGTAAAATAAGAAAATAAATGTAAGGAGCTGGTTTCTAACAAAGATAGAAAGCTCTATCTTTGGAATGTAGATAACGAAGACATTGTTACATTTTAAATTTACATTTTAAATTTACGAAAAGTCTTGCATAATTTTAGTGTTCCTCTTACAATAAAAGCTAATCCTAACTGACAGATGTTTTGATGGAAATGTTCCACCAGTATTTCTTGAACTGATATTTGTGTACCTATTCGATAACAGGAGGATTCTCTATATTTATTTCAGAATAATCTTTTTCTTCCGTATGGTATTGTATATTGCTTTTGCGACATACATATAAAATGGTGCTGTCAACATCATCGGACGTGCTAGCGAAGAGTGCCGTTTCAAAAGATATCTTTGAACGTTTCCTTCTACATTTATGCCGACCCCTCCAGCCTAAAACAGTAACTGGTTTAGTTTTCCTATCATTTTCAGTACCAGCGTTGCATTAATCAAAGCGGATTTCAAAAATATATCTTATACCACGTGGAATTTCGCTAATGCGATTATGCCTGAAGGTAACACCATCACAACCGACGGAAGCAGCTCTACAATACCGCTAAGATACGAAGACGCAAGCATGTATATGTGTGTGTGCGTGTATGTGTGTGTGTGTGTGTGTGTGTGTGTGTGTGTGTGTGTGGAAGGGAGCGTGTGCATGTAAGCGTATTCTGGTTGAATTTAACAGTTTGCATAAAAGGAAAAGAAAATCTCTCAACCAGAAATGAAAGTATTTAAAACAATAAAAAAATCAGCAAGTGCATTATGGCTGGGAGATAACGGTCGACTAATGTAATCGCCCTCAGCTTCCACCACAACCTGAAGTCGGTTCCGGAACCGAGTACATACATCCCTAATTATGTCTCTGGAAACATCTTCAAACATCTCGATTTTCGAGCTCCTTAGTCTTCACCACAAGCACAACGTGTCTTTCTAAACCGCCCTCCTCACATAGTAATTTATGGGAAAACAATCCCATAAAGACATGAAAGCCAGAGTAAATGTTTGGGAAGCACTCTTTTGGGTCCATTCTTTTGGAGTCCACTCTCTTGGGGTTCAGTCTCTTGGGGTTCAGTCTCAGGCTTTTGCAGAAGAAGATGGAAACCTCTGTTTACTTTTACCTTTGAAATATATTTCGCTACCATGTTCTATCGTGACATCCACAACAAAAATGAATTTATCACAAAATGTGTGTTTAATCAAGCAAGGAGCGAACTATTCCCCTCACTAATAAGGAGCGTACTGTATGCTGCCGAATTGTGACCTTGTGAGTCATACTGATCGTGGAGTACAGTCGTTGATTTCTGCATCTAGTTCGATATGTGATATCTTTGATTTAAAGAAAATTTTAGTTTTGTGTCATTCTGCGCCTGATTAACTTGTGCAGCAACTTAAAATGTATGTGAAAGATAATCTTCTTAAGATTGTCGAGTCCTTCATATTACTTGGGTGCGTTGTAAATAAGAGGGAACATTTGTATTAGAAATATATCTACGGATTCAAAAGGCTGCAAACTCTTGGAGATTTTGAGTAAACAGATAAATACAGGTAAATATCAGGAGAAAGACGAACATAAAACGGAATAGGGACTTGGTGGATCTATCTTAGTTGTTATTCTGTGGTATAATATAACATTATACATTAACAGAAGCCGGGACACACCTATTGTATCTTTTCACTGACTCAACTTTTCATACTTGATCATAAGTGTAATTAAAGTGTATCATAGACTTGACATAGCTGTAATTCAAATTTTGATAATTAAATGTATGACAGTAAAAAACTTGACTTAATTGTATTCTCTTTATCCTATTTGAATAATTCATTCATTAAGTAAGTACAGAATTGTCCATTGATTTGTAACAGAAATAAGCTGATAACCTTACAAAATGGCGGAATTTATGAACATATATATTTTACATAATACGGATCGCGAAAGCGAAATCTGTATATATAAAAGGCAGGATGTTTGTGTGTGTGTGTGTGTGTGTGTGTGTGTGTGTGTGTGTGTGTGTGTGTGTCTGTGTGTGTGTGTCTGTGTGTGTGTACGTGAATGTAATTTATGCACGTCCACAAATTAGCACGCATGTCGCTCCAATTTTAGGAGGACATTCATCATGATCCTAGCTGTATTTTCAAGTCAGAGAAATGACCATTGTTTGCAATGGCATAAGAGTATTCGATTGCTGTGTAAGTGGTTTCATAATTTAACTTTATAATTTCACATCGTCCATGAATACCGCATCTACGTCTGTGTAGAGAAGTTGATGTAATGATTTCTATAACTGTTTTAACAACTTAAATTGATACTTTTCAGGAGGCATTTATTAATGACAAAATTATACATGCAAACCTACCTTCACAAGCATGCATATGATTGTATATGTATACGTATATATGTGTATGCTTCCGTACGTGTGTTATAGATTTGTGTAAGTGGGAGAAGAGTTACCAACGACTTGTAACCGATGCTAAATTTCAAGTGATTATTTTGTCAGACGTTTAAAATCTTTCCTGCCAGTGAATATCTACTTCATATAAGAATTTCTACAAACGAAGGTAGATGAGTAGAAATAACTTTAGGATATTCATACGTTACTATAATCGATAAAATACATTTTCCAACAGAGAATGACCAACTAGAATAAATTTACTACAAGTGTGGGCTGAAATGTTCATAAGCTGACGTATGAAAGAGTGATTCAAGAGCTGTGGAAACTTGCATTAATTTTTACAATTCTACTTAACTGTATTGTTTCTTTTCAGGTATACTGATATCTGAGTTTTCAAGAAGATTCCAAATGTAACAAGTCACAACAACAGACATGACATCATGATTACTACAATACTAGTTTCCCACGAAGTTGTTTTTACCTGGGTTACAGATGATAGTCAGATAGGGCTAAATCAAAGATATTTGGGAGGTGATCAACAAGTCCAAAGCCACAGTTACGGACGACAGCCATTGAAACAAAAGACTTGTGTGCTGGAGCATTGTTCTGATGAAACAATACACCTTCCGTCAGTTTTTCTGGGTGTTTGGTCATGGTAGCGTTGTGTAACGTCTGCAGCACGTTTGCATACTACACCCCCTTGATAGTGTGGCCCTTTCGAAAACAGTTAATAAACACAGGACCTTTTGTTTCCACCAAAACCATGACCATTTCCTTCTCTGCAGATGAAACAAACCTGGCCTCGTTTGAGTTGGAGTGTTTCCACTACATGGATTGTCTCTTTGCATCTGGCGCAAAGTGATGAAGCTAATATTCCACATAGGTTAGGAAACGTTTACGGAAACCAGTTGGATCTGTCTAAATGTCAGGTTTTCTCGTGATATAACAAATCTGATACTATTTAGATGAGGTGTCAGAAGACTGGCATTCATCGAGCACACCAAGTTCGGTGTGCTGAATATTCTCAACTCTCGCACGGGATACGCTAAAAGGATTGGCTGTTTTATTTCTATTCAGTCACCATTTATATTCCTCACCATGTGGTGAACGCGATCATTGTTTCCTTCGGGGTGGCAGTTGCAGAACGTCCAGACCTTTGGTTATATTCAAGACTCACCCTTCCCGTCCTAAATTCAGCTGCCCACTTTTGCACCGTTTTATAAAGCTATGGCATCATCCCCTAATGTAGCAACCATATCAGCATGAATGTCGTTGGGGGCTAAACCCTTTTTCTGCAGGTAATTCATAACATCACGATTCAAAATTTTGTCCATCATCAAGGGAAATCGGTATTAATTACATTTGAAGTCTGCTTTGAAAAGGGAGATGTCAGTTTACATTGAAAGAAATATGAAGTTATTAAGAAGAAGATTTGAAATGAATGCATACATGATTCTACATCTCTAATATCAACCCTCCACTGTCCGCCTATGAGCCTTTCAGTTCAACCTCGTATTTTGCTAGTTTTGTTTTTTTAGAACAACAAACACAGAAACATGTAAAGTACAGCTTACTTAACTAAATGTCTCATGTAATCGTATTTTACATTCCACCGACACTGCCAAGTTACTGATTGTTAATTTATCACACAGGAAGACATGTTGGTGCAAGGACAAACTCGATTAAATCTATATCAGTTCCTGATGTGAAATTAGTTTTATCTATCAGAAATTTAAGAAAACAAAGTTGATTTCAGCGACAAATAATCACAAAATCTGACTAGGATTTCATACGTTGAAGAAATGTATAGGACTAGTATGTCATCGACCCACAGATGAGTGAATGAGTGAAAGTTAACATCGACCTTGGCCCTTTTTATGTTCCCAAGCGAGGAACATGAAAGCCTTAACTTAATACAACGGCATGAATATTGTTTCAATCCATCATATCTTGACTAGAGGACAATATTAATAAAGAGATGCAAAAGAAATGTGACAAGTGGAAGGCAAATGTTTGACTAGTATTTCTTACCTGTTACAAAGAGCAGCAAAGCGCAGATGATGAATGTTCTTTGCATCATGATTGTGTTTTGGTCAATTGCCAGAACAAAATCTGATACTGAAAGAGTTTACTGTCGGTACTTATGCGTTTGGAGAACAATTGAAGCGGACTTCAAAATGTTTGTGATGAGAATTTCTCACAAAAATAATTCAGAAACAAAAGATGCAAATTAAGATTGATAGATATAAATACAAATATGTAAAGGTTATTTTTATTCATCTGTTTTGTAGAAATCTCAACTGTTTATATTAAAGCAAACGGGAGTGGTGGTGTTTGAAATTATCACGTTTTCTAACACCTGATAGCATTATCATTAACTTGATTAATTTTTTTCATGCAGAGAATGAGTCACTAGATACAATCCTACTTAAAATAAGAAATATTCTAAGTTTGTGAATTATGATATCAAAATACAAATTTAAACGTTTACTATCCTCTGGAAAAAATTTCAATATGATGCTTCATGCATTTATGTACAATAGCTTCGTTAGAAAACTATCAAATAGTTTTGTAACAGGATGTACTAGCTCACTCCTTTCATCTACTAAATGCCCGCGTTCTAAAAACAAATATTGAAAATAATAAAATGTAAGCCTGCTTTGACTAGGGGTACAAATAAGATTTGTAGGGATACACGGGTGCAACGTAGGAAATTGGGGATCTAGTGTAATTGTCCAGGGACATAAGAAATTGTGCTTTAGATCAGTAACTTCCAATGTGCTCTCTGTCTTCTAAGTTTCCAATCCTGCGCACTTAGTCTTAGAATCCTTTGAAAAATCTCCTGAAAAATATTGCTAGAAATCTTGTCTTTACTAATTTATTTTTCAATAATAATAAATTTACAAATTTACTTTTCAGACCAAGGACTAAGAAAAGATAATTCAAAAACCCAAAACATTTATCGGTGAAGCTGATCATAAAATTTACCAGGGAATTTCCGAGAATGGCGAAAGAAATAATACTGAGCAAAAACAACATTAACAACAAAGATGCCGAGAACAGCATCATCAACAAAGTGTTTACATTTATTTACTCACGTGCACTCACATGCTTAGCTTTTACTATCTACTGGAACAAATATTTCAGTATGATATATTCTAAAATATTCTCACTAATAATATCTATTTCTAATTTTAGCTGGGTTAATTAGTCTACATTTAGGGATCCTACGAAAATTGGGTTGGTGGTCCTTAAGGGTAATAAAAGATTGATGTGGGTGAATGTGTTCTATACTATCACTAAATTTAAGATTAGTAGCGATCCTTCATATTTCGATATTCACCTCTTTAAGTATCAGGTCATCCCATAAGTTGTTACCTATTTTACCTTTTTTAAAATTGAATGAAATTCAATACTGTTTTAGAATGTCCAATGGAATTAAAAATTATTTTTATGCATTTGTGTAGATTTAATCTAATTAAATATTATTTTACAGAATAATAGAATTAAAATTGCTTTTATTAAAACCCTTTCTAACATGAAAGTATCCAAAGAGCATTTGAGGCACATAATTCTTTATGAGAAGAAAAAAAGGAAACTCTGCAGCCGAAACGACTTGAAACATACACTTAGTTTATGGGAAAGATGCTTGAATGAAAGAACTTGCAGAAGATGGTTTGAAAATTCAGAAGTGGACATTTTAGCCTTGAAGATGAAGATCGAACTGGACGTCCAGTTGAGCTTGATGATAAGCTCCTTGTGGAATTAATTGAAGAAAATCCTGTACTATCAGTTGAAGACTTGGCAACAAAGTTTAGTTCAAACCATACAACTGTTTGTCATCCTCTTCAACAACTTTAAAAGGTTCCTAAACTTGGAAAATTGGTGCCTCATGAATTGTCCGAAAGCAACCGCAAATCCTGAGTTGACATGTGCTCTTCTCTCCATTCTCTCGAACTCATTTCACCCTTTTTGGATAGATTTGTGGCTGGTGATGAAAAAATGGATTCTCTATCGAAATGTTAAATGTCGTAAACAGTGGCTTGGTAAAAAGGAAAAGCTCAACCACAACCGAGAAGGGAACTTCATGGGAAAAAGTTTCTTCTCTTTGAATTGTTAGCACCTAATGCAACAGTCAATGCTCAAGTCTACTCTCAGCAATTTGAACCAAGCTTTGAAGAAGAAAATACTCGCTTTAGTGAATCGAAAAGGAGTGATGTTTCATCAGGACAATGCGCGACCCCACAATGCAAATATCACATTACAGAATATCGAAGAGCTTGGTTGGGAAAATATTCCTCACTTACCTTATTCTCCCGACCTTGTTGCTACAGACTACATTTTGTTACGTAGTTTACAGCATCATTTGGGGGACATAATTTTCGCAAGCCAGCAGGAGGTCGAAAGTGTCATTTCAGAGTTCTTTGCTTTGAAACCAAACGAGTTTTACATTGATGGGATTTAAATGCCAGTAAATAGATGGAAGGATGTCATAGATAGTCAGGGAAAGTACATTGAGGATTAAATTTCAGTGAAATATAACATTTTTTTTTCAAATTTCAGACAGAATTTAAGTGTTGACCTGTATAGTCAAGGCTTAACTAACAGTAATAGAGCACGTATGACTAGAACTAGGAAGGTTTAGTGGTTTAATCCCACATTTTACATTGCCGTAAAAACTAATATAGGTAGGGAATTTTTGAAGTTAGTTTCCAAGAATATTCAAGTAAACTATAAATTCTATTGAATTTTTTTCTCTTATCCCACGCGATTCTCTTATTGAAAGGTAATGTACCAAAATTCAAACGTTTTTCTATTCACTCTGCTCCCCACTTACCACAACTTATCTAATTCGCTTTGTGCCTTCTTTCTTTTCTTTTCGTCTCTCTTCTATTAGCAAAAGCAAACGTGGTATGTGTTAGAAGTGTATTATGTATAAAGTGTGAGTACTAACACATAAGCGCGGGGAATGTGTTGTATATATATGTGTGTATAGATATCTATGTGTGCATTATATATATGTATATGTTTGCCAGTATGTTTCAGCTTTTTTATGTGTTCGCTTATATACTTTTCTTTTCACTGTGTGTAAGCATAAATGATAGATGTATGCGTGTGTATGGGAATAACGTGTACCTAGGTATATATGCATATAGACCCAAGCATCCAATGACCCAAGCATCCAATGACCCAAGCATCCAATGACCCAAGCATCCATCCCATCATGAAATGATTTAATTATAAATACAATGTGATCCGGCCATCCATGTTTGCCAAGTATTTTCCACAGAAAGGTCCTATTCACAGTATCAAAGGCCTTCGTTAAATCAAGAATACCTGGACCAGATCCATATTCTGCTCAGAGCACTTCTCCTGCACCTATCTTGCTGTGAAAATCATATCCATTGTCCCTCTACCAGATCGGAAGCAACATTGAGATTTAGGAAGAGCATCATTTACGAGACACTCATTCAGGCGGGTCAGAAGAATATTTGCTAGAACCTTGCAACTGCTGATAGTAGAGCAATACCTCTGTAGTTACCACACATTGTTCAGGTTCCTTTTCCTTTATAGAGAAGAATAATTGCATCTTTCCAGCCCTTAGGCATTGCACTAATAAGTTCATCAAGGGACTGTATGATGTAATCACCACCAAATCGCAAGACCTCAGCACAAATTCCATCCTTTCCAGGTGCCCTACCAAGATTCAATTTACTTTGTGATGTCATTATGTCATTACTTCATCTATTGAGAGCGTGGAATTTAATGAGACAATTATAGGTATTTGTTGCATAATATCAATCATAGTTTCATCCACAACTGGCTCATGGTTTAGGAGTTCAGTGACCTGTTTGATCCAGCGACCTGTGATTTCTGTTGATTTAGTAAATAGAGTGGAAGACTCCTTGGAAAGCAAAGGAGCTGATGCAGAGCTCTTAGGCCCATAAACTTGCTTCATAAGATGGTTAAGCTTCTTGCTGTCATTTGCATTAGCAGCAGCCTGAACATCAGAGCAAGATCCTCCGACCAAGTGTTCTGCATCTTCCTGAGAGATCGCTGCAGTAGTGATTTTACACTGCTATAGTGGGCAAGAACTAGATTTTGCTGCACAGCAGAAAGTCCTCTGTGTAGCAATACATTGTGGGCACGACGCTTTAACACCAATAGTCGCTGAACTTCAGTATCATTTTCATCAAACCAGTCTCTGTATCTGGTAGTAGCATATCCCAGTGATTCAGCAGCATATTGAAGAACCTGGTCTCAAAACTCTTCCCATTCTACAGTATTTTCAATTCTGGACAAGCGAGTTGGAAGCTATATCCCTCACCACAGCATCATGTTTCAGACGCCGAGGAATGCCAACTGGCCTTCTTCTCTCTTTCACTCTATTCATCAATCGGAACTTTGCTCGCACCAGACTGTGGCCTGTCCAGCATTCCGATCCATGAAAGGACTTGACATTGCAAATATCACAGACGTCACGCTTGCGGATGATGACGTAATCTAGCAGGTGCCAAACTTTAGACCTTGGATAAGATCATTCCTATTCTGTTTCCCTACTCTAAAACGTCCTAGAGAGATTCATGTTTGCCGGCCTGTTCCGACGTTGCCTTTGAATTCCCCCAGTAGAATGACTATCAGAATTAGGGATTGTTCTAAGTATGGCTCTCAGCTGGGTATAAAAAATAGTTTCATCTTCACCACAGTTAGTCAAAGTAGGTGCATACGGGCTTATTAGAGTAGCAAACTGCCCGCTTTTCAGAGGATGACGGTGCTGAGATCCCAGATTAAAATACGGAAATACAGAAAAACACTATAACATGAAAAATAACGAAGACGGAAAAGGTTTTAGCATTTGCTGTTTTCCTGAAGGCACTTTCGAGACTTTTAAATTCATGGATTAATTTGTGTTTTAAAAGCTTCCTCCATTGATTCGAAATGTTGGATAGAAAACAATTTGCAAAAATTTGACAAAAATGGAGAAAATCCGACATATTAGACAGATATTACAAAGTCCGTTCTCATTTCTGGCTAACAACCATTAAATGGTTGCTGCTAAATGTGATGTATTTTACTGAGCAGATATATTTGATAAAATAAATCTGATTAATAAACAGCTTATCTCATATTCGCCTAAAGAGCTATTACTGCTTTTCTAGGGAAAGCACAACTCTATAAAATGTATATTTTATATCGTGCATAATTACGATTTCCTATTTAGGAATTAATGAGCAGTAATCCGCATAGTGATTACCTTGTATTGTATGCTGAACATTTTCAAAACCTGCATGAGAATATGCAAGCTCGGTTTAGTGACCTACTGAAGTTAAATACACGCACTGGATGACATTTCCTGTTCATGTTAATGTTGATGATTGTTTGTTTGTTTGTTGAGCGAAGCGGCCTTCGTCCGAGAGCTCGCAAAATCGCGCCTCTGGAGTGGGAGAAGTCCGATACATGGTCCTTTTCTATTCGTAAGACCCGCAGAAGAGAAAGCAGGTCAACCCCGACACCGAGAACATCGACGTATGGATGAATGCGCATCCAGGCTCAGAGGTTGCGTAGGAAGTCGAGGACAAGAAACAGGAAGAAAGAGTGAGAGAAAGTTGGAGCGAAAGAGTACAACAGGGGTCGCCACCACCCCCTGCCGGAGACTCGTGGACCTTTAGGTGTTTTCGCTCAATAAACATGCACAACGCCCGGTCTGAGAATCGAAACCGCGATCCTCCGACCGCGAGTTCGCTGCCCTAACCATTGGGCCATTGCGCCTCCACTAATGTTACTGATGTACAGTTTGCAGAAAAATCTCATTGAATTGCTGAGTGATGAAATATTTAGGGCAAGATTTGAAAATGGGAAACATAATGAATGGAAAAGTAATTACACTGCTGTTAATTATTCACTACTCTAGGAGATTGCGCAGTCGTATTTTACTACTTTTTGAAAATTGTCCAAGGCTGGAAGTCCTCTTGGATAGACAAATTAGTTGTTCCTCCTCAGTCTTACCGAGAACATCACCGCTCATGCCAATTCTTACCCTCTATAGAATGTATAGATTACATTGCCCTTCTGACAGAAGTCTGTGAAGGACTGAGGGCACATTGGTGCCAAGCACCCTGTCTCAAGCTATATTGCATCTATCACTGCAACTCTCTAAAGAAGAAGAATTGTGAAAAATTGTTACTGAAACAACGGTTACTGAAACAAGCAGTAGCCTGCCGAAATGATCCAAGAACTCAATAGTACAAAATACGAGATATAATTGGAGTACAGAGTAACTCAAATACGCTAGTGTAAAATAAATGACGAATAATTACGCTGACAACGGAAGAACAAAATTAGCGATTGATGGCACGTTTACAAGAAATATTTAATCAACAGACAGAACTACAGCTTTACACGAGCAAAATGACGAACATTAAAATTAGGACCCTCGAACAACAACGATTATAAAGATTAATTGAAAAACTATCGAGCTGTAAGAGGTATAGCAGAGATTCATCTATCCGGATAGTAACACCGGTAACGACATCATTATTGAGACTAGCGACGATGGCAAAGCTGCATTCATATTCAAGAAAATTTGCACCATGTGTTCCTTTACCACCATTGGCTAAACATTCAAACACACAGATTTATAATAGAATGGGTCTCCTCTCAGATCTTTATGCCAGTGAAGCATGGAAGAATATCGTGAAAATAGAAC
This sequence comes from Octopus sinensis, assembly GCF_006345805.1. Lineage (NCBI taxonomy): Eukaryota > Metazoa > Mollusca > Cephalopoda > Octopoda > Octopodidae > Octopus > Octopus sinensis. The sequence continues at coordinate 74,164,562 of NC_043004.1, read as the reverse complement.
GCTACACGTGTTCCATCAGAAATGCTTGAGAAAGATCCTGAGATCGTTCTGGCAAGACCATTTATCTTTTGAAGACAGTTTAAAATCGTTACAAAGCGAAGATTAATACTAGCAAGCCACATATTCCGGCTACGAAAACAACATCATTCTAAATCAGCTTTCAAATAGACACCAACAGATCAAAAAAGAACGAGAGGAACGCTAGAGAAATGCGGAGCCAATAGAAACCAGTAACAAAAAATTTCCTGTACTATGTGTACGTGACCACAGGAGAAATTGATAAATATATATTTCCGAAGCCGAAGAAGAATGTAAGTTAAGGTCAACTTTGTAACAAAATACTACAACGTTATGGCAATTTTCCCAAACTAAAACAAAAAAATACTAATATATGCACATTTCAAGAGAACTTAGGAAACTAATTCAGCATTGAAGTCCCATGTTACATAACTGGTTTTGAATTGAAACCTATAAATGTGCATATGGGTCAGTGTGCAATGAATGAATACTGAAAATTATAAAGGTATCATAAATATTTAATATTTTGTGTGTACATGAATAAACATGGTGAAGGTAGCGGACTCGCGGTGGTAGGATCGCGGTTTCTATTCCCAGACCGGGCTTTGTGAGTGTTTATTGAGCGAAAACGCCTAAAGCTCCACGACGCTCCGGCAGGGGGTGGTGGCGATCCCTGTTGTACACTTTCGCCACAACTTTCTCTCACTCTTTCTTCTGTTGGCCTGCTCGCTTAGAAAGCGGGTTGGCGTCATTTGTAGGCTAAAACAATGCGAAGCGCATTGCGACCAGCGATGTGTAGTAACATCTGATAGCCTGGTCTGTCACGGTGTCACATGTATAAACAACCCCCCAGACACAACAAACAAACACACACACACGCGCATGTTGGATGTTTAGTTGTAGGCGAAAAATTACATTCAAATATTAATAGTTAGAAAATTGTAGTTTTCTTTTGAGTACTAAGTCATAGAATCGAAGCCGCACTAATTCAGTCTAACGCCATCAAAACTGGTAGAAGGAGATCCTTTTACATATTTGGCAAGCACAATCAATAGTGATCAGAGGCTGAAGCAAGAACTAAATGACAGTGTGAACAAGACCATCTCAGCATTCGGAAGAGCGAGAGAGAAAGTACCAAACACGGGCACATGTTGGTTGAAGGGAAGCGCAAAATATATTGGTCAATAATATAATGCTCTCTATTCTTTATTCTTTATATCTTTTAATTATTTTAGACTGTGGCTATGCTGGAGCGCCGCCTTTAGTCGAACAAATCGTACCTAGGACTTATTCTTTGTAAATCTATTACTTATTCCATCGTTCTCTTTTGCCTAACCGCTAAGTTACGGGGACGTAAACACACCGCCATCAGTTATTAAGCGATGATGGGGGAAAACGCAGACATACAAACACACAAACACACACACGCACATATATATATATACATATACACGACGGACGTCTTTCAGTTTCCTTCTACCAAATCCACTCCAAAGCTTTGGTCGGCCCGAAGCTATAGTAGAAGGACATGTGGTACTGCTAAAAAAGAGAAAAAGACAAGTGGGGTCAAATAAAAAAATTTAGTACCATAAAGTTGCTGAACGTAGAATTAAGAATTTTTTTACCAAAACGTTAGCAAGAGGTTGGCGATTGCCGTCGAACTGATAGGGGTTGCGCTAACAATACATAATTCCAAAGAGATCCATCCTTGACAATCTCTACATCATGCAATATATCATAGATAGGGTGAACAAAGAAGCTGGTATAAGTGGGGCTGTGATCAATTTGGATCAATCTAAAGCCATCTACAGGGATGATCACTAATACATGGCGGTTGGACCTCACGGCGGTTTGTCTCGGTCTTGTTATCCGTGGCTGATTCGCTGCAATGTACAACGACATCTGCTCGGTAGTTCGGGAGAATGGCTACCTAATGAAACCTTCTACATCATACGTTCGGTCCCCTCTCATCTTTTATATATGTACCGCGCTAGAGACCCTACTGCGGAAATCGGAGGTGTTGAGAGGCACCCCGCACGAATTAGGACGTGACAGAACTGTGTCGGCTTATGCAGATGATATCACCGTCATAACTTGGAGAAGCAGGTACATGTAGTCTAATAACGTCGTGGGATGCTGGACGGACTGATCGATTGACTTGCGCGGTGTGGTTTGGCCTGAATCTCCTGGTGGAAAATTGGGACTATGTGAGAAGGGAGGTGGCCAGTCCCACTCAGGAATGGGTCAAGAGAAAGCCATCCGTAAATGGTCGGTCAGATGTGGAAAATGTTAACATCATGCCTGTCATAATAATATCTTTTGACCGTTGTGACTTGCTCCAGTTTATGTCTTACCAAACCGGAGTGCGTACACTTCCGCTTTTGTGGAGTGGACGCGTTGATTGGCTATGCGCTCCATTTCCTATCAGCAACCGCTAAATAGAGAGCAGGGAATGACGTGGTGGCTGGTGTGTAGAAATACACTGAGGCCACGACATCTCCAGTGCTTTCTGAACAGTAAGCAGCTGTAGTCGCCATTTGGCAGACACGACGTTCGTCTCTTTGTCTGAGCTACAGCCCTGGATCAAGTGTAGACCGAGGCAGGGCGACTAGCATCACGAGTGTCATTAGGCGCTCACAGTCTTCAGTCAGTCAGATAATGCGATAGGTGGAAGTTCGACTCAGCCGTTCTATAGTGGGTTGGTAACAGACAAGAGCGGCGACGTTCTCTGTGAGACGTGAATGAGATGGCTGATCCATACGGTTGACTTTCGAACCGAGAATAACATTCAGATGCGAGCATTTCGACGAAACTGTTCTGAACGCCTTCGTCCACTGGCCGAGCATTACTGACTTGTGAGTTCATGTTGAATACCTTCTGTCGCGTGTAGGAGGAATCCTGTTATCGGCTGAATCCATTGTAAACATCATCCCGCCACCTTCCTTTGGTTGTAAAAAGCAGTCAATGTTTTTTGGTGGTCTTAGCGAAGGCGGTTGTGTGATGGACTATGTTGAAAGACCGACACTTTCCTCTTTGACCAAGCCCTCATCAGCCTTTTCAAGTTTCACCTCAAAAGGAAAATGAAGTTAATGAGAAAATTGCTGGTTTCCAGCAATTTTTTAAAGTGGTGGGTGAATGTAGCGCAATTGGTTCGAGTGAACGGACCTACTTAAAGCATGCGCAAGTAGATGGAAGGTAGATGAGAAGGAGAGGGCACTTGCTCTTGAGTCAGGGTGATCGTAAGTTTTGTAGGGTTTTCACGAAGAGCCCTTGGAAGTCCCCTACACTTTTGGGTGTATATATATATATATATATATATATATATATATATATATATATATATATAAACTTACTTGGAGTAAACTTACTTAAGAAACGACGCGAGGCGCTCAGTCATATAATAACAATTTAGCAAATAAAACATATGCATACATACATACATATATGTAAATACCTACATCTATATGTATATATACGTGCATATATATATATATATATATATATATATATATATATATATATATATATATATATATATATATATATAGATAAGAAAGTTTGTTTGGTAAAGCACGTGGGTGAATATATAAGAAAATAGTAAAGTGTGAAAAAACGACAGAAGGCTTAAATGTTAAAAAATATATATATTTGTGTCAAAATGTCTGGAGAATATTGGAAAAATTTTTTTTTTTTTTTTTTTTTTTTTTCCTTTCCTTAAAATGACATAATTTTAAAATTTTTAAAGAAATTACCGGTTTCGCGTGTAGCTTTTCAAATTTCTTGTGACGTTATGTTTATATTGCATGGAATTATCGTTGTTTTTATTTCCAGGAGATTTCTAAATAAGGGGAGGTAGTGAGTGATTTTTTCCGGTGTAGGGGAGATAATCGCTTAAAAAATTTTTTTTCCATTTCCTTGTTAATTTCTCTGTGTCAGTATGTTCGGATGGTTGAGTCTGGGTTTGTACTTTTCAATGAAGAATGTTTCCTTGTTCAGTCTCATTTGTGTTGATGATCCGAAAGCACATTGGTAAAATGGGAAGATTAAAAATTGTGGCAGTAGTTGCTTTGCGCATTTCTCAATGTGCTCACTAAAAGGTATCATTCTATATTCTGGGAATGCAATCTGTTGTCGATGCAGTGTGCATCTGCGCCTGAGTGATAGTCCCGTGGAACCCACGTAGTCTTGGTGGCAGCCCGAGCATTTAATAACATAAATTATGTTTTCAGAGGCACAAGTAAAGTTAGATTTGATCTTAAATTTCTGTCCCTCTTTAAAGAAGAATTCTGATCCTTCCAATAGGTTAGGACATGTTGCACAGTTCGATCTACCACATTTTTTTACTTTTGCATCCGTAATTTTAGAAGACAATTTTGCCTTTGTGAGAATCTTTTTAAGTGATTTAGGCTGTTTGTAGCTTTTAATGATTTGGTGTATGTTTAGAATTTCCTTTAATTTTGGGTTTTTATGAAGTATTGGTAAATTCTGGGTGATGATGGTGAAGGCTTCTTTGTTTCTGGGGTTGTATGTAGATATGTAAGGTAGTATTTTCGGGGAAGGTGTGTTGTTGTGTTGAACTTTTCTTAAAGTTTCTATGTTGATTTCTGTTGCACGTCTGATCCCATCCTCTATGAGTTGAGCTGGGTAATGTCTGTCAATTAGGGTGTTTTTGAGTTCTTGCAGTCTAAAGTTCCTGGTATTTTGTTCTGACACTATTGTGCATATCCTTCTTGCAAGGTTGAAGGGGATGTTTGTTTTAGTGTGTCTTGGGTGGCATGAATTAAAAAGAAGGTATTGTTTGGCGTCTGTGGCTTTGTAAAAAATGTCTGTTTCTATTTTAAGGTTAATTTTTTTAATTAGTATATCCAAGAACGGGAGCTCCTTTTGGTTGTATTCCATTGTGAACTGTATATTTGGGTTTATGCTGTTCAATAGGTTTTTAAATTTTAGGAGTTTATCTATGTTTTCATTCCAGAGAATGAAACAATCGTCTAGGAATCGTTTCCAATTCTCTTTTATGTATTGAGAGAGGGAGTTTCCAAAGATTGATAGAGATTCCTGGTAAATGATTATTTCCATGTATCCCATTGTTAAGTTCGCAATGACTGGTGCTGCCCTTGTACCCATAGCAATTCCGGATTTTTGACGGTAAAATGTATTGTCAAACATGAAGTGGTTATTGTGTAGGATGAATTCAATTGATTTAGTAATGAATTCTTTACTGATCCTTTTTGGTATTTCTTCCGGAAATTGGTCTAACCAGAATTGTATTGCCTCCAGTCCATAATTATGAGGTATACTGGTATACAAGTTGACTACATCAAATGAAACCAGGATTGTTTCTCCGGAATTGCTATGGGTACAAGGGCAGCACCAGTCATTGCGAACTTAACAATGGGATACATGGAAATAATCATTTACCAGGAATCTCTATCAATCTTTGGAAACTCCCTCTCTCAATACATAAAAGAGAATTGGAAACGATTCCTAGACGATTGTTTCATTCTCTGGAATGAAAACATAGATAAACTCCTAAAATTTAAAAACCTATTGAACAGCATAAACCCAAATATACAGTTCACAATGGAATACAACCAAAAGGAGCTCCCGTTCTTGGATATACTAATTAAAAAAATTAACCTTAAAATAGAAACAGACATTTTTTACAAAGCCACAGACGCCAAACAATACCTTCTTTTTAATTCATGCCACCCAAGACACACTAAAACAAACATCCCCTTCAACCTTGCAAGAAGGATATGCACAATAGTGTCAGAACAAAATACCAGGAACTTTAGACTGCAAGAACTCAAAAACACCCTAATTGACAGACATTACCCAGCTCAACTCATAGAGGATGGGATCAGACGTGCAACAGAAATCAACATAGAAACTTTAAGAAAAGTTCAACACAACAACACACCTTCCCCGAAAATACTACCTTACATATCTACATACAACCCCAGAAACAAAGAAGCCTTCACCATCATCACCCAGAATTTACCAATACTTCATAAAAACCCAAAATTAAAGGAAATTCTAAACATACACCAAATCATTAAAAGCTACAAACAGCCTAAATCACTTAAAAAGATTCTCACAAAGGCAAAATTGTCTTCTAAAATTACGGATGCAAAAGTAAAAAAATGTGGTAGATCGAACTGTGCAACATGTCCTAACCTATTGGAAGGATCAGAATTCTTCTTTAAAGAGGGACAGAAATTTAAGATCAAATCTAACTTTACTTGTGCCTCTGAAAACATAATTTATGTTATTAAATGCTCGGGCTGCCACCAAGACTACGTGGGTTCCACGGGACTATCACTCAGGCGCAGATGCACACTGCATCGACAACAGATTGCATTCCCAGAATATAGAATGATACCTTTTAGTGAGCACATTGAGAAATGCGCAAAGCAACTACTGCCACAATTTTTAATCTTCCCATTTTACCAATGTGCTTTCGGATCATCAACACAAATGAGACTGAACAAGGAAACATTCTTCATTGAAAAGTACAAACCCAGACTCAACCATCCGAACATACTGACACAGAGAAATTAACAAGGAAATGGAAAAAAATTTTCTAAGCGATTATCTCCCCTACACCGGAAAAAATCACTCACTACCTCCCCTTATTTAGAAATCTCCTGGAAATAAAAACAACGATAATTCCATGCAATATAAACATAACGTCACAAGAAATTTGAAAAGCTACACGCGAAACCGGTAATTTCTTTAAAAATTTTAAAATTATGTCATTTTAAGGAAAGGAAAAAAAAAAAAATTTTTCCAATATTCTCCAGACATTTTGACACAAATATATATATTTTTTAACATTTAAGCCTTCTGTCGTTTTTTCACACTTTACTATTTTCTTATATATATATATATATATATATATAGGTACAGGACACCACAAATAAACGTAGAATTCAACGAGAAACGAAAACATCAATACAAACAAGGAAACGGACTTTTTTTAACAACGAAAAAACAACCAGGGGCAGCTGATGAAGGGAAATATTCCTTGTATTGTTTGTCTTGAATAAGTTCACTCACTGTCTGTCTTTCTCTCTCCCTTTCATACACACACACACACGCACACACTCATTAACTGACAAAGAGTAAACAATAAACATGTATTATTTGGTAGACAGTTACTAACGTTGTAATGTCATTTTCATCCATGATTATCTTTTTCTTCCCCCAAATGTTTTAAGATCTTCATTTTAAGATAGATGTCGAGGCTCGTATGAAATATTAATATAGCAAATGGAACAAATTTATGATCAGGAATTTTATTATCAATTTCAAAATTTCAAATATTTTATACAATCGTGTTTTCAAGGACAGAAAATTTATGCAACCTTAGCTTATGTAGATGACATAAGTATTCATTGCCTCAGCTGACTAGAACGACATGTATGAATAATACATGAGATCCTACTAGTTGTAGTTGTAAAAACATTATTAATATTGATTTGAAATTTGAAGAAGGAAATGAGTCGATTGCATCGATTCCTGTATTCTTCTGGAGCTTATTTTATCGATCCCGAAAGGAAAAAAGGCACAAATGAACTCAGTGGAATTTGAACTCAAAACGTAAAGCCGGACAAAAGGCCGTTAAGTATTTCTAACAATTCTGCCAGCTCATCGTTTAACATTGTTTAATATTTGTAGGAAATTATGGTAGCGAGCTGGAAGATTCGTTTAGTACGCCGGGCACAATGCATAATGGTCTGAGTTCAAATTCCACCGTGGGCAACTAGGCCTTTCAACATTTCAGGATCAATAACATTAATACTACTTGAGCACCGGGGTCGATGCAATCGACTTACTTTCTTTCCTCGAATTTCTAGCCCTTTGCCAAAATTTGAAGCCAATATTTGTAGGAAAATGAAATTCTTTTGCAAGTTAGTCTATATTATTATGTCAACTGTTATAATTGAGTCAATAATTGCTTCGTTGGTGCTTTATCTGGGTATTTGTTTCAACGACGATTTTGTTCACAAATGCATGCATTACTGAATTAAAATTAAATATTTCTCCCATGAATTTGAATTACAAAACAACACCTGTTAAAATCTAAAATTGGCCAGCTCTCATTCGATCTCAGACCTTTACAAATTCAAGATATTTTGCATTTCAAATAGAAAGTGTATTTTCTAGCGGCTTGTTTTTTTTGAGAAACCATCCAAGGACATTCAGTTTGCAATCAGATGTTATGCAACGTGAAAACAAATCATTTTCGCAAATTATCTTAAATGCATTCATTTAAAATTTCCATAACCAAAAGTAGATCATGCAAAACAAAACAAAACAAACAAATAACAAAAACAAACAAATTTCAATTATCTAATTGCTAATGATATTTGCAAACCAGTCCGTCACCCATTCATGCCTGTTGTTTCAATACATATTACTACCAGAAATTCTCAAGTGTCTGCTTCTAATTAACAATCAGGTCAAGGGAAAATAAAACTGATTTTAACAATTTTAATAATCAGCTTTGACCTGGGAACCAGCCAAAACGCTGCAATAAAGCTAAAATATCTGTCTTCGTTTTTCCTGATGTAAGTAAAAGATGAGAAAAATAGCATCAAAAGTATTCTACTTCCTCTTTCTCTTGTTCAAATAGTTGTCAATAAAAAATAATTCCAAAACGTATACCAACACACTAATTATTGGCTCAATTATAAAAGTTAATATAGTTATATATACATGCAATATTTAAACTTAATATAAACTTGATATACGAATATTAAACAATATTTTACGAGCATCAGAATCACATGTTATTCTCCTCAGCTGAGTCACCAAATTCTAATGTTGTCATCAAGAGGTAAGTTTGAATTCTGTGTCCTTGGAAACGCAATTGTATGGAACATTTGAAATTGTAAAATTGATAGTAACAATTTAGGTTAAAGCAGTGTTTCTGAAATGGGGAGGCCTATGGGACGGTCGGACAAGTTGTTTTGAGAAAATTTGGTTTAAATGTTTGAGAACTCACCTCCGTCCATTGGACGGGGGGCATTTTGCTCGTAATACACACACGCACACACACACACACACACACACACACACACCACACACACACACACACACACACACCACACACACACACACACACACATATATATATATATATATATATATATATATATATAGAAAATAGTAAAGAGTGAAAAAACGACAGAAGGCTTAAATGTTAAAAAATATATATATTTGCGTCAATATGTCTGAAGAATATTAGAAAATTAAAAAAAAAATTTTTTTTCTCTTATAATGACATAATTTTTAAAGAAAGACCGGTTTCGCTTGTAGCTTTTCAAATTTCTTGTGACGTTATGTTTATGTTTGTATAGAGTTATCGTTGTGTTTATGTTCCGGAGAGTTCTAAATAAGGGGAGGTAGTGGGTGATTTCGTCCGGTGTAAGGGAGATAATCGCTTAAAATTTTTTTTTCCTTTTCCCTAATGTGAATTTCTCTGTATCAGTATGTTCGGATGGTTGAGTCTGGGCTTGTACTTTTCAATGAAGAATGTTTCCTTGTTTAGTCTAATTTGTGTTGATGATCCGAAAGCACATTGGTAAAATGGAAAGATTAAAAATTGTGGTAGTAGTTGCTTTGCGCATTTCTCAATGTGCTCACTAAAAGGTATCATTCTATATTCTGGGAATGCAATCTGTTGTCGATGCAGTGTGCATCTACGTCTGAGTGATAGTCCCGTGGAACATACGTAGTCTTGGTGGCAGCCCGAGCATTTTATGACATAAATTATGTTTACAGAGGCACTAGTAAAGTTAGATTTGATCTTGAATTTCTGTCCCTCTTTAAAGAGGAATTCTGATCCTTCTAGCAGGTTAGGACATGTTGCACAGTTCGATCTACCACATTTTTTTACTTTTGCATCCGTAATTTCAGAATACAATTTTGCCTTTGTGAGAATCTTTTTAAGTGATTTAGGCTGTTTGTAGCTTTTAATGATTTGGGGGGTTTTTTATGAAGTATTGGTAAATTCTGGGTGATGATGGTGAAGGCTTCTTTGTTTCTGGGGTTGTATGTAGATATGTAAGGTAGTATTTTCGGGGAAGGTGTGTTGTGTTAACTTTTCTTAAAGTTTCTATGTTGATTTCTGTTGCACCGTCTGATCCCATCCTCTATGAGTTGAGCTGGGTAATGTCTGTCAATTAGGGTGTTTTTAAGTTCTTGCAGTCTAAAGTTCCTGGTATTTTGTTCTGACACTATTGTGCATATCCTTCTTGCAAGGTTGAAGGGGATGTTTGTTTTAGTGTGTCTTGGGTGGCATGAATTAAAGAGAAGGTATTGTTTGGCGTCTGTGGCTTTGTAAAAATGTCTGTTTTCTATTTTAAGGTTTTTTTTTAATTAGTATATCCAAGAACGGGTGCTCCTTTTGGTTGTATTCCATTGTGAACTGTATATTTGGGTTTATGCTGTTCAATAGGTTTTTAAATTTTAGAGTTTATCTATGTTTTCATTCCAGAGAACAAAACAATCGTCTAAGAATCGTTTTCCAGTTCTCTTTTTATGTATTGAGAGAGGGGGTTTCCAAAATGATAAAGATTCCTGGTAAATGATTATTTCCATGTATCCCATTGTTAAGTTCGCAATGATCGCAATGACTGGTGCTGCCCTTGTACCCATAGCAATTCCGAATTTTTGACGGTAAAATGTATTGTCAAACATGAAGTGGTTATTGTGTAGGATGAATTCAATTGATTTAGTAATGAATTCTTTACTGATCCTTTTTGGTATTTCTTCCGGAATTGGTCTAACCAGAACTGTATTGCCTCCAGTCCATAATTATGAGGTATATTGGTATACAAGTTGACTACATCAAATGAAACCAGGATTGTTTCTTCTTCCTCTTCTTTTGGCTTTTTTTGGAAGGTGGTTTAACATATCTAAGTCATCTCTGATATGGCTATCGATATGTTTAGGAAGGGTTTCAGGAGGATGTCCATAAGTAGACTTATCTGTGTGTTTCACAGGTTGGGCCAGCTACAATGGGTCGTAGTTTTAGGTCCCCCCCGGGGTTAGGTGTGGTGTATGTTGTCTTTGGTGATTTTGTTAATGATTTTCATTTTATAAATAATTTGACTTTTATGAATTTTTTGGCAGACCATAGAAAAGCTTAAGGTTTTTGCATTTTAAAGTTTTTTAGGAAGTCAATTCTTCTTTGGTTTGTTAGTTTGTTAGGAAGTCAATCTCTTTGGTTGTTAGTTCTTTTTCATGGGTTTTAATTAGTGAAGATAGAGTTTTCATTATTTTTTGTGGGGTGTAGTTGGTAATGTTTTCATAATGTAGGTCGTCATCAAGTAAGGAATCAAGATTTCTGTAGTATGATGTATCCATTATTACAACTGCATTTCCCTTGTCCTGCTTCCTTAATGGTTATATCCTCATCATTTTGAAGTTCTATCAGTTCTTTCCATTGTGTAGTGTTAAAATTTGAGTTAGCTTTCTGTTTATGTATAGTATGGTAGGGGAAGTCTCAATGTGGTTACAGAATTCGTCAAGATCTTTATTTCTTCCTCTGTGTGGGATGTGTTCACTTTTGTTCTTGACTAGTGATTCATCTTCAGTATTGAAACTGGTTGATGCTTCTGCTAGTCTTAATTTCTGCAAAATTCTGTTATATTATCCTTGATTTCATTTAGGTTGGCTCTGCGTGGAGTTGGTGTAAATTTGAACCCTTTTGAGAGGATGTCAATTTTTATGTTAGAAAGAGGTTTGTTGAAAGATTGATTATCTTCGGTTTTTCCTTATTACTAGGTTCCAGCCTGTGTCCTGGTGTCCCTGGTCCCTGGCTAAAAAATGTTGGGTGTAATTTTGTTTGTATGAGTTGTCTGTGAGGTTGTGTGATATTTGGTCGGGGAGTGGTGGTATTGTTTGCCCCCGATCGTTTGTGTGTGTTGGGAATCTATGGTTGTTTATTGTTTTGTTGGTGTGTGTGAAATTTCTGTATGGGAATATTTTTGTTTCGAACTGCTTGTATGTGGGATGTTGCTTGACATAGTGTTTTTTTGTGTTTGTCTTGTGTTTAGTGGGGTGCCAGTAGTTTTGGTTCATGGGGTAGTAGCGACTTGTGTGTGGTGTATTTCTTATTCTAGTGTCGTTTTGTGCTGTATGGTGGTTGGGTCTGGTATTAGGATGTTGTTGGTGTGTTCTGTTTTTGGTGTAATTTATTTCATAGACGCGTCCTCTGTCAGCTAGTTCCCTGTAGGTCTTGCGTGGTTTCAAAGTTGGTTGTGGGGGATTTCTGTTTTTAGTGTATGAGGATAGTTAGGGGTTGTTCGTGGATTGTTTGGTTTTTCTTTTTTATTTTTTGTAATTTTCTTAAGGAAGGGATTATTTGTACCCCCATTCATTTTTGAAAGTTGCACTATATTTTTGGAAGAAGTCCATGTTTTTCTCCCAGCGTAGGAGAGAATTTCTCTCTTCTTTTTCACAGGTATCCTTCCAATGATCTAATGTATTTTCGAGGGGTTGTCCCTCGGTATGTTTCAGTATTATATTGTGCATCTCCTCGTCTATGCTTTTAAATTTTTCCTCATTTTTGTGGAGGCCCATTTGAAAAGCTACAAGCGCGAAACCGGTCTTTCTTTAAAAATTATGTCATTATAAGAGAAAAAAATTTTTTTTTTATTTTCTAATATTCTTCAGACATATTGATACGCAAATATATATATTTTTAACATTTAAAAGTCTTCTGTCGTTTTTCACTCTTTACTATTTCTATATATTCACCACGTGTTTTCACAAACCAACTTTCTTATCTATCTATCTATATATATATATATAATATATATATATATATATATATATATATATATATATATATATATATATATACATATATATTGTTTGCTTTTTGTTAATTTTATCATGATGTTATTGATTTATTTACAGATTTTAATAAGAGCTGGTACACCTGAAGATAGCATTTTTCTCGTTCTGTTAATTTGTGTGAATAGAGTTTTTGGAGTGGAGAGTCGTCACAACGTTGTAGTATTTACTTAATGGTTTTCATGATTTTAGCATGAATACCGCTTAAGTTGAAGTTACACGTCATTTTTTGGGCGTTACATAAAACACAGCCCAGTCAAATATTATAAGCTTTCTGAAGATTTGTAACTATGTGATGGTATTAGAGATTAATATTTTATCAGAATCAATAATAGTCAAGTTGTGTGTGTGTGTGTGTATGTGTGTGCATATATATATATATATATATATATATATATATATATATATAATGAAGATGGGGGGGAGCAATGGCCCAGTGGTTAGGGCAGCGGACTCGCAGTCGTAGGATCGCAGTTTCGATTCCCAGACCGGGCGTTGTGAGTTTATTGAGCGAAAACACCTAAAGCTCCACGAAGCTCCGGCAGGGGTGGTGGCGATCCCTGCTGTAGACTTTGGCCACAACTTTCTTTCACCTCACTTTCTTCTGTTGGCCTGCTCGCTTAGCTAACGGCGGGGGGTGGCGTCATTTGAAAGCTAAAACAATGCGAAGCGCAATGTAACCAGCGATGTGTAGCAACATCTGATAGCCTGGTCTATCATGTGATCACGGTGATATATGATATATGTAACGTATATATATATATATATATATATATATATATATATATATATATATATATATATATATATATATATATTGTATATATATATATATTATTTATATGTGTGTGAGAGAGCGAAGGTTTCACATCCTGGCTGCTCAAGATCAAAGCCTATTACCCGGACCTACCAGGCCAATGTGATGAAAATGGAGCACCCCCAAAATGCCGATTCTCTGCAACGACATGATTGAAACAGTGGACCACCTAATCTCTGGATGTAAAGTCTTAGCACCAGTGGAGTATAAATTAAGACATGACAGAGTTTGGCCAATATCTCCACTGGCTAATAAGTCGGCATTACAATATCAAAACTGCCGACAAGTGGTATAATCACCACCCCTGAGGCTGTAACTGAAGGAAAATGTAACCATTCTGTGGGACTTTCCAGTACATACAGACCGAACCATCAAGGCCAATAAACCAGATATTGTTGTGAAAGACCAAAACAATAAAGTTTTGCTTATTGATCGACATGAGCATCCCCTGTGATCATAATATCTCAGCGAATGAGTTTGACAAGCTCAGAAAATATAAAGACCTACTCATTGAAATTGAGAAAATGTGGCATCTCAAGGCGGTTACAAAGGCCAATAAACCAGATAGTTGTGAAAGAACAAAACAATAAAGTTTTGCTTATTGATCGACAATGAGATCCCCTGTGATCATAATATCTCAGCGAAAGAAAGAGTTTGACAAGCTCAGAAATATAAAGACCTACTCATTGAAATTGAGAAAATGTGGCATCTCAAGGCGGTTACAATACCAGTGATCGTAGGAGCATTAGGAATGATCAAGAAGGGAACCGAAAATTAATGAGAATGATCCCTGCTACCATCCCTGCAAGAAGTGCAAAAGATTGTCTAAACTGGTACATCACACGTATTGAGAAGAGCATTGTCGATGTGAGAACTGTTGCTGCTCATGTATTTTAATTTAACTTTAAAAAAAATTAAAAAATGAAAGAACTACTGAGTTTGGGTTAATGGCCTAACAATGTATACTATGAGTTTCTTTGCCCTAGGAGTCGGGAAGACACTCGGCAAGAATGAAGCAAATTTGAGAAGAAGAAAAAAAAAAAAAAATAATAATAATAAAATAATCATTAATAATAATAATAATAACAACAATAAAATGATGCAGTACCAGGCAGTGGCTTTGCGGCTTCTGATCTTAACTGATTGGAAGTGTTATCATGTAGATTGTTTTGTCTTGATATAAAAGATGGGCTATACAACAAATATTCTGCTCAATACCCACAGATTTGCTTGTCAGTTGCTTGACCTTAACCATTTGAGCATGTTCTTTGGTGGCTGACGATATGTGCATGCTGATCATGAGCAGAAGTAGTTGGGGAGCATGTTAGCCGTGTGCTGAAAGGAATTGTTAGAGGTTTGGATAATTCACCTTTGGAAACATGGGTGGTTCGTTCAACATCCTTAAACAACCCTTATTCAGGGACCTTTTGAGCAGGATGGGTTACTTGACCAGAAGAAAATTCTAACTGCGCCCCACCTGCAAGGTCTTGTGCTGTTTATCTTGATATGAGATCACCATGTTGCGCACATATGGTTGTGATGCATGTGCCTAGTGTACCCTTATCAGATTGGTAGTCATGATGGGTATACTGGGCTTCGTATATTTTACCCTAGTGTCACTTTGATGGCATGCACTGCTCTCTCACTCACTAATAATAATAATAATAATAATAATAATAATAATAATATAAAATTATTATTATTATTATTATTATTATTATTATTATTGTTGTTGTTGTTGTTGTTGTTGTTGTTATCATTATAGTCGTCATACAGTATAAACTATCGTGAGGTTGTTGATTGAAGATATTGTGTCTACCGGAGAATTGTACTGTCTTTTAAGTCACAATAAGGACCACAGACTGACAGAACTTAACGCAATATGCATGCAGTTCCAAGTAATATCGATTTTTGCAGGGCATTTCTAACGTTTACAGATGTTTTTTTTCAGGTTGGGTGATATTGAAACCCAGTGCTCCGATGACATTAGGGACAACCTTTATGTTTGACTCTCGTAGCTGCCACATCTTGCTGATCTCAATTCCCAGGTCTCCATATTTATCAATCTTTTCTCTTCTTTTCAAGATGATATGTTGATCTCCTGGCACTGTCACGTTGATTATTAGGTATTCTTGTTTATCTCTCTTACAGGTTACTATATTTGCCTTGGGTGCACTAACACCTTGTCTGTCTGGAAGTCACCAGTCCAGGGGATTCTTACCTACCCCTTTTCATCCATTATCTCTTCCAGTGTATATTGGTACCAAGCACACGTTACCTTATATTCATACTTCCAGCATAGTAGCCAGTCAAGGTTTCGGGCTACCTTGTCGTGTCTCTCGCTTATCGTCTTTCTGCATAAAACTTTCACAAGAAATAACAACGTGAGTCACGCTTTCGATCCACTTCCGACTCAGTCTGCATAGGTTCATGCTCTTTTATGGTAGATATCCCTTTTCACAGAGCTGTTATCCAATGCTTGGTCCTGGGCTTTCGGTCTTCATTTTAGTTTGCCTTTGCTGAGCCACATCCATGATGCTTCCTGTTCTTTTAATTTGTTAGTTTCACGGTGGAACTGACTATGTAATTCCATTTGGAGTAGGATTTCTTCTCTATCGTTGGCTATTCATCATTGGTATTCAAAAGCACTCTCAAGGCCACTTTTGGTATATCCTTCTGCATTAGCAGCATACTGTGGCAGGTCTTGTTTACTGTTTACCAAATATTTCGCCATGCTTCGTTTTTCACTGTTGATGCACTCCTGTACGCTAATCAGACAACATCCACCTTTACACCTTTACTCCGTTTAGCAATTCTATGCCCTTACAATCTGATCACCGCAGACTTCAAGATAAAAAATCCCATCCCTGTATCCTTGCTGCACATCTGTATAGTCTCAACCAGCCTCTCCATTTCAGTCTTTGTTTTGCAAAAAGTTTTAAATCATCCATGAACAGAAGGTGGTTGAGACGTGGTCGGTTCTCTCTCAGCTCATAGTGCGCGATGACTTTACGTAGGACTTCAGAAAGTGGAATCAACGCTATAACAAATAACGGAGGTAAACAAGAGTCTTCCTGGAAGATACCTCTTGTTTGTTACCTCGGCTAAGTGCTAGTT
This sequence comes from Octopus sinensis, assembly GCF_006345805.1. Lineage (NCBI taxonomy): Eukaryota > Metazoa > Mollusca > Cephalopoda > Octopoda > Octopodidae > Octopus > Octopus sinensis. Next base: position 74,147,737 of record NC_043004.1, on the reverse strand, counting down.
ATTATAGAAAAGACGTGGTTTCCAACAAGGCATGTTGTTCCTAATCAGTGAGCGCATGTTCTCAGCTATTCCTCACATGTCAAGTGTTTCTAAAATCCACAAATGCGGCAGCATGTCGTAAGTCATTTTAAAGTTTATGCAGGTCATGCAGAAGTCTTTTTGCTACCGTTTACATATCTTCATTACAACTTTGTCTATCACACGGTGGTCCTTGGTGCACGTGGATCATTTTGGTCATCCTTTTGTTCTACTAGCAGAAGATTGTTTTCCGGCAATTGTCTAATTGCAACGCAATTCGCTTGTGAGTTTATCTAAACCACTTGAGCCAGCCTTGAATTTAGTCTGGTCCTGCCGCTTTCCAGATTGGCCCTTTTGATACCTGTGAAATTACATCATCCATTGTTATGAGCAAATGGCCCTGTCGTAATGCCTTCGGGTGAAGGAATTTGGATCGCACGGAATGAATCCACTCAACCACGTGGTTCTGCGAAACTTCTTGCCCGAGATGTTATTCCAAAATTGGCGGGTTTCCTCTGCTTCAGGAGGTATATCATATTCTGTATTTCCTCCTAAGCTCTTAAAAAACTGTCTCTGGTTATTTGAGAATAACCTCAGTATCTTCATGAACACCTAGAGATACTCACAGTATACTTGATAGGCCATGAAAATAAAGACACCATATCGTTCATTTACAAAGACATGTGATAGAGAAAAAGAGGAAGAAAGACAGAGAGGAAAAGGATACTACTACTACTACTACTACTACTACTACTACTACTACTACTACTACTACTACTACTACTACTACTACTAGTACTACTACTATTATTATTATTATTATTATTATTATTATTATTATTATTATTATTAATATTATTATGAATATTAATATTATTGAGTGAGAGAGCAGCGTATACCATGAAAGTGACTTTGGAGTACAATTATACGAAACCCAATATACCCATCATGACCTCTCATCTGATATGGGTGCACAAGGCACATGCATCACAACCACATGAGCGCGAATTGGTGATCTTATAAATGGCGCATGACCTTGCAGGTGGGGCCCAGTTAGAACTATCATCAGGTTGAGTAGCCCATTCCGCCCAAAAGGCCTCTGAATAAAGTTTGTTTAAGGCTGATGAACGAACGACCCCTCATGTTTCCAGAGTTGAATTATTTAAGCCCCTTCCAAAAAGATTCTCTCAACACATGGCTATGATGCTCCCTCACTATTTCTGCTTGTGACCAGAGATGCACATATTGTCAGCTACCAAGGGACATTCGCAACTGGTTTAAGGCCAAACAACTGACAAGCAAATCTGTGGTATTGAGCAGAATATTTGCAGTAACCCATCTTTTATACCAAGGCAAAACAATGTACATGGTAACACTTCCATCAGTTAAGATCAAGTGGAACATGAAAAAAACAATGAGGGCTTGGCAGAAGAGGAATATAACTGTTTTCAGTCCTTTCAATCTCGTCCATATAATATTATTATTATTATTATTATTAAAATGTAATATGATTGTCCCATAGTAGGGCAGTGAGATGGCAGAATCATTAGCACGCCAGTATTTCGTCTGCTGCTACGTTCTGAGTTCAAATTCAGTCGAGGTCGACTTAGCTTTTCATCCTTACGCGGTCGATGAAATAAGTAAAAGTTACCAACTGGGTTCGATGTAATCGAGTAGCCCCCTTCCTTCCGAAATTTTCAAGGCCTTGTACTTAGAATAGAAATAATTATTACCCCACATCAAACCAAATTACCCATTGTTTCTTAGTAGCAGTCGTGAATCAACTCCAACGATGATCAGAAGTGAGTCAATGGTATGTAGTAGCTCTTTGTTAGGCTGAAACTGTTGCATTCATCTGCTTTGTAAACATTATAACTGGTGTATATTGTAAAGTCGTGTTAATGCTTTGAGCCCGTAACACCGGTCTACCGGTGGCTGGCCTATTTTTCTCTATACTGTAGCCTTATTCTATCGGTGGCGTGCATCTCCACTAAAGTATCATTCTACAAATAAGGCTCAGGAGACCAGGGCTCGAACGTTTAAGCTGACTATTTCAATACACTCCCTTTTCCCACACTCTCTTCTCCTCATTTTCTCTTTTTCCCACGCATTTTCCTCTTTCATTCTATTCGCTTTTTCTATCTAGTTTTATTTATCTATCTTATTATTTGAATGTTTTGTCTTTGATATTTCTTTCATATTTATCGTTTGTATATCTTCGCACATTTTTATCCTTTTATGTTTGTCCAGTTCAGTCACACTTTCCTTCTGTTCTTTATTTCTTTCTATCTTTCTTTAATTACAATGTTTCTCTCTCTTTTCTTTCTCGATTTTGTCTTTTCCTCTCTCCCTATCTCTTGTCGTTTTCACGCCACTTTATCTCTTTCAGCATTTTACTTTCTTTCTACTCCCCTCTTAAAATTTCTATAAAATGTATCGTCATGTGTTCAACTTCAAATTCTTCTCTGTAACATAATGTAAGAAATTATTCAAATGTAACATAATGTAAGAAATTGTTCAAATAAGTAACGTGGATGTGTGAACACGAATGTTCACTGAAAAATATGCGCCCATGAAGTAGTAGATGAGAAACAAATTCACTGGTTTGCTTACAACCAGCATGTAAGAAAGGCAGACGATAAATATATTCGTTAACTACGTTACAAAAGAGTAAACAAAAAATAGCGTTTAAAAACGAGAACAAATATACGGTGCGTGTGAATTAGAACTTTATTTAAAACTCCTGTAATGCATTATAATATTCAAAAGAAAATTATATGCAAATGGATATAAATAACAAACTTCATCGTTACGAAGTGTTTTTGTTTAGCACTTCAAATGTAACTGGTATACTTATTAGTGAGAAGCGTAGAATAGTGTAAACTCGTCTTCCAATGGACGACGAGAAATAAAAATTAATAAAAAATATTATCACACACACATGAGAGGAATAAAGTTACAAAAGGAAACGAAGCAATGAAATATGGTCACCGAAAGTAAAAATGAGTGCATTGCTTAATTATATGAAATAGACGTTTTCGAAAAGTGAAGGTCGTGAGTTGGGTGGTGAATAGATTGATTTCAAGCATCAGGCTATGGCTGTTGAATAAAAAGGAATCTGCGGAACTAACAAGTAATAATAGTATAGTAGATTCGATTTACATGACGGATTCATCTGCACAAATTATTATTCTGACAGACACGCGCACACACACATATATGTATGTATGTATGTATGTATGTATGTATGTATATACACATATATATGTA